>NC_090358.1:21831021-22134419 GCF_035084215.1 Heptranchias perlo | reverse complement strand
TTGGCACAGACCAGAATACAGGTTTTTGTTTTCATTCGTTCATGGGATGTGGGCATCGCTGGCAAGGCTGGCATTTATTGCCCATCCCTAATTGCCCTTGAGAAGGTGGTGGTGAGCCGCCTTCTTGAACTGCTGCAGTCCGTGTGGTGAAGGTTCTCCCACAGTGCTGTTAGGAAGGGAGTTCCAGGATTTTGACCCAGCGACGATGAAGGAACGGCGATATATTTCCGAGTTGGGATGGTGTATGACTTGGAGGGGAACGTGCAGGTGATGTTGTTCCCCTGTGCCTGCTGCCCTTGTCCTTCTAGGTGGTAGCGGTCGCGGGTTTGGGAGGTGCTGTCAAACCTTGGAGAGTTGCTGCAGTGCATCCTGTGGATGGTACACACTGCAGCCACTGTGCGCCAGTGGTGAGGGGAGTGAATTTTTAGGGTGGTGGCTGGGGTGCCATTCAAGCAGGCTGCTTTGTCCTGGATGGTGTTGAGCTTCTTGAGAGTTGTTGGAGCTGCACTCATCCAGGCAAGTGGAGAGTATTCCATCACACTCCTGACTTGTACCTTGTAGATGGTGGAAAGGCTTTGGGGAGTCAGGAGGTGAGTCACTCGCCGCAGAATACCCAGCCTCTGACCGGCTCTTGTAGCCACAATGCCAGATGGCCATGATGCCATATGGTTCTGCCATCAACAGTTGAACAGAGGGAGTAAACCAGACTCAAGAGAATGGAGGGTGTGATGTAGAGCGGGAAGGGTTTATGCAGGTAGGGTGCAGCAAGGCTTGGAGCGATTTATAAATGATGACAAGATTGATTTGCTTGGAGAAAAGGAGCCATTGGAGATTTGGTGGGAAATGGGGTGAGTAGAACTTAGTCTGGGATAAGAAGCAGGTATCTCTGGATCCATTGGAGTTAGTTAAGAATGAGCTAAGGAATCTGACTAGGAGGGCATTGGAAAAGTCAAGCCGTGAGGTGATAGATGTGGGTGACTGCTCCTATGACGGGGAGGGTTACCTAGGGTGGGAGGCAGATAATGTTTTGGAGGAATGGTTATGGTACATGAGGCTCACTACAGTAACAATGAGCTCTGGCCGATCCATGCAAGTCTAAAAACAATAGCCAGGAATTTCCTTAGAGCTGCTTCCACTTCACCACTGTAAATTCACTGGAAGTGCGTTGCAATCTCTGTTTACATTCATAAACAAGGTTTCTGGCGAAGTTACAGCACTGGAGTTGGAGCAGTTCCAAGGAAGTTCCCGGTTATATTTTATCAAGTTAACCAGAGGATTTTTTTTTGTCAGCCAAATATTTGAGAATAAGATCATGATGCTGGCCTTCCACTGGTGCATTCCTTCAATGTAAATGTTTAGAAAAAAATGAGGAAATAGTTACATAGTAGTTGTGGAAATGTTCTAAATGTTTTGCAGTTTATTTTTTGAATTCTACCAAGAGTAGCAAATCCATTGGGTGTGCAGGCCTTAGATTATGACTAGGTGTTCTGAAGTTGTCTGTCATGGTCTCTCCAGATTCCATTTACCCTTTCTACCACAGATGTGTTTGGCAATCTGGTGATACAGAGCCTTGACCTAGCGTGAACTTGTGTCTGACCAGCGATCTGGCAACGATTCATTATTTTACTGTTGTGCTCCTTTTATAAAAGAATAAAAAAGAAAGACGTGTATTTATATAGCGCCTTTCACGACCTCAGGATGTCCCAAAGCACTTTACAACCAATGAAGTACTTTTGAAGTGTAGTCAGTGTTGTAATGTAGGAAATGTGGCAGTCAATTTGTGTACAGCAATCTCCCACAAACAGCAATGAAGTAATTGACCAGATAATCTGTTTGTGGTGTTGGTTGAGGGATAAATGTTTGCCAGGACAACAGGAGAACTTCCCTGCTCTTCTTTGAATGGTGTCGTGGGATCTTTTACATCCACCTGAGAGGGCAGATGTTGGTTTCAGGTCTTATCCAAAAGACCACACCTCTGACAGTGCAGCACTCCCTCCGTACTGCACAGGAGCATCAGCCTAGATTTTGTGCTCCAGTTTCTGGAGTGGGACTTGAACCTGCAACCTTCTGACTCAGAGGCGAGAGTGCTACAGCTGATACTACAAGAGTATATACTCCCTAACTTCATATAATCCTTATCAAACAACATGTTATTTGTAAATTTGTGCACAAACATGGAATTTGAGCCTGAAAATACCACCAACACTTCCACAATACTTGACTTAATCACCATATTTGACTTAATCACCATAAATCAGTGGCCCTGATAATATATTGTATATTACAAGAGATAAAACAGTGTACCTTCTGACGCACTGTGAGCAATGCCATGGGCGATCTGCTCATAAATTGCATATAGTCCACATTTCCTATAAGCCTCATACTTGCTGTTTCATTTTTTCCGTCATATTTTGTTGATTGGCTCAAAGTAAAACGGCAGAAAATTAGAAAGGGAAGAAATACGAAACAAAAGTGAGGGAAGCCTCTGGAAAACAGGAAAAAAACCTACCAATGAGAAAGTAGTAAGGGCTTATGAAAACAACCAAGTCTGATTGATCAATCAGAAGAATCTTCAAATAAAGGAAAGGAGAAGGTGAACCAATCACATAATTGAAAAAAAAAATCCAAGTCCTTTCACCCCAATTTTTCCCTCAGCAACTGAAATTAATCTTGTCCAAAATAAGTTTTAAACAAAGAAAAATTACATATTTCACACTAACATTGTTAAATCTAACCATAGAATTGTCTTTTGTGTCTTTTTAATTCCTTCATCAAAGCTTTTACTGAAAGGCCTCAACTTTACTCGAAAGCCTGGGTTTGAAGTTGATAATGTCACACACTACTATCACTCTGTAATGTTTAAGGAGATGCCATGTCTGAGCATGTGTGGGGATGCCCAATTTCCCGCCTTGCATCTGTAGGATTTTCTCACTGCTGTTTGTCCATTGAGAGGGGTTTTGATCAATTTTCCTCCAAGTGATTCTAAACACACTAGAAACATTTTACCTCCGAGAAAGTCAGACAAACAGTAACTATCCTTTCTGCTTTTTTTTATATTTCAAATCAAACATTTTTTTTTCTCAGTGGCAAGTCCTATCCATTTTCACTTTGACTCCATGTATTAACATTTTCTCGTCATTTGAATGAGCACTGAATGGAAAAACTGGAAGATTGTGAGAAAATTGATTATTTTGCACAAAACCTTAAAGGAACCATGAAGTATGGGACTTTTAACTAAGACTTCTGGGGGAGGTTTTATGTTTTTGTTTTGTCAGTAAGGGAGACAGGGAGAAAAAGAGGGCAAAGTGGAGACAGGAAGGGAGAGACTAAAAAAAGGAAGAGAAAGAAATGGGGGGGGGGGGGGGAGTGAGAAGGAGAGAAAGAAAGGGAAAAGTGGGAAGAGACAGAGAAAAAATAAATGGGGAGTGAGGGGAAAAAGAGGCAAGGGGAGAGAATAAGTGAGAAAGGGAAAGCGACTAAGATAGAGAAGGAAAAAGAAAGGGGGAAGCAAAGAAGGTAGAGACAGAAAAAGGAGACAGGAAGAGAAAGGAAAAGGAGACAGAGAAAGACATAGAAAGGGAGAAAGAGAAGAGGGACAGAGTGTGAAAAAAAAAGTAAAATGTAGGGGAGAGAGTAGAGAGACAAAGGGAAAGGAAGATACAGAGAAAGAAGGAAAAGAAACTAAAAGAGAGACTTTCACAACCTCGGGACATCCCAAACCGCTTGACGGTCGAGGAAGTATTTTTGCAGTGTGGTCACTGTAGGTAATGGAGGAAATAACAAAGGAGGCAGAGACTGGGTTTGAAAGTGAAACAGAATGCAGCCGATTGCACCTCACAATCTGCTCCCGAATGCCTGGCCCTCCAGGGGGTCAGTTCACCACAACCTGGCCCAGGCCTGTTGCTGGCCATTGGGCACTGCCCCTTCCTCTGCACGAGATCCTGAGCTGTCAGCAAAAGACTCTTTAAATACAATAATCGGTGACCGTGTGCTGTCATAAGAGTTGACACATACAGTAACAGGTGTTTGCATTCAAAAACTGGCTCCAGGCCAGGACTTGGGGCTGACGGTCAGAAGCAAGCCAGGGGTGGGTTGGAAGTGGGTCAGGTCATATTCTCCTGCCCCTCACTGGCAGCTAAGGAAACGTAACAGCTACAACTCCCAGAAAAACACCTAGGCCTATAATTTCAAGCTTGCCATAGTCTTAAGCACATGGAAACACTTGGAGAAAACAATCAGTATGATTATTTACAGGCAATTTGTGCAGTACTTGAAGCATTATGACAGTCAGTCTATAGCAGTTATTAGCATCTCGTTTTTTTTCTCCAAGTGGCATGTTTTGGCTCAATGGTAGCACTCTCGTCTGAGTCAGGAGGTTGTAGGTTTAAACTCTCACTCCAGGGACTTGACTTCATCATGTGGGCTGATAATTCAGTGAAGTACTGAGGGAATGCTGTATTGTCAGAGGAGTTGCCTTTTGGATGAGATGTTAAACTGAGGACCTACTTGCTTGTTCAAGCAGATGTAAAAGATCCCATGGCACTGTGCAAAGAAACACAGGGTGTTCTCCCAGTATCCTAGGCAACATTCATCCCTCAACAAAGACCACCAAAACAGATTAATTGGTCACTTTTATATAACTGGGGGACCTTGCTGTGCAAAGTTGGCTGTCACGTTTGTCTGCAAAATGAGAGTGACTACATTTTTAAAAAAGTAAATCTCAAGATCTGGACATTTGAAAGGTGCGATATAAATGGAAGACTTCAAAACAAGATAATAAATGAACCTCAACATTTTTGAGTGTCCTTGGACAGAAAAACTATTTTGAAAGAATTGTTACATCGAAAAAGAAGGAAAGAAATAGGCGGAGAAACAGACACTCATAGTTTGTGTGACGGGAAGAGAGGAAGGGAGAGAAAGTGTTCAAGAAGAGTATCCACACACTGAGGGAAAGAAAAACGTGCATAGAGAAAATTAGAAACTATGTGAGCGACATATAGGAGAGAGGACACAGATTCAAAGGGGCATTACTGTGGGGAGAGAGGGAGAAAATGAATGAGATACATTTGGAGACAAACCCAATTTTAATCAGTATATTTTTAAATGCTATTTTTGTGTCTACTGAACAGCTGGTTGTCAAGGCAACAGGTGCTCAGCTCAGCATCCCATTTTTATTAATGGAGTCTGGATTAAATTACCAGTGCAATGCCAACCGTATGAACAGCCGTTATAGTATCCAGCTAAAAACTTAATTCATTCTTTGCCAGTTTGAAAGGCACTGTGAAACATTGATTAAAGTTAATGGCACAATGCTCCAATCAATATAAAACACCACGCCCTCTGACTTATTGCGAGCAATCCCGGGGAGATCCACTGGTTGTAAAAGAAAAATCAGAAAGTAATTTCAAAATATCTTTCCATCTTGCTTGATTTTAACTGTTTTAATCTTAGAGACGATTTTACAAATGTGTGCTCCTGGTGTGAAGTCACACCCACCAGGAGAACATAATCAGAAAATCACAGGTGCCTCTTCATGATCTTCTGTCCGTTCATTTTATTAGACAATAAATAGTATGGAGCGTGCTCACAGTTTCCCATTATCCACTCCCAACAGATGAAGTTGTGTCTTAGGAGTCCACATTCATAACATCAACAACAACTTGCATTTATATAGTACCTTTTAATGTAGAAAAACGTCCCAAGACGCTCCACAGAGGTGCAATCAGGCAAAGATGGATGCTGAGCCAAAGAAGGAGATATCAGGAGGGATGACTAAAAGGTTGGTCAAAGAGGTGGGTTTTAAAGTGCTTCTTAAAGAAGGAGAGGGAGAAAGATGGAGAGGTTTAGGGAAGGTATTCCAGCACGTGGGGCCGAGATGGCTGAAGGCATGGCCACCGATGGTGGGGTGAAGGAAGGGGGAATGCACAAAAGGCCAGAATCAGAGGAACAGAGAGTTCAAGGAGTGGGGTTGTAGGGGTGGAGGAGATTAAAGAGATAGGGAGGGGCGAGGCTACGATGGGATTTAAACACAAGGATTGGAATTTTAAATTGGAGGCACTGGGAACCAATGTCGGCCAATGTGGACGGGACAGCTGAGATGACCCTGGTGCGGCATAAGGTACGGGCACAAGAGCTTTGGATGAGGTTGGAAGATGGAAGCATTGGGTAGGCGAGTCTGGAGGTGTCGACAGCATGGATCAGCTCTAATAAGTATGAAGTTATATGTACAAATAGATATAATAATTGGTATTGAGACCGTTTAGGGGTGTTATTCATTAAAACAATCTCAGCAGTCGCTTGTGGAGAATTCAGATGAGCTCAGAGTTGTAGCGACCCAATAACACATTATAAATTAGACACTCCTCCCTGTCCTAATTTTCAGTGTTGAGGATAAGGATTATTCACCTCTTTTTATGTATCCATTTATTGCTCACTAGATAGTTATATTTTTGAAACACTTTTTAATATCCTAATTTCACAAGTGTGGTGATTTATCTTAGTTATAAATAGATTCTGGGTTGGAATGGATCATTTTTACTGTTACTTCCCCTTACAATGGTAGCTACAGAATCATTTTGGATCCATTGCGGATTGTGGAGTGGGCGGAAAAGTGGCAAATGGAGTTCAACCTGGAGAAATGTGAGGTGATGCACTTAGGGAGGGCAAACAGTAAAAGGGAATATGCAGTAAACGGGAATATATTTAGAGGGGTAGAAGAAGTGAGAGACCTTGGAGTGCATGTGCACAGGTCCCTTAAGGTGGCAGTACAGGTAGATAAGGTTGTGAAGAAGGCATACGGAATGCTCTCCGTTATTAGCCGAGGTATAGAATACAAAAGCAGAGATGTAATGATGGAACTGTATAAAACGCTGGTAAGGCCACAGCTGGAGTATTGTGTGCAGTTCTGGTCACCGCATTACAGGAAGGACATAATTGCTCTGGAGAGAGTGCAGAGAAGATTTACAAGAATGTTGCCAGGGCTTGAAAATTGCAGCTACGAGGAGAGATTGGATAAGCTGGGGTTGTTTTCCTTGGAGCAGAGGAGGCTGAGGGGAGACTTGATTGAGGTGTTCAAAATTATGAGAGGCCTAGATAGAGTAGACAGGAAGTACCTGTTTCCCCTAGCGGAGAGTTCAAGAACTAGAGGACATAGATTTAAGCTGATTGGCAGAAGGATTAGAGGGGACATGAGGAAAAACTTTCTTACCCAGAGGGTGGTGGATGTATGGAATTCGCTGCCCAAATTGATGGTAGAGGCAGGGACCCTCAACTCTTTTAAAAAGTACCTGGACCTGCACCTAAAGTGCTGTAAGCTGCAGGGCTACGGACCGAGTGCTGTAAGGTGGGATTAGAATGGGCACCTGGTTGTTCTTCGAGCCGGCGTGGACACGATGGGCCGAATGGCCCCCTTCTGTGCTGTAAATTTTCTATGGTTCTCTGATTCTATGAAGGCCCATTCACTTAGATTCATGTTTCTGCCTTTGTGTTACTTTAGTTCTCAATATTCAAAACATTTCCACTTGTGCCTGTATTCCCTGTGCACCTCAATGATGAATTTACACTTTCAATCTTTCAGTCCTGAAAATGCTTCACTTCACAGAGATTATCTGTCAGTAATTGCATTTTTTGGTACCTGTCCATTGAATATATTGCAGGTTACTTTCTTCACATCACAGCTCAATCTATGCTTGCTTTACATTTAAAAAAAACCCTTTTGTAAATCTGGTCCAGGTGATTTTAAGCATTGTGCCATTGGTGTGTGAATGATAGAGGGCAGCATAGTTCCATATAGCTGTCACAACTCTTTACAGGTTCCTGCTGTAGATTTAAGAATCACTGTAAATCAGTTACCTCCCATTGGGACCTCCTGACAACATAGCTGCCCAACCACCACCTTTTGCCTTCTCTGGCTGTGAGTACAGTTGGTAGGGATGTCTCAATCCATTTGGACTTAACAATGGCCTCTTTGTCCTTGGGAAAGAATTTGTAAAGATCAGAAACTATGACTAACCAGAGGAGTTTCTGGGCACATACACTTACAGCAAGTCTCACAGGTTTTTGATAATTTGGTTTGCTTTGCTATTGTGATGGGTGTAACTGTAAATTCAGTACTTTCCAGTGTGGTTATCACTATAAAAATGAACATTCACATACTTTGTTGCTGTAACTTGAGAAACTCAACACCAGAAACTGTGAGTAATTGTCCAGATTCTATAGTATATCTACTCTGCACCCAAATCAGAACTTATGGAAAACAATTTCAAATTAAAATCATGTAGGTGTTAGCCTTGGACTCTTGCCTTGGAGTGAGAAAGTCGAGGGTTCAAGTCCAATTCCAGAAATGTGAACGCATAATCTCGGCTGACACTTCAGTTTAGCATTGTTGGAGAGGCCATCATTTTGATGATTTCACTCTCGGGTGAATATAAAAGATCCCATGGCACTATTCGAAGAGCAGGGGAATTCTTCCTGGTGTCCTGGCCAATAGTTATCCCTCAACCAACATCACTAAAACAGATTACTGGTCACATCTCATTACTGCTTGTGGGAGCTTGCTGTGTGCACATTGGCTTCCGCATTTCCTACATTACAACAGTGATTATACTTCCAAAGTATTTTGTTGGCTGTAAAGCGCTTTGGGACATCCTGAGGTTGTGGAAGAAAAATTCGAAGCAAAAAAAAACTGTGATTTAATAGAACTGTAACAGTTGTGTTATGGAGAACACTTTAGTTTGTCCAGATTTTCAAATATATATTCAGTCAGCTATCAGATGTGGAGTTCTGACACAAAACTATTCTTACTGATGATACAACAAAAACATGTGATTTAGTTAGAATTTTATCTCCTTATGCCTCCCTGTTCCAGTGACTTAATTTCCTGATTTAATTGGGGAGTAAAGCCTTCTATGGCATTGACAGAATTGAAAAAAAATGTTGTCCAAATAAATAGCTTCCAAGATGTTTTTCCTATTTAATCAGCACAGTGAATGTAATACTATCAAGTGTATGATGATGATATTGCAACATTTTGTGTACGTGCTCACAGGTAAGTTGAAAATACTTTAGAAGAGAGTTTAAACTGCAGCAGAGGTGCTGCCAAGTCCCAGTGAGGAAGCGCAACAAGACCAGTGAAATATTTAAATACTTTCACTGCTACAATGCAAATGTTTTCCAATATGGGTAAATGTTGCTTCAAGCTATTCCAGGTATTACATCACCTTGTAACATGGAACGAAATGCGAATACCAGGTATTACAAGTTTAAGGAGCCTTATTTCCACATATGTTCATCTCTGTGCTAAGAAGTCTTGGTTTACAAAACAATGGAATCCATTTTCCCCACTGTACAAGATCCCCATTGCAGTCCTCTGACCAAGAATGAAAGTGGCAGTCTCCTTCTGAGTGTTATTGACAGGCTGAAGGACTCAAAACTTATACGCCTCCAGGGATAGATGCTGTTTATCTAAAAGCACTAAGAGAGACTGGGGAGGAGATTAGTGAGGCAATGATGGTTGTTATGAGGGAGCCGAAGAACACAGGGGAGATACCAGTAGATTGGAAACAGGCTAACGTGGTGCCTATTTTTAAAAAGGACAACAAAGCAGACACGTGCAACTAGAGACCCATTAATCTTGCTGTAGTGCTGAAGATCTGTGCACTGGAGTTAACCATCACCCTTGTCGCGCTGCTCCAGTTCAGGTATGATACTGGCATCTACAAAACAATGTGGAAGATTGCTCAGACATGTCCTAGCCACAAAAAACAGGATCATTCTAACCTGGTCAATTACCATCCTATCAGCCTCCACCCAGTCATCAGTGAAATGATGGAAGGAATCATCAATAGGGCCATCAAGCAACACTGACTCATCACCACCTTCTCAGGGCAACTAGGCATGGGCAGTAAGTGCAGCCTTGCCAGTGTCGCCCATATCATGGGAATAAGTAAATAAAAAAGCACTGTGTTAAAAAAAAAATGGAATTGATTATCAGGATTAATTTGATGATTATGTGTACAATAATAACCTAGTAAACAGCGGTCAACATAGGGGAAGCTGCTGCCTGACCAAACTCCTTGACACTTTACAAGTGTCATCCCACCTGGACCATGAAAGTCCTGTGACGTGGTCCACTTGGGGTATCATTTCTTCTCAAAAGTCAGCTTTCCAAAAAGCGTTTGACAAAGTTCCACATGAAAGGCAATTAGTTAAACTCAAGGTGGTGATAATTCAGGGTAAATGTTGGGAATGGATAAGAGATTATCTGAAGGGTAGGAAACAGTGGGTACTTGTTAATGTAGCTATGTAAGAGTGATGGTAGGGGGAGTACCTAGTGGAGGACCCCAGGGATTAGAGTTGGGACCATTATTCTTTCATCAACAACTTGGATTCAAAAACTCTACACAAATGGGTCAGATTTGCAGATGATACCAAAGTAGGAGGAGTAGCTGCTTCTCAGGAGATAGTTCAGGAAATATAACATGGGTTGGACAAAATATGTAAGTGGACCGAACAATGGAAGATGAAGTTTAGTACGGAAAATTCTAAAGCACTGCACATAACAAGGAAAAATTGGGGAATATACATAGGCCATGAATGGTGTCGAAATAGCTAAGATGAAGTTGAAAGAGATCTAGGGGTCATGGACTCAATCTTCAACTTGTCCAACCACTGCAGAACAGCAGTCAACAAAATAAATTGAATGCTGAACGATAGCTAAAACAGTAGGCTACAAGTCAGAGGAGCTTATGCTCAAACTGTTTACTGCTCTGGTCAGATCACACCTTGAGTATCATGTACAGTTCTGGGCACGGAGACAGAAAGCTGGAAAAGAACTTGGAGCATGAGGGGGAGGATCCAGTTGTCGTGGTCCACGTAGGAACCAACAACCATAGGTAGAACTAAGAATGGGGTTGTGCTGAGATAGTTTGAGGAGCTGGGGTCTAAATTAATAAGCAGAACCTCAAAGGTAATAATCTTTGGATTACTACCTGAGCCACGTGCAAATTGGCATAGGGACAAACCGATCAGAGAGTTAAATGCATGGTTCAAAGAATGGTGTGGGAGACCGGGGTTTTGATTCATGGGGCACTGGTACCATTACTGGGGAAAGAGGGAGCTGTTTCTTTGCAACGGACTCCACTTAAACCGGGCTGGGATCAGCGTCCTGGCGAATCGAATAACTAGGGCCATAGATAGGGCTTTAAATTAAAAAGGGGGCGGGGGGGGATGGGGTTAGGTGAGGGGAAATTTAATCAGGAAAGTTAAGGCAACAGAGCAGTGTAGTGATTTGGGTAAAGATAAGCAGAGTGTGGCAGGAAGGGACAGGGAGTTTACCAATAATCGTGCATCAGCAAATAATGTAAAAGCAGGAAAAAATGGTTAAAAAGTCAAAATTTAAAGGCTCTTTATCTGAATGCACGGAGCATTCGTAACAAGATAGATGAATTAGTTGCACAAGTAGAGATAAATGGGTTTGATCTAATGACCATTACAAAGACATGGTTGCAAAGTGACCTTGGGAACAAAATATTCCAGGGTACATGACGTTTAGAAAAGACAGGCAGAATGGAAAGGGAGGGGGTGCAGCTCTAATAATAAAGGATGACATAAGGATAGTGGCGAGAAAGGATCTTGGCTCAGAAGATCAGGAAGTAGAATCAGTATGGGTGGAAATAAGAAATGACAAGGGGCAGAAAACACTGGTGGGAGTAGTTTAAAGGCCCCATAATAGTAGCAATACCATTGGACAGAGTATTAATTATGAAATAATAGGAGCTTGTAACAAAGGTAATGCAGTAATCGTGGGGGACTTTAATCTTCATATAGACTGGGCATATCAAATTGGCAAAGGTAGTTTGGAGGACGAGTTCATGGAATGCATTTGAGAAGGTTTCCTAGAGCAATACATGATGGAACCAACTGGGGAACAGGCTATTTTAGATTTTGTATTATGTAATGAGATAGGGTTAATTAGTAATCTCACAGTAAGAGATCCTCTGGGGAAGAGTGATCATAATATGATAGAATTTCACATTGAGTTTGAGAGTGACGTACTTAAGTCAGAAACTAGAGTCTTACACTTAAATAAAGCCAATTACATAGGTATGAGGAGCGAGTTGGCTAAGGTAGATTAGGAAATTAAATTGAAGGGTATGACGGTTGAAAAGCAATGGCATTTAAAGAAATATTTCAAGATTCTCAACAAATATACATTCCATTGAGAAATAATAACTCCATGGGAAAAGTGATCCACCCATGGCTAACTAAAGAAGTTAAGGATAGTATTGGACTAAAATACCAGCCACATAAATACTGTGGCTACAAGAGCAGGTCAGAGGCTGGGTATTCTGCGGCAAGTGACTCACCTCCTGACTCCCCAAAGCCTTTCCACCATCTACATCCAGGACAAAGCAGCCCGCTTGATTGGCACCCCATCCACCACCCTAAACATTCACTCCCTTCACCACCGGCGCACCGTGGCTGCAGTGTGTACCATCCATAGGATGCACTGCAGCAACTCGCCAAGGCTTCTTCGACAGCACCTCCCAAACCCGCAACCTCTACTACCTAGAAGACAAGGGCAGCAGGCACGTGGGAACAACACCACCTGCATGTTCCCCTCCAAGTCACACACCATTCCGACTTGGAAATATATCGCCGTTCCTTCATCGTCGCTGGGTCAAAATCCTGGAACTCCCTACCTAACAGCACTGTGGGAGAACCTTCACCACACGGACTGCAGTGGTTCAAGAAGGTGGCTCACCACCACCACCTTCTCAAGGGCAATTAGGGATGGGCAATAAATGCTGGCCTCGCCAGTGACGCTCACATCCCATGAATGAATTTTAAAAAAAGAAGCCTATAATGTTGCCAAGAAGAGTAATAAGTGTAAGGATTGGGAGAGTTTTAGAAACCAGCTAAGGATGACCAAAAAATTGATAAAAGGAGAAAATAGAATATGAAAGTAAACTAGCAAGAAATATAAAAACAGATTGTAAGAGCTTCTACAAGTATGTAAAAAGGAAGAGAGTAGCAAAAGTGAACGTTGGTCCCTTAGTCTGAGAAAGGAGAAATTATAATGGGGAATCAGGAAATGGCAGATGCATTAAACAAATATTTTGTATCTGTCTTCACGGTGGAAGACACAAAAAGCATTCCAAAAATAGTGGGGAACCAAAGGTCTAATGAGAGTGAGGAACTTCAAGTAATTAATATCAGTAGAGAAAAAGTACTTGAGAAACTAATGGGACTAAAAGCCGATAAATCCCCTGGACCTGATGGCCTACATCCGAGGCTTCTCAAGGAGGTGGCTGCAGAGATAATGGATGCATTGGTTGTGATCTTCCAACATTCCCTAGATTCTAGAATGGTCCCAGTGGATTGGAAGGCAGCAAATGTGACCCTGCTGTTCCAAGAAAAGAGGGAGAGAGAAAACCGGGAACTACAGGCCAGTTAGCCTGATATCATATTATGATTTTCTGAGTCAACAAGGCTTCATGAAAGGGAAATCGGGTTTGACAAACCTACTAGAGTTTTTTGAGGATGTAATTAGCAGGGTAGATAAAGGGGAACCAGTGGATGTTGTATATTTGGATTTTCAAAAGGCATTCGATAAGGTGCCACATAAAAGGTTGTTACACAAGATAAGGGCTCATGGGATTGGGGGTAATATATTAGCATGGATAGAGGATTGGTTGAAGGGCAGAAAACAGAGAGTAGGAATAAACAGGTCATTTTCGGGTTGGCAGGCTGTAACTAGTGGGGTGCCGCAAGGATCAGTGCTTGGGCCTCAGCTATTTACAATCTATATTAATGACTTAGATGAAGGGACTGAGTGTAATGTATCCAAGTTTGCTGATGATACAAAGCTAGGTGGGAAAGTAAGCTGTGAGGAGACACAATGGGATATAGACAGATTAAGTGAGTGGGCAAGAAGGTGGCAGATGGTGTATAATGTGGGGAAATGTGAGGTTATTCATTTTGGTAGGAAGAATTGAAAAACAGAATTTTTTTAAATGGTGAGAAGCTATTAAATGTTGGTGTCCTTGTGCAAGAAACACAAAAAGTTAGCATGCAGGTACAGCAAGCAATTAGGAAAATAAATGGAATGTTGGCCTTTATTGCAAGGGGGTTGGAGTACAAAAGTAAGGAAGTTTTACTACAATTGTACACTGTTTTGTTAAGACCTCACTCGGATTACTGTGTCCAGTTTCGGTCTCCTTAGAGGCGGTGCAGCGAAGGTTCACTGGATTAATTCCTGGGATAAGAGGGTTGTCCTGTGAGGCAAGGTTGAGTAGAACGAGCCTATACTCTCTGAAGTTTAGAAGAGTGAGAGGTGATCTAATTGAAACATATAAGATTCTGAGGGGGCTTGACAGGATAAATGCTGAGAGGTTGTTTCCCATGGCTGGAGAGTCTAGAACTAGGGGGCGTAGTCGCAGGATATGGGTCGACCATTTAAGACTAAGATGAGGAGGAATTTCTTCACTCAGGGTTGTGAATCTTTGGAATTCTCTACCCCAAACGGCTGTGGATGCTGAGTTGTTGAATATATTCAAGGCTGAGATAGATTTCTGGACTCTGGGGGATTCAAGGGATATGGAGATCGGGCAGGAAAGTGGAGATGAGGTCAAAGATCAGCCGTCATATGTGGAATGGCGAAGCAGGCTCGAGGGGCCGTGTGTCCCACTCCTGCGCCTATTTCTTATGTTCTTAAAGGAGACAGAGAGAGCATTTCAGAGAAAAGCCGCTGTGCTGATCTCTAGTGTCAAAGGTATGAGGGAAAACTGGATAAACTTGGGCTTTTCAGCCTTGAAAGGGGGTGACTGAGAGATGATCTTATAAAGGTATGCAAGGTATTAAATGGCATGGAAAAGACATAAAAGGAAAATTAATTCAAACCAAACTTGAGAGTAGGAAAGGGGTCACAGGGTCAAAATAGTAAAAGGCACATTTCGGACCGATGTCTGGAAATTCTTCTTCACACAAAGAGTGAAATGGACTTTTCTATGGAGCTGTTCTGCACTCTCCATAAACTCCAAATTGTTCAAAACTCCGCTGCATCTATCCTATCGTGCACTAAATCCCATTTGCCCAGCACCCTTGTCTTCATGGATCTACATCACTTCCCTGCCCCCACCGCCTCAAGTTTAAAGTTCTGTCCTTTGTCTTGTGATAAATAACCTAACGAAAGCGTGGTTACTTCTCAGATTTCTTAAGCAAGCTTATAAAATCCATACTCCCCCACATGCCATGCTGATTGAAGAAAAAGACTTGCATTTATATAGCACCTTTCACAACCTCAGGACGTCCTAAAGTGCTTTACAGCCAATGAAGTACTTTTGAAGAGTAGTCACTGTTGTAATGTAGGAAACACGGCAGCCAATTTGCACACAGCAAGATCCCACAAACAAATGTATTAATGACCAGATAATCTGTTTTAGTCATGTTGGCTGAGGGATAAATATTGGCCAGGACACCGGGGAGAACTCCCCTGCTCTTCTTCGAAATACTGCTGTGGGATCTTTTACGTCCACCTGAGAGGGCAGACGGGGCACTCCCTCAGCACTGCACTGTAGTGTCAGCCTAGATTTTGTGCTTAAGTCCCTGGAGTGGGTCTTGAACCCCTAGCCTTTGATTTAGAGGCAAAAGTGCTACCAACTGAGCCTTGGTTGACACTGATTTAGTAATATGTCTGTATCCATCTATTACTGAAGTCTTGCTCTTTCTCAGAGAGGCTGTGACTCCATTCCATATCTTTAGCTTGCTTTTCTAATCAATTTCACCTGGTACTAACTGACTTCTCCAGCCCCCTTAAAAAGATTGGCTGAATTAGTAACGAGACTATCAAATATCAGATTGCAATCAATGTCCCACAGTGGGTAAAGGGCTACTTGTTTAAATAGTAGTGATTTGTGAGTCTGAATAAATAGAGAAAATATTAAAATAAACAAACATGTTTGTGAATTAGATTTAATGTATAAAGTCATTATCTTCAACTACTTCATCAATGACCCTCCAATAATGAGGCAGTCCATGCCAGTCTACGGCAAGACCTGGACAACAGTCAGGCTCGGGCTGACAAGTAGCAGGTAATATTTGCGCCACATGAGTGTCAGACGAATGACCAACCCCAACAAAACAAAAAGCCCAAACACTTCCTCCTGACTTTCAACGGAACCAACATTGCCAAGTCCCCCACCATCAACATCTTGGGGGGGGTGGGGGGGGGGGGGTCATTATTGACCAGATACTTAACTGGACCAGCCATTTCAGCACCATGGCTACAAGTGCAGGACAGAGGCTGGTTATTTTACAATGTGTACCTTCCTCCTGACCCTGAAAGCCTCTCCACCATCAACATGGCACATCAGGAGTGTGATGGAAAGCTCAACACCTGCCTGGATGGCTGCAACTGCAACAATACTCTAGAAGCTTGACACCATCGAGGACAAAGCAATCTGCATGTCTGGCACTCCTGCCACTGGACTCGCTATTCACTTCCTCCACCACCAGTGCACTGTGCTTCTAGTATGTACGATGTCTACAGGTTGCAGTGCAGGAACTCCACAGCTTACTTTGACAGCATCTCCCATCCTGTGATCTTTACCATCAAGAAGGGGAAGAGCAGCAAGATCATGGTAACGCCATCATCTTTAAGGTCTCTTCAGAGTCACACGTCATCCTGACTTAGATTTCACACTGATGGTCCTTCATCGTCATTGGGTCAAAATCCTGTGACTTCTTATCTAACACCATCATGTGCACATCAACAGCACACGGACTGCAGCAGTTCAAGCAGAGGCCACCACCACCTTCTCAGGGCAGCCAGGGATGGGTAATAAATTTAGCCTTGCCAGCATCCCCCACATCCCAAGAACAAACAAACAAAAAATGTCACAATACCTAAGGAATCTTTCTTAGATTTTGGGGAAGTGATGACAAGTGTTAAATGAATTCTTTGGAACAAGCACTTAACTTTGTGGGCAACCAGATTCTAAAAATTAAAGCAGAACCTTGAAAAACTGCTTGAAGGGGCATTTAAACAATCATGGCAATGGTCTCCTGGCCATTTCTTCTTTGAAGCCAGATAAGCAGTGTGAGGGAATGAGGAGCGAGCGAGCAAATGACATTAGATTAGGTGGCTCTTTTGAATGAAACACTGGCACAGACCTAATGAGCTAAATGGCTTATTTCTTGCTGCAACTTTCTAAGATTCTAGGAAATGTCAAAATTGATTCTGAGATTAAGAAAAATAACTGACGTTCAATGCCCAGGCATAGAGCAGAGGAAAATCTCCCCTGTAATTTTTATATGGTACTAAAATTAAGCAATAATTGTTAGGCAAGCATGGTTGTCAAATCAAGAAACTCCTGTTCCATTGTCAAGTTAAAGATTGTTACATTCATTGCACATGTGAAATAAAGGAACGAGCACAGTCACCAAACATTAAAAGATTTGAGTTCTTGTCGATTTAGATCTCATTGTATACAGAATGATTGCAATCTTTAGATTGACTTGTTTCAAAATCGCTTCCAGGTAGGCTCCTTTAAGTTCTGAGGAGTAATCTAACTTTAATCGCTGGGTAAAAATGGAGGATAGCGAATGGGACCGCCTGTTTTACACCCTGCTTGATTTTCTTTATCATTTACTTCACTGGAAAAGAAAATCAGCCACAGTGTAACATGGGCGGCTGATTTTTCACTTGGTAAAATCATCCCCAAGCTCACTTCTTCAGTACATTTACTTTACAAATGGTGCTAATAAAATTGAAGCAAAATTGAAAAAATTATATGGGCCAGAACTGGTGTATTATGAAGTTACAGGTTAAAACTCATGATTCCTGATTCTCTTTATCCACAGAAAGAAAGAACAAACTTTTATTTATATAGCACCTTTCATGACCTCAGGACATCCCAAAGCGCTTTACAGTCAATTAAATAATTTTTGAAGTGTAGTCACTGTTGTAATGTAGGAAATGCGACAGTCAATTAACGCACAGCAATGTCCCATAAGCAGTAATATGATAATGACCAGATAATCTGTTTTTAGTACTGTTGGTTGAGGGATAAATATTGGCCAGGACACTGAGGAGAACTCCCCACCTCTTCTTCGAATAGTCCCCGTGAGATCTATTACGTCCAACTGAGAGGGCAGACGGGGCCTCAGTATAACATCTCATCCAAAAGACGGCACCTCCGACAGTGCAGCACTCCCTCAGTACTCCCTAGATTTTGTGCTCAAGTCCCTGGAGTGGGAATTGAATCCCCAACCTTCTACTGTTGAGCCACGGCTGACATTATGAAGATTAACTCTGAGAAAGCTGAAATAGTTTCTTTCACCAGTGTAAAAGACTTGCAACTCACGATAAATCCTGTAGGGTTGAATGTGTTCTGCAGGGGCAACAGTTGAGGGGGTACTTCAAGTTTCTATTGTAATCTTATGGGACTTTTGAAAGTGTGCTTCATTGATGTTCGCTGATGACTGCACAGTGTTCAGTTCTATTCGCAACCCCTCAAATAATGAAGCAGTCCGAGCCCGCATGCAGCAAGACCTGGACAACATCCAGGCTTGGGCTCATAAGTGGCAAGTAACATTCGCGCCAGATAAGTGCCAGGCAATGACAATCTCCAACAAGAGAGAGTCTAACCACCTCCCCTTGACATTCAACGGCATTACCATCGCCGAATCCCCCACCATCAACATCCTGGGGGTCACCATTGACCAGAAACTTAACTGGACCAGCCATATAAATACTGTGGCTACGAGAGCAGGTCAGAGGCTGGGTATTCTGCGGCGAGTGACTCACCTCCTGACTCCCCAAAGCCTTTCCACCATCTACAAGGCACAAGTCAGGAGTGTGATGGAATACTCTCCACTTGCCTGGATGAGTGCAGCTCCAACAACACTCAAGAAGCTCGACACCATGCAGGACAAAGCAGCCCACTTGATTGGCTCCCCATCCACCAGCCTAAACATTCACTCCCTTCACCACCGGCGCACAGTGGCTGCAGTGTGCACCATCCACAGGATGCACGGCAGCAACTCGCCAAGGCTTCTTCAACAGCACCTCCCAAACCCACGACCTCTACCACCTAGAAGGACAAGAGCAGCAGGCACATGGGAACAACACCACCTGCACGTTCCCCTCCAAGTCACACACCATTCCGAATTGGAAATATATTGCCGATCCTTCATCGTCGCTGGGTCAAAATCCTGGAACTCCCTTCCTAACAGCACTGTGGGAGAACCGTCACCACACGGACTGCAGCGGTTCAAGAAGGCGGCTCACCACCACCACCTTCTCGAGGGCAATTAGGGATGAGAAATAAATGCCGGCCTCGCCAGCGACGCCCACATCCCATGAACGAATAAAAAAAAAGCAACGCAAACAGAATATTATACTCCGTTGACCCAACAGCATATTTTAAGTCTGAAGCTGTCATGCTAAAAGTGTACAGTGCCATGGTCAGATCACACCTTCAGTCTTAGCCAACAGGCCATAGGAAAGCATTCATGCCATGGAAACGATACATTGAAGAGCCAGAAGGCCATTCTTTAGGCCAGGATTTTCCGCTGTGCCTTTGCCAGCCTGTGATTTTCCGCCCATTAAATGAAAGGGCCAAACATTGCGGGTTGGTGAGTGTAGAAGCAGAAACTGCCCGCCCTGGCATCAAAAGATTGAGTGATGAGGAGAGATTGGAGAAACTGGGGTTCTTGAAGAGAGGTGACAGAGAAGGGATCTTATAGAAGATAATTAAAAAGAATACATAAGATTGACCTGGAGCACTACTTCAAGGTTAGCCAAGATACTGCAACAAGGAGGAAGAGATTAAAACTGGTGATCGGACAATTTAGGAAAGATGTTACTGCAAACAGTGGTCAACACTTGTAATGGTCTTCAGTAGGATAGTGGAGGCCTTAGATTCATTCAAGAGATAGATAATGTGATGAGGAGGAATGTTAGTATTTTTAATTCTGGATAGATTAGCTGAGATGTATGGAATGGCTTCCCTCATCTGTATCAATCTTGTGAACACAGAGTTAGTGTTTGTTACAGTTATCTTATAAGGAAGTATTCTCCCTTCCCATCACCTTTTTGTTTTCAGAAACCTTAAAGCAGAGCTATTTTTTGTTTGTTCACTCAAATTATTTGAGTGCTAATCTTATATCTAATTTAAATCAGTTACAATGTTAACTTAATAGCAGCAATCAAAATCTGGAGGACGCCAGTCTTTTGATTTCAAAGAAATTGCAGGAGTTTATCTGGATGCCAGATACGGCCCCAGGAATTCACATGCAACAAACTTGCTGTGTTCAGGAAATAAGAGCAAGTTACAATGGTCTTTTAAAGGGACAAAAGAATAGAGCGATATTATATGCCTGGTTGACTGTAGAGGCATCTCACTGGATTCTACCCAAAACCCATGTAGTCTGTTCTCCAGTCTTAAAAGACTGAGTAGTGCAGTAATGTTATTCTGTAAAATGTTCGGAGAAATTCTGTTAACAGTTACATGTGTCATATCCTAACTAGATAGAAAAAGCAACCAAATTTTAAATCCTTTGCAATCTTTCACTGATTACAACTATTATGGAATATGTCTTGTGTAACACTTGCTGCAACTTTTAATTTTAATAGCCCCATCATTACAGGTGTTTATATTTCCCAGCACTTGCCATTCAAAAAGCACTCAGCTAGGGTGTATTCTCAATAATTACACCACTTGTGTATTTCCCTTATGGACTAAGAAAATAGGCTGGGAGTGTTTACAATTAACACAAAGTTGAGTGATGAAGTGTCTGTGTACCACACCTAATGTAAGGAATACTGACTAAGATAAATTCTTGTTTGTACTTGTTTAGGAACATAGGAACAGGAGTAGGCCATTCAGTCCCTTGTGCCTACTCCGCCATTTGATAGGATCATGGCTGATCTGTGATCTAACTCCATATACCTGCCTTTGGCCCATATCCCTTAATACCTCTGATTGCCAAAAAGCTATCTATCTCAGATTTAAATTTAGCAATTGAGCTAGTATCAATTGCCGTTTGCGGAAGAGAGTTCCAAACTTCTACCACCCTTTGCGTGTAGAAATGTTTTCTAATCTCGCTCCTGAAAGGTCTGGCTCTAATTTTTAGACTGTGGCCCCTACTCCTAAAATCCCCAACCAGCGGAAATAGTTTCTCTCTATCCACCCTATCTGTTCCCCTTAATATCTTATAAAGTTCGATCAGATCACCCCTTAACCTTCGAAACTCTAGAGAATACAACCCCAATTTGTGTAATCTCTCCTCGTAACTTAACCCTCGAAGTCCGGGTATCATTCTAGTAAACCTATGCTGCACTCCCTCCAAGGCCAATATGTCCTTCCGAAGGTGCGGTGCCCAGAACTGCTCACAGTACTCAGGTGTGGTCTAACCAGGGTTTTGTATAGCTGCAGCATAACTTCTGCCCCCTTGTACTCTAGACCTCTAGATATAAAGGCCAACATTCCATTTGCCTTCTTGATTATTTTCTGCACCTGTTCATGACACTTCAATGATCTATGTACCTGAACCCCTAAGTCCCTTTGGACAGCCACTGTTTTTAACTTTTTACCATTTAGAAAGTACCCTGTTCTATCCTTTTTTGATCCAAAGTGGATGACCTCACATTTGTCTACATTGAATTCCATTTGCCACAGTTTTGCCCATTCACCTAATCTATCAATATCGCTTTGTAATTTTATGTTTTCATCTACACTACTTACAATGCCACCAATCTTTGTATCATCGGCAAACTTAGATGAGACTTTCTATGGCTTCATCTAAGTCGTTAATAAATATTGTGAATAATTGAGGCCCCAAGACAGATCCCTGTGGGACTCCACTAGTCACATCCTGCCAATGTGAGTACCTTCTCATTATCCTTACTCTCTGTCTCCTTTCGCTCAGCCAACTTCCTAACCAAGTCCGTACTTTTCCCTCGATTCCATGGGCTTCTATCTTAGCTAACAGTCTCTTATGTGGGACCTTATCAAATGCCTTCTGGAAGTCCATATAAATAACATCCATTGACATTCCCCTGTCCACTACTTTAGTCACCTCTTCAAAAAATTCATTCAGGTTTGTCAGGCACGACCTACCTTTCACAAATCCATGCTGGCTCTCTCTGATTAACTGAAAATTCTCGAGGTGTTCAGTCACCCTATCCTTTATTATAGACTCCAGCATTTTCCCCACAACAGATGTTAGGCTAACTGGTCTATAATTCCCCTGTTTCTCTCTCCTTTCTTAAAAAGCGGAGTGACATGTGCAATTTTCCAATCTAGAGGGACAGTTCCTGAATCTAGAGAACTTTGAAAGATTATAGTTAGGGCATCCGCAATGTGCTCACCTACTTCCTTTAAAACCCTGGGATGGAAACCATCTGGTCCTGGGGATTTGTAGCTCTTTAGTGCTATTATTTTCTTCATTACTGTTGCTTTACTTATGTCAATTTTATCGAGTCCCTGTCCCCGATTCAATATAAGTTTTTTTTTGGGATTTCCGGCATGCTATCCTCTCTTTCGACTGTAAATACTGATGCAAAGTAATTGTTCAACATGTCTGACAATGGGGAAATGGCAATGACAATATCCCCACTTTCAGTTTTTAAGGGGCCAACACTGCTCCTGACCACCCTCTTTTTCCTAATATAACTATAAAAGTTCTTTGTATTGGTTTTGATATCCCTTGCGAGTTTCTTTTCATACTCTCTTTTTGTAGCCCTTACTATCTGTTTTGTGACCCTTTGTTGCTCTTTGTATCTTTCCCATTCGCCAGGATCTGTGCCATTTTTTGCCTTTTTGTATGCCCTTTCCTTATGTTTTATACTGTTCCTTACCTCTTTAGTTGTCCATGGCTGTTTTTTTTGGCAAGCAGAGTTCTTGCCCCTCAAGGGTATAAACCGATTCTGTATCACGTTAAATGTTTCTTTAAACATTTCCCACTGATCATCAGTCGTTTTACCCATTAACAGATTTGCCCAGTTTACTGTGGACAGTCTCTGTCTCATCCCATTAAAGTCGGCCTTGCTCAAGTCTAGAATCTTAGCAGCTGATTCACTTTTTTCCCTTTCAAACACTACATTGAACTCGATCATGTTATGATCGCTATTGGAAAGATGTTCACGCACAGTTAAGCCGTTAACTAAATCTGGTTCATTACTCAGTACTAAATCTAGTATGGCTTGCCCCCTTGTTGCCTCTAGGACATACTGCTGTAGAAAACTATCCCGGACACACTCAAGAAATTCACTACCTTTCTGACAGTTGCTAGTCTGCTTTTCCCAATCTATGTGAAGGTTAAAGTCCCCCATTAAGACCACTATGCCTTTCTTACACGCTTGTCTAATCTCTGCATTTATACAATCTAGCACTTCAGAGCTTCTGCCAGGGCTCCTATATACAACTCCTACTACAGTCTTAGATCCTTTCCTATTTCTCAATTCAACCCATAAGGTCTCTGTTGGCTGCTTACCTCTCGTTATATCCCCCTTTATCATTGAAGTGATTTCATCTCTAATCATTAAGGCTACTCCTCCCCCTCTTCCATTTTCCCTATCTCTCCTGTAGACCTTATAACCGTGTATAATTAGTTCCCAATCCTGACCATCCTGCAGCCAAGTCTCAGTAATAGCTATCATGTCACACCCTCCAATTTGAATTTGAACCTGTAGTTCATTTAATTTATTCCTTATACTCCGTGCATTTGTATATAGAACTCTTAGTTGGGCCACACACCCTAGCCTGACCTTCAGCTTTGATGCTGGGTTAATTCGCTTACGCCTTCTAGTTTTTATTTTATCTGTCATGCCTAAAGTACACTTTCTATCCGCTGCTCTACGCTTTTCCCTTTCACTTGTTCTTGAACAACTGTTTGTACTATTTGTATTGTAAATTTCCCCTGGGTCTTCCCCTCTCTTGCTGCTCTCAACTTTATTCCCTTCTGACTCCCCACTCAGGTTCCCATCCCCCTGCCACTCTAGTTTAAACCTTCCCCAACAGCACTAGCAAACACCCCCGTGAGGACATTGGTCCCGGTTCCGCTTGGGTGTAACCCGTCCCGCTTGTACAGGTCCCACCTTCCCCAGAACCGGTCCCAATGTCCCAGGAATCTAAATCCCTCCCTCCTACACCATCCCTGCAGCCACGCATTCATCCTGTCTGTTCTCCTGTTCCTATACTCACTAGCACGTGGCACTGGTAGTAATCCTGAGATCACTACCTTTGAAGTCCTGCTTTTTAATTTATCTCCTAACTCCTTAAATTCACCTTGCAGGACCTCATCCCTTTTTTTAAACCTATGTCGTTGGTACCAATATGGACCACGACTACTGGCTGTTCACCCTCCCCCCTCCAGAATGCCCTGCAGCCGCTCCGTGACATCCTTGACCCTAACACCAGGGAGGCAACATACCATCCTGGAGTTACGTTTGCGGCTGCAGAAATGCCTATCTGTTCCCCTTACAAATGAATCCCCTATCACTATAGCCCTGCCACTCTTCTTCCTCCCCTCCTGTGCAGTAGAGCCACCCGTGGTGCCCCGAACTTGGCTCTTGCTGCTTTCCCCTGATAAGCCATCTCCCCCAACAGTATCCAAAGCAGTATATCTGTTTGAGAGGGAGATGGCCCCAGGGGACTCCTGCTCTCCCTGCCTGGTCCTTTTACTCTGCCTGGCGGTCACCCATTTCCTTTCTGCCTGCGTAATCTTTACCTGCGGTGTGACCACCTCACTGAATGTGCTATCCATGATAGTCTCAGCATCGGGGTTGCTCCACAGCGAATCCACCTGAAGCTCCAGCTCCGAAAGACGGTTAACCAGTAGCTGCATCTGGACACACTTCCTGCACACATGGTCTCCAGGGACACTGGTAAAGTCTATGACTTCCCACATAGTGCAGGAGGAGCATATCACGGGTGCGAGCTGTGCTGCCACGACTTGCCTTAGACTCTCAGACTCTCCTCCCACTCTAGGTCTCTCCTTTTATACTGTGCTCACCTCTCGGACTCACCTGTGATATCGCACAGTAGTTTTCTCTTGTTGCAGGTCTGCTGCTGCTTTTATTCCCCAATCTCAGTCTTCTACGCTCAGGTCCACTGCCGCTCTGGGGAAAAAAGTTAGGAAAAGCAAGGCAAAGCAGCACCTCCTTCCCCCAACTCCCACACGTACCAAACTCTCAGTTGCTTCACTCTGTCCTGCCGCACTCCATGCTGTCGCACTGGCAGGCCCCTGTATTTCTACAGTTTGTGACTCAGATGAGTCAGGCCTGCCCCACCTTCAGGTACCAGTTTAATCTAGCTAACCAATTAACTTACTACAGCAGCTCTCTCTGCTAAAGCCTGACAGAAACTTAAACATTTAAACTTTAAAATTGAACTTAAACAGTTGCAAGCAATATACACTAAATTTTAAAGAGATTAACCCTTAAACTCCCACACTTACCAAACTCTCAGCAGTTCACTGTGTTGTCCGCACACCGTCGAATGGACTGAGGGGAGAAAAGCAGTAATTCAGAACAACAGGACAAATAGTCAAATTCTTTTTTTCCTAAAGCTGTACAAAAATCTTAAACTGGGTTTAAATTGACAATAGAGTGGTAGAATATGGTCATTGTAAAACCAGGTCTTAACAGGAGAACGGATCTAACCAAAATTCCCAATATTCCCTTAGAATAAAACGGGTACCAAACAGAGTGCAAATGCAAGGCGACTGCTAAATCAGGCATTGGAAGTGGCATTAAACATGATATTAAAACAGTTCTGGACATGTCAACAGGAAAAAAATTGAAGTGTTACACTTATATTGCATTTAACCAATCAAAGCTTCACAAAGGAGCAGAAAGGACACCAAACAACAATGGCCCAGAATTTGCTCCGAGCAGCACTTCCTTGAACAGGAAGCGGAGAGGAGCCCAGCGTCAGCTCCGGCAAAGCTGGGACTCATGGGAGAAGTGAGAGGATCGCTCTCTCCCCTCGACCAATCAGACTGCAGCATCTTTGACACGCTGCAAAGAGTTTTTGCAAGCTGGAACGTAAAATCCAGGAACATAAAAACAGTTATTGACAACGGAAAAAAAGAGAGGGTAAGAAATAATCCTATTAAATAAAACGCAGAAGGGAAAAGTTTTTTTTTAAAAAAAATGTTTTTAATTAAAAAATATTTTAATGATGAAAATCTAAGGAGTAATGAGACCCCACATTTTTAAAAGTTAATTTTTAGTTGTTTGGCAGTCATCAGACTTACCACGCTGTTAAAACTTAGTTTAGAGCCGGTATTTTTAAATGTACCTGAATTGTGGCGATATTAGTTACTTTCCAGCTGGGCAGATGAGCAAGTTGACGCTGGTCCATTGATTCCACTGATTCCAGCCGGCGATATCCCTTTTAATGTGAAGCTGTCACATCGCCGGCGAACCAGGAGGAGCAAGTTCCGAATTTCCGCGTTTCACTGCTCCTGTCTGAATGCACTTGCTCCTCGATTTCATCACTAACAACGGTGAACGCTGTTGAGCTGACTGGTCTTTTTAAAGCATTTTCCGGGCCATTATAGACAGGGGTGGATTAATGCATGCGCTACATGTCCAGGAGGTCCAGCCAAATATGGGGCCCTTGGTAAAACTCACCATATTACAGAAAAATCACATACAACTGCTGGATCAAAATATTACAGCTTTTAAAAATACTGTTATAGAGTTTGTGTTTTAATGGATATTGGGAGAGGGGGATTGCAAAGGAGTCCTGAATGTTCTTGGTGCCCAGGGCTCTAAGAACTCTTAATCTGGCTCTGAACACAGGTAAGGTTAGTAGAGGTGGCTGAAGGCAGGGCCCAGTGTTGAGTTGGGAACATAAGAAATAGGAGCAGGAGAAGACTTGCTCCGCCATTCCATAAGATCATGGCTGATCTACTCAACTCCACTTTCCCGAAGAAATTGCATATTTATGCTGAGTGCGGGAGGTTGCAGCCCCTATTTAGTTATCTCAGGGGGCTGCTCCTTAACCTTTGGTTGCACTTTAGCACAACGCTCCAGATCTTTGATCAATATTGGGGAGGAGGGGGTGGGGCGGGCAAGTCGGAGGACCTTCTTGTGGATCTGCTCCTGAGCCTGGCCTAGGTGGCGATTTACGGTTCGAGGATGGTTGTGTGTGGTGGGGGCGGGGGGGTCGGTCGCTCTGGTTGCCTGCCTCTTCTGTGGCATTGTCCGTGTGGTATTATCCGTGCCCGGGTGGCCCTGGAGAGGGAGCATACGGAGTCCACCGGTACGTTTGAGGCAGTCCGCAACTGGTGGGCACCACAGGGAATCGACACACACAATAACAATTTGATTTAGTTGTTACGGTTCCTTTGGGTTTTTTTTTGTTAGAATGGGCCTTTGTTGCTTTATTTTAAGCCTCTCTCAGTTTGATTGGACTGCATGCTTGTTTATTACATTAGTGATGCCCCTCATGGGGACTTGTGGAGCTGACTCTTGTGTGGTGACACTGGGAGGCAACTCAGTGCCACCCATATTGGTCCAATTAAAATAGGCCCATAGTTGTGGCAAAGATAACTTTCACTGTGGTTAGGGCGTAAAGAAACACAGGAATACGTAGGAACATTTTTAAAATGTTTCTTCCTGGCACCCTCAGTTGACCAGATAGAAATCGTTATGAAAGAAACAACTTGCAGGGGCACACTGGTGTGTTGTGTACTCTTGCTGATATCTTGCTAGAAAGGGCGTAGGTCCTGGGACAGATATTTCGATACAGCCTGCTGTTCAAAAGGAGCTGGGAACAGTGGGGGCTGAGCACAGAGAGCGGGTATTAACCTTTGCTTTATAAATCAAATGAATATCTGGGCAATGGCTGAAAGGAGAAACATTTTACCCATTAGTTTCTACACGTGTCCTTTGCCACAGCATTAAAAGAGCTGGTTTTAGGACAGACGCCTCTCTCTCTTTTTTGGGGGGGTTTGTATATTCGGTGGCCTTGTAGGTGACACCTCTCTGTCTGCTCACTGTGATTGCCTTGGCAACGGGCAGTAATCACCAGGCATTGTTCTGTGATTTATAAATGCGAAGGATTCGAAGATTTCATTTCCACAACATTCACCTGAGGAAGGAGGAAGCCTCCGAAAGCTTGTGAAATTTAAAATGAATTTGTTGGACTATAACTTGGTGTTGTAAAATTGTTTACAATTGTCAACCCCAGTCCATCACCGGCATCTCCACATCATGACTCTAGCTGCAGCAGTGCTGAACTGAACACATTGCCAGTGTCTGAAGGGAAACAAGGCAACATTCGCTGTCCATCCCACCGATCCAATCGGATCTCCTGCCCCCCCCCCCCCCCATTCGGACCTGGAAAGGGCGTAGGTCCCGGGACAGATGTTTCGATGCAGGAGGTTGCACCTGGATCAGTGGGCTGGTTTCACCCTGAGCCTCGCCTTTTGGCGGCGATTGCACGATGAATATCCTCCTGGCGGCGAGTGCGGGCAGCGAGCGCCGCTGTCACTCAAACTCCAGTCAAAGCGGCGCAGGCGGAGCCCGCTCCAGGCTCAGCCCAGCCCGGCTCGGCTCGGCGAGAGGTGCCCTCCAGTCCGGGGTATCGAGCGGACCTCGACAAGGTGGGAGGGGGGCTCGGTGTTTGTTGTGGGTTTTATCTCTGTGCACTGGCTGCAGTAAGGAGTTTGGGAACTTTGTCTCAACAAGGAGTTTAAAGCAATTGTGAGATCCGGATCTGTCTGATGGTCCCCTTTTGGCCAACATTGATGGAGCTGGAGCTTTTCCTGTTTAAGTGGAAAACCCTTCGAGGGATCAGAAACGGAATGTGAGTTAAAGGGGATCGAGGCTTCATTCGGATTAATCCCGCTTGTTAACTTTTTTTCTTCCAACAGCCGGGAGAAACTGGTCGAATTCCACCAGCAGCTCCGTGCAGTTTCTGACTCTGGTTTAAGTCAGCAGTATGAGAAACTGATCAACGGATTGATCAAGGACAGCAAGGTCCAGAGCATGGAGACAGAGAAACTAGAACTGGCACTCAAGAGGTAAGGGGCTGTGGTCAGAAGTTGAGTGTTGTCCTGTATCAGGCTTTTACATTTTGTACCTGAGAGTAGTTTTGTAACATTGAAGGGTGTGACTAAGTGTTTTTGGTTTCACTTGGGCAGTAAATAAAGCCATGTGTTATGAGGTGCTGTGATTTATTTCCGTGTGATTTAAGTCATTTTGCGTTTGGCCAACTTCTTTCCCTATTTGTTTACATGTTTTCATGAACATTGTGCCTCTTTTCAAAACGGTTGCTTTCACTTATTCTAGTGTAGTTCGATCCAGCAGCAATGGTAAATGTAGGTTCCACATACTTTTGTGCCTGTCTTATCTGTCCAAAATGAAAGCCCCTCTGACCTGTTAAATGCACTGAGCCAATTTTGGGTGCTTTCATTGTGATGCACTGAGCCATTTCAACAGTGACAAACTGTGTTTATAAAGTGCCTTCAAAGTAGCAAAAGTAGTCCCAAAGTGCTACACAGGAGCGAAATCGGAGAAAGGTTCCCAGGCCTATGGCCTGATACTTTTGAGGAATAAGTTGAAGGCTGGTTGCAAAAGTGGGGAGTGGATTTGGAAAGTGGTGACAGGTCTCCACTTTCTAAGCTGGAGCAGAAGCATAGAGTAATGTAGATTGCTGGAGAGTGTCACACCCGGGTCGGTTTGGCTTGACTTGATGTAAAAGGGCCTTTCGGTCACATTTGTATAATTTACTGTAGATGTCCAAAACCATCAGTAACCTATGGTCTACTCTGGTTTGGAAATATCTCTGGTCTTCATTAGTTTACTGCACACCACCCAAGTGATTACTAAAGCAACTCTGATACATTTCCACTCAGCCTGCCATAATCAAAACAAAACCTCAGGCTTCAAACAACTTCTCTTTAATACCTCTTTTAGTTTACAAGTATGGTGATGGAGTTTATGTAAATCTTTATGGCTGGTTTGTATTAAATTAAAATATGAATTCCCGTCTCTACTGGGCAGCACCTTCGCATTTCAGATCTTTAGAGACTTGAGGAAATAAATGAACACTGGGACTTGATACAATTTAAATCAAACCATGCTCATCTTTAATATAATTTTCATGTGTCAAATTAACATTGCTACGACCGGGTAAATTATCTAGATGGGTGGGTGGGTGAGAGAACTCTTCTTTGAGGTAGTACGGCTTAAAACGACTTTGTCAAAATCTGGTTTAGAATTGGACAGAAGGCTATAAGGATATGTATAAATATAAATGATAAAATATTCCTAGGGAGTATTATGTTTCCCGTCCTGTTAAAACCATCGGAATATAATCCGTAGAATCCTACTTGGCAAAGTTGAATTCTGTCGATCAGGCGTGTCCAGGTTTTGGTGTTCATGGGTCAATTGTGGATATATCATGGGGCTTTGGGCCAATGCTCTCATTAATTTGCATATATATTAAGCTGTGGATGCTAACTAATCTTGGCGTTCTGATTTAAGATTTATGCACCAGTTCTTTCCAAACCTCCAGGCACCCATAATTCAAAGGAATGTGTCCATTAACTGGTGTGCATCTCCAGTTGCTGATATAAGCAGATCTCGATGTAACGATTTTGGGTTTATCCACCGATGAGGCAACAGCACCAAGAATGGTCCTTTCCAAACCCCTGGGCCCACAAAATCCAACTCGGACGAATTCGCGAGTAAGAAATATAAGGGTCATTTGAATGAAATTACCTGGGCTCCATGGGGCTGCATTAGCCCAGAGACTATGGGGGGAATTTTAACCCCCAAGAACGGGTGGGCTGGGGGAGGTTGGGTAGTTAAAATATTTGAATTTTTGACCCTGACTGCAACCCGGCTCTAATGTGCCCACTTCTGGGGTTAACGGAGGTGCGTTTGGATACGTGCAAGTAATCTATTCACCGCAGTCAGGACCCTAATTAGTGCAGTTGGGCGGGTAGTTATTACAGCAATTAACGTCCCTACAAATCATTAATTAGGTCTTTTTATATTGAATTATACTCATCTTTAAATTTAACGCCTCCAGCATGGGTTTCCTGGGGAAATCTCACCAGTGAAAAGGAGGCGAGATGGTCCAGATCATGAAGTAAGTACCTTTAACTCACTGCTTGTGGTTCCAGGCGGAGCAGGAGTATTTCCTCGCGGCTCACCAAGCTTACCTGCCCTGACCAGCCGGCCAACACCCCCACCCCCCAACAATGTCCGACTCCCATCCCAACCTCCGATGTCCAACTCCTACCTCCCCGATCGCCAGCTCGCGATCCTCTCCCCACCCCCCCCCCCCCCTCCCATGTCTTCCATGGCCCACAATCTTGCCCTTCCTTCCCCCTCTCCTACTGCAGACTTTCCCGCCCGACAGACTGTCAATCAAGCTGGGAATCGGGTGGGAAACCGTTTGAAAAATTTGAAAGCAAGTCCTACCGTTAAGTTAGGTGGGATCTGCAGGAAATCTGCACTTCAGGGTTTCCCACCCACAAAACCCCCCCAGCTGCTCTCTTCCTGGCTCCAAATTAAAATCCAGGTCTGTGGCTTTGACATTCCTGATGTATATTAATATCCCAGGCTGTTCCCTTCATGTAAAATCAAAATAACTTTTGGACTGAAAGAGAAATATGTGTTCTATATGTTCTTGGAAATGTTACCTTTTGGTTTTCTAACTGTGTCTTTCCAGAGACTATATATATTTGATTGGGCTATGACTATAAGGTATACTTGGCCTGTTGGAAGTATAGTATTGAGCTGAGAAGCCTTGTCTCCATTCCTTCATTTCTTATAGTCTTCAAGTCAAAGATTAACGGTAATGGCTAACATGATTATTCTTTCAAGAGTGATGCCAAACTATTGCATAGCTTTCTTATCACTTTTCATTTGAAACTGTTGTGGGTTTGCGCTGTTCCTTCCAGGACAAAGTAACTTTTAAATCTTGTGAGCAGGATGAAAGCTACAAACAACCCTGTAAAGGTCATCCACAGATATCTTTTGTAGGAAATTCCTTGAAGCTGAAAGAGCAGCTGTACAATAGATAGCTTACAATACCCGAGTGCGGAACAGACACTGGCAAATGGTAATCGACAGAACGCAATTCCAATTTGCCTAAAACCTAAAACGATCACAAGTTGTACTGCTGACTTTCAGCTGCATCCTATTAGTAATAGACAATAAATAGCCAAAATGTACAGATATAAATTAGTTGAAATACAAGACTTGTTGCATAAAATATTAGCAGTATGCTTAATACCAAAATGATCCTCAATATGTAATTTGCTTATAGCAATATAGAAAAGGCTCCAGATTAGTCATTTGCAGTTTAACTTATGATTTTAACTTTCTTTCTGTGCTATTTTTAGCACACTGTTTATTGTGTTCCCTTCAAATTCTTGCTTGCAATATTTTAATGCAATTAAGAAAGAAAGACCTTGCATTTATAAAGCACCTTTCACAACCTCAGGACGTCCCAAAGTGCTTTACAGCCAACAAAGTACTTTTTTGAAGTGTAGTAATTGTGGTAATGTAGGAAACGCAGCAGTCAATTTGCATACAGCAAGATCCTACAAACAGCAATGTGATCATGCCCAGATAATCTGTTTTCGTGATGTTGGTTGAGCAATAAGTATTAACCAGGACAACTCCCTAGCTCTTCTTCGAATAGTGCCATGGGATCTTTTACGTCCACCTGAGAGGGCAGACGGGGCCTCGGTTAAACGTCTCATCCAAAGGATGGTACCTCCAACAGTGAAGCACTCCTTCACTACTGCACTAGAATGTCAGTCTAGATGTGATGCTCAAGGCTCTGGAGTGGGACTTGAACCCATAACCTTCTGATTCAGAGGCGAGAGTGCTGTCACTGAGCCACAGCTGGTATGGTTGAATTGTTTTATTTGAAATTGGTTGAAAACACATCAAAATATTGCACACAGTACTTTGAAGAGGAGATTAAATTAAAGCTCTCAGAAGAATGACTGACTGTGCCTCTGATATGTCATTTCAACAGCCAATTGTTGGCTTGATAATTATCCTTCTGTCAGAGGATGAATCATCTTGTCACAATTCTATTCTGTAATTAAACATTTCTCAGGGCTCAAAGGAATTGGGCTACCTATTTTATCCTGTAAAAACTACATTGGCTTATTTATAAAAATATGACGAGGCTTACATTTAGTTAATGTTGCAAAAATAAATTTGATGTGTAAGATTCTTTAATCCTTTTGAGTCCTTAGCTTTCATGATACATGTGCTGTGTACTTTATATATATATATATATATATATATATATATATACGCAATATAAAACTGACATTTATTGTGAACGACGGGTATTGTAAACTAAAATTGAGGGAACAAAGATAATTCTTACAATCAGTGTCACATTTTAGGATTTCTGACCATTTTTCCATGGAAAGAGTTTGATGTAATTTGTGGTTTATATTAAAATGATGTTAAGTCAAATTGTGGTCACAAAGGATTAAAATCCCCACCACAGCCAGAAGCTGGAAGGGGAGGAGATAATGTGTATTTGAGTCAGATGGGCCCATTTGTAGAATGTTATTCCCCTCGTACCACTCCAGCTTGAAACAAAGAAGGTAGTTTAGTTGTTCCTTTGTGCTATACAAGCTCATTGTGTCAGGATAAATCTATTAATTGTGAAACAGCAGGAAATAGTTTCTAGGGGGCTCAACTTGGGTGGGGCGGGGGGTGCAGTAGCCGGTTTAATTGGTATCTCCTGGTCAACCCCTGGGAGAAGGTCGAAGGTCAGATTGCTGACTTGTGCACTGAGGGGACAAAAGGGAACAAACACACGGTTGGTTGGGAGTCAGTTGTGGAAGGCTGGTGAGGGAATAAATCCCACTGCCCTGTTTGAGGGAGCTGATCAGATTTAGTTAGCTGTCTAACCAGGGATAGTATGGCATATTTTTTTTTCTCTATTATTACGAGGAGGGACTGAATTGAGTTGAGGAGAGGTGAGGTCTTCTGTAAGTGATACTCTGTTGACTAAAATAAAGCAACTTGCTGGTTTGGATTGGGCCTCGTCTCACTAGTATTAATCAGCCTGCCTTTTGAAAGGCTGGGAAAGTGCATGAGGAGGCACGTGTGAGCTTATGGTATCAGGTTCATGTAATTAGGGGGCTTCATTGTTGCAGTCTCTTGGGCCAAGTTATCATATTACTACATAGCGGGCAGTAAAGATAAGCTCCTGATTGTAGTTTATGTGGGATCCACTTACAGGAGAGCCCAGTGATGCTGAAGCGGAGCGGAGATTTATGACTGTTAGTGTTGTCTAATGTATCAAGCTTTAATGTCTATACTTTGTCACCAAAATGATGAGATAGTCCAAGAAAAAGGGTGTAACCAAGAACAGTATGTGATGCATCACTCCTCTCGCTGTGGGTGTAGGCATCTTAAAAACTTTTTAAAATGCATCTATTCTTGTGAGCTTCTACAGTGTAGAAAAATCTTGCATCAATATTTGGAAGGGAGTGGAGATCTCACCTGCTGCCACCTACATTCCATCAAGCCTTGCCTTAATTTTCTGTTAAAAAGAGTTCAAACAACATAAAGCCACATTCATAGAATCGTAGAAAGTTACGGCACAGAAGGAAGCCATTGGGCCCATCGTGCCCGTGCCGGCCGCAAAAGAGGTATCTAGCTTAATCCCACTTTCCAGAACATAGTCTGTAGCCCTGTAGGTTATAGCATTTCAAGTGCACATCCAAGTACTTTTTTTGAATGAGTTGACGGTTTCTGCCTCTACCACCCTCTCAGGCAGTGAGTTCCAGACCCCCACCACCCTCTGGGTGAAAAAATTTCTCTTCTCCCGTCTAATCCTTCCACCAATTACTTTAAATCTATGCTCTCTGGTCACTGACCCCTCTGCTAAGAACAATAGGTCCTCCCTATCCACTCTATCTATCTAGTCCCATCATAATTTTATATCCCTCAATTAAATCTTCCCCTCAGCCTCCGTTGTTCCAAAGAAAACAACCCCAGCCAATCCAATCTTCTCATAGCTAAAATTCTCCAGCCCTGGCAACATCCTCGTAAATCTCCTCTATACCCTCTCTAGTGTAATCACATCTTTCCTGTAATGTGGTGACCAGAACTGTACGCAGTACTCAAGCTGTGGCCTAACTAGTATTTTATACAGTTCTAGCATAACCTTCCTGCTCTTATATTCTGTGCCTCGGCTAATAAAGGAAAGTATCCCGTATGCATTCTTAACCACCAAATCTACCTGTCCAGCTACCTTTAGGGATCTGTGGACATGCACTCCAAGGTCCCTTTGTTCCTCTACACCTCTCAGCATCCTCCCATTTATTATGTACTCCCTTGCCTTGTTTGCCCTCCCCAAATGCATTACCTCACACTTCTCTGGATTGAATTCCATTTGCCACTTTTCTGCCCACCTGACCAGTCCATTGATATCTTCCTGCAGTCTATAGCTTTCCTCCTCACTATCAACCACACGGCCAATTTTTGTATCATCTGCAAACTTCTTGATTAAGCCCCCCCACATTCAAGTCTAAATCATTAATATATACCACAAAAAGAAAGGGACCTAGTACTGAGCCTTGCGGGACCCCACTGGAAACAGCCTTCCAGTCACAAAAACACCCGTCAACCATTACTCTTTGCTTCCTGCCACTGAGCCAATTTTGGATCCAACTAGCCATTTTCCCTTGGATCCCATGGGCTTTTACTTTTTTGACCAATCTGTCATGTGGGACCTTGTCAAAAGCCTTGCTAAAATCCATGTATACTACATCAAATGAGTTGCCCTCATCGACCCTCCTTGTTACCTTCTCAAAAAATTCAATCAAGTTAGTCAGACACGACCTTCCCTTAACAAATCCATGCTGACTGTCCTTGATTAACCCATGCCTTTGGTGACTTATAATCTCGCAAGGCCACAATTAAAAGATGAAGAGCTCTCATAATGGGAATATTCTGGGTAATAGATTGGTGAGTTTCCTTGGTTGACAGTTAATCTTTTGTATGCAGGACCCAACCAGCTTTTTCACCCAAATGTAACTTCCCAAAGCTATGTTGGTCTTTCTTTTGAAATTCTATTTAACTAATAGGTGAGCAGTTTGTTTTAAACTACCAATAAATAACCGTACAAATTACTTGATTATCTCGTTGTAGGACGGAAGCAATGGCTGACGCGAGACTGGCTGAAATGGAAGAAGACGTGCAACAGCAGACAACAAGACTTGAGCAGAAAGTCCGATACGAGGTGAGATCCAAGTGTTGGAGTTGATGTGGAGCCTGTGCCAACTTGTAGATGTGTAACTGTTGGGGTAATCATTTACTGCTCTGCATTCTTTAAATTCTGCAGCCAGAAAATATGCAAGAATGTTGTCGCACAAAATTTCTCTGGACTCGAATTAAATAGCGTCCCTTTTTAACCCTTGGGACAGTAGGAGAATTGCTCCAAGAAAATAGTGTACCAAGATTATAATGGCCTTTTTGCCAATTCTGTTTTACACTTTGGCTTCATTGACTCCCGCGATGCCATGGCTCCACGGGCACCAGTTACTGTCTACCAACTCAATTAAGTGGCCATTATTCCTGTTGAATCTTGAACAATGAGCACCATCGGGCCACTTGACTATGAAGGGAATCGCAATTGAGCCTCAGACTACCTACATCCACATGCAGACTTTCTAATGGACATTATTTGGGACGCTTTTCTGTGTTAAAGGCACTATATAAATGCAAGTTGTTGTTGGCTAGTGATCGGGAATGGGAAACCTGGCTGATTATGCTCTCCTTAGCCCATGTGTGCTGGGGCCAATTGTAGCTCCAGCTTCAGCAATTGAACATGGGACCGTCTTGTGTATAGCTTAGGCTATGCCAACTGAGCCAATGGGGGAGTGTCCCACAATGTTTTAGCTCACTCAGCAAAAATATACATTTGTTCTCACATATCTAGGTCATAATCTTCCAAACATCCGTAGATACGGGGGTGGTTTCAGAGGAATGGAGAATTGCAAATGTTACACCCTTGTTCAAAAAAGGATGTAAGGATAAACCCAGCAACTACAGGCCAGTCAGTTTAATCTCAGTGGTGCGGAAACTTTTAGAAATGATAATCCGGGACAGAATTAACAGTCACTTGGACGAATGTGGGTTGATTAGGGAAAGCCAGCATGGATTTGTTAAAGGCAAATCATGTTTAACTAACTTGATAGAGTTTTTTGATGAGGTAACAGAGAGGATAGATGAGGGCAAAGCAGTTGACATGGTGTGTATGGACTTTCTAAAGGCATTTGATAAGGTGCAGCCTGGTAGGCTTATCATCAAGATTGTGGCCCATGGAATAAAGGGGCAGTAGCAACATGGATACGGAATTAGCTAAGGGACAGGAAAGAGAGAGTAATGGTGAACGGTTGTTTTTCGGAGTGGAGGGAGGTGTACAGTGGTGTTCCCCAGGGGTCGGTGCTGGGACCACTGCTTTTCTTGACATATATTAATGACTTGGACTTGGGTATACAGGGCACAATTTCCAAATTTGCAGATGACACAAAACTTGGAAGGGTGGTAAACAGTGAGGAGGATAGTGATTGACTTCAAGAAAATATAGGTGGCATGGGCGGACATGTGGTAGATGAAATTTAATTCAGAAAAATGCGAAGTGATACATTTCGGTAGGAAGAACGAGGAGGGGCCATATAAACTAGAGGGCACAGCTCTAAAAAGGGTACAGGAACAGAGAGACCTAAGGGTATATGTGCACAAATCATCGAAGGTGGCAGGGCAGGTTGAGAAAGTGGTTTAAAAAAGCATACAGGATCCTAGGCTTTATAAATAGAGGCATACAGAAGAAAAGTATGTAAGGCATGATGAACCTTTATAAAACACTGGTTCGGCCACAACTGGAGTATTGTGTCCAGTTCTGGGCACCGCACTTTAGGAAAGATGTGAAGGCCTTAGAAAGGGTGCAGAAGAGATTTACTAGAATGATTCCAGGGATGAGGGACTTCAGTTACGTGGATAGACTGGAGAAGCTGGGGTTGTTCTCCTTGGAACAGAGACGGTTGCGAGGAGATTTGATAGAGGTATTCAAAATCATGAAGGGTCTAGACAGAGCAGATAGAGAGAAACTGTTCCCATTGGCGGAAGGGTCAAGAACCAGAGGATACAGATTTAAGGTGATTGGCAAAAGAACTAAAGGTGACATGAGGAACAACTTTTTTACACAGCGAGTGGTTAGGATCTGGAATGCACTGCCCGAGGGGGTGGTGGAGGCAGATTCCATCATGGCCTTCAAAAGGGAACTGGATAGGTACTTGAAAGGAAAAAAATTGTAGAGCTGTGGGGAAAGGGCAGGGGAGTGGGACCCGCTGGATTGCTCTCGCATGGAGCCGGCGCGGACTCGATGGGCCGAATGACCTCCTTCCGTCATATAACCTTTCTATGATTCTATCTCTCCTTTGTAATATGTCAAGTTATGATCAAAGCACTAAATGCCTGCTGCTGTGCTTATTGTGGCCTGTAGTATTCGTACGTTATAGCTGGTAGGCAGCAAGAAGATTTGTGCTGGGACACTAGATTATACGGTGATTGGGAACATTGCTTTTCCACCTGTGGGAATCTAGCCCAGACTGACGGGCTGAATGCGCTATCTCTAAAGTGAAGTATTTTTGGGAGGTCTCACTCTACAGCACAAATTTATCATTCTCACTGCTGACTACATCTTCTAAGGAAAATTAAGTATTGTTGCCACAGTTAGTGGTTTAATCTTAACCCGTGAACTTGGGTCAGAGGTGGTTGTAGTAACATTACTGTAAGGCATGTTGGCTATAAAGATAAAATTAGATGTAAATTTCTTGGGTGAAGATTAAAACACAGTTCATCAATAGATTCTGTGATTGTTCTCAAAAAAATTCAGTTAAATTAGTTTAGCATGATCTGTCCTTTACAAATCTACATTGACTTTCCCTGACTAGCCTATACCTTTCTAAGTGTTCACTATTTTCATCCTGCATTATGAACTTCTAATCTCTTTTTTCCTCCCTTGTATACTTTTTATATTTGTTTTTTTCCGTATTATCCACCCTATATTTATCATTTTATTTTTAAACTTCCTTTTTGTTTTGCTGTAACCTCTCTCTTTATCCATGGAGTTCCAAAGATTTGCTGAACCACCTTTACTTCTAGTCAGAATGTAGTGGATTTAACCTGTACCATATCTATCTCTATATTTAAATATCTCCCACTGCTTGTCCACAATTTGATCAACTAATCAGTGTGGGCTATGTCCCTTTTCTTCCCCTTGAAGTTGGATGGACGTTTCCAATCCAACGTCTATTATCTGTGACTTTTTTCTTTATCTGTTTTCAATATGAACCTAAGGAGGTATTGAGCACCATCTCGCAAGTGTTCTACTTTCACGTTGCTTTCATGCCCTGCTTCGTTACCAGAACGTAGGAACAGGAGTAGGCCATTCAGCCCCTCAGCCTAATAAGAACATAAGAAATAGGAGCAGGTGTAGGCCAATTGGCCCCTCAAGCCTGCTCCGCCATTCAATAAGATCATGGCTGATCTGATCCTAACCTAATTCATGTTCAATTTCCTGCCCGCTCCCCGTAACCCCTAATTCCCTTTACTTCTAGGAAACTGTCTATTTCTGTTGTAAATTTATTTAATGATGTAGCTTCCACAGCTTCCTGGGGCAGCAAATTCCACAGATCGACTACCCTCTGAGTGAAGAAGTTTCTCCTCATCTCAGTTTTGAAAGAGCAGCCCCTTATTCTAAGATCATGCCCCCTAGTTCTAGTTTCACCCATCCTTGGGAACATCCTTACTGCATCCACCCGATCAAGCCCCTTCACAATCTTATATGTTTCAATAAGATCGCCTCTCATTCTTCTGAACTCCAATGAGTAGAGTCCCAATCTACTCAACCTCTCCTCATATGTCCGTCCCCTCATCCCCAGGATTAACCGAGTGAACCTTCTTTGTACTGCCTCGAGAGCAAGTATGTCTTTTCTTAAGTATTGAATTAAGTTATGGCTGATCTGTACCTCAACTCCATTTACTCACCTTTGCTCCATATCCCTTGATATCGTTACCTAACAAAAATCTATCGTTCTTGGTCTTGAACATTTCAACTGACCCCCAGCATACACAACCATTGGGGGAGAGAATTCCATATTTGCACTGCCCTTTGTGTGAAAAAGTGCTTCCTAATTTCACTGCAGAATGGCCCAGCTCTAATTTTAAGATGGTGCCCCCTTGCTCCAGATTCTCCCACCAGAGGAAATAGTTTCTATCTACCCTATTGAATCCTTTTATAATTTTAAAGACCACAATCAAATCACCACTCATCCTTCTAAACTCAAGGGAATACAAACCAAGTTTATGTAACCTTTCCTCATAATTTAACCCTTTACGCCCTGGTATAATTTTGGTGAATTTGCCATGTACCTCCTCCAAGGCCAATATATCCTTCTTGATGTGTGGTGCCCAATACTGAATGCAGTACTGCAGATGAGCAAGGCTCAGTACAACTGAAGCATCACTTCCTCCCCTTTTTGTATTCCAGCCCCCTTGAGATAATGGCCAACAATCCATTCACCTTTTAGATTACTGGTTGTATCTGTGCACTAGTTTTTAATGATTTGTGTACCAAGACACCCTTTGCTCCTCCACAGTTCCTGGTCTCTCGCCATTAAGAAACTATTCCGATTTGTCTTTCTTGGATCCAATTGAGCTCCATCTGCCACAGTTTTGCCCACTCATTTTATCCCTTTGTAATTTCCTGCTCCCATCCACACAACCAGATCTGGTGCTGAATTCTTCCTGACGATTCAGTAGTATTATCAGTGTGATGGAGAATCTTTAAACATTACAGTACGCAAGGTACATTTTATTTTTAACAATGGGAAGCCTAGGAGCACAAAATATCCTGCAGCTGCCAGCTGTCCAAAGGATAAAGGATTCTCCTGAAACCAGCTTCAAACTGGAAAGGCAAACTTTAATAGATATTGTGCCTTCTAATTTGCCAAAATGAAGGTGCGAGAGAAAGGTTTGGGTTGTGTGTGTGTGTGTGTTTTTCTATATGCACTCTACCATATAAATTGCTTTCTATATAATTGATAATTTTTTAAAAATTTTTTTATTCGTTCACGGGATGTGGGCGTCGCTGGCAAGGCCGGCATTTATTGCCCATCCCTAATTGCCCTCGAGAAGGTGGTGGTGAGCCGCCTTCTTGAACCGCTGCAGTCCGTTATAAGGTAACAATGAGATTAGTCAAACTGGCTGGCTAATGAATGGAGGGAGCCTGTTTACTGGCATTGTGTTGACTTTTACATCGATTCATGGTATGGGCAAAGCTGCCCGTGTGTCTTTTAATGCTTGCTAACCAGTGTGCAAAAGAGAATGGACAACTGATCTCCTATTGTCTTTCTAACTGTGGCATTAAGGGTCTCTGACCATTACATCACTCGGAATATAAGGGTAGACGGTGATAGAAAGCACATTATTGGGGATGTATCTGGAGACTTCTGCATTGCTTCTGACTGTTGGCACTGGGTGTAAATAGAAAAACAGCACTTCCACTATTTAATAACTACATCTACATCAAAAAAAAATAATTTCTGTTGTATTATTTTTTTCTTTGGAGGGTTTTACTCAAAATTATTTTGGGGAGCAGGTTCAACAGCAACATTCACTTCCTCCCCCATAGATGAGCCTTCACTCCGATATCCCAGAGACTGCTTTCACTTGCCCAGATGCATAAGTGAATCTGTAGCATGCCCAGGGATTGAACAGAGGACCCTCCCTCCTTATTTTGGCTTATTGGTTTCCTCACATGATCCTCTCTGACTTTAGAAGGTGGCAGAATAACCGTACACTGGACTACAACTTAAATTGCCAAACCAATTTATTAAACTGTAAAAGAATAAGTGAAGAGTAGCAATAATTTTATCGAAGTTAGCTCGAGTAAGTAGAATATAACAACATTCGTGATTGCTACTCTAAACTATGTCTTTTTGTGTGGCAGTTCTTTATCTGGCCTGACCTCTGAATCTGCCAGGCTGAGAAATACTTTCCAGGAAATTACTGGGATGAAGCAGATTTAAATAAGTGGCTGTTCAAATCAAAGAAGCTGCCAATCAAGTGTAATTTGAGCCAATAAGATGTTTATATTTTGATTGCATGGCTTGGCTCCTCTCTCAGAAGCCTGGGTAAGGCAAAATAAAAACAGAAAATGCTGAAAACACTCAGCAGGTCAGGCAGCACCTGTGGAGAGAGAAACAGAGTTAACATTCCAGATCGACGATCTTTCATGAAATCTGAGAGTTTTTTTTAAATTCGTTTATGGGATGTGGGCGTCGCTGGCAAGGCTAGCATTTATTGCCCATCCCTAATTGCCCTTAAGAAGGTGGTGGTGAGCCGCCGCCTTGAACCGTTGCAGTCCGTTTGGTGAAGGTTCTCCCACAGTGCTGTTAGGTAGGGAGTTCCAGGATTTTGACCCAGCGACAATGAAGGAACGGCGACATATTTCCAAGTTGGGATGGTGTGTGACTTGGAGGGGAACGTGCAGGTGGTGGTGTTCCCATGTGCCTACTGCCCTTGACCTTCTAGGTGGTAGAGGTCACTGGTTTGGGAGGTGCTGTCGAAGAAGCCTTGGCGAGTTGCTGCAGTGCACGGTGTGCCGGTGGTGAAGGGAGTGAATGTTTAGGGTGGTGGATGGGGTGCCAATCAAATGGGTTACCTTGTCATGGATGGTGTCGAGCTTCTTGAGTGTTGTTGGAGCTGCTCTCATCCAGGCAAGTGGAGAGTATTCCATCACACTCCTGACTTGTGCCTTGTCGATGGTGGAAAGGCTTTGGGGAGTCAGGAGGTGAGTCACTTGCCACAGAATACCCAGCCTCTGACCTGCTCTTGTAGCCACAGTATTTATGTGGCTGGTCCAGTTAAGTTTCTGGTCAATGGTGACCCCCAGGATGTTGATGGGGGATTCGGTGATGGTAATGCTGTTGAATGTCATGGGGAGGTGGTTAGACTCTCTCTTGTTGGAGATGCTTATTGCCTGGCACTTGTCTGGCACGAATATTACTTGCCACTTATCAGTCGAAGCCTGGATGTTGTCCAGGTCTTGCTGCATGCGGGCACTGACTGCTTCATTATCCGAGGGGTTGTGAATGGAACTGAACACTGTGCAATCATCAGCGAACATCCCCATTTCTGACGTTATGATGGAGGGAAGGTCATTGATGAAGCAGCTGAAGATGGTTAGGCCTAGGACACTGCCCTGAGGAACTCCTGCAGCATTGTCCTGGGGCTGAGATGATTGGCCTCCAACAACCACTACCATCTTCCTTTGTGCTAGCCATTGGAGAATTTTCCCCCTGATTCCCATTGACTTCAATTTTACTAGGGCTCCTTGGTGCCACACTTGGTCAAAGGCTGCCTTGATGTCAAGGGCAGTCACTCTCACCTCACCTCTGGAATTCAGCTCTTTTGTCCATGTTTGGGCCAAGGCTGTAATGAGGTCTGGAGCCAAGTAGTCCTGGCGGAACCCAAACTGAGCATCGGTGAGCAGCTTATTGGTGAGTAAGTGCCGCTTGATAGCACTGTCGACGACACCTTCCATCACTTTGCTGATGATTGAGAGTAGACTGATGGGGCGGTAATTGGCCGGATTGGATTTGTCCTGCTTTTTATGGACAGGACATACCTGGGCAATTTTCCACATTGTCGGGTAGATGCCAGTGTTGTAGCTGTACTGGAACAGTTTGGCAAGAGGCACAGCTAGTTCTGGAGCACAAGTCTTCAGCACTACAGCTGGGATGTTGTCGGGGCCCGTAGACTTTGCTGTATCCAGTGCACTCGGCCGTTTCTTGATATCACGTGGAGTGAATCGAATTGGCTGAAGAATAGCTTCTGTGATGGTGGGGATATCGGGAGGAGGCCGAGATGAATCATCTACTCGGCACTTCTGGTTGCAAACCCTTCAACCTTGTCTTTTGCACTTACGTGCTGGACTCCGCCATCATTGAGGATGGGGATGTTTACAGAACCTCCTCCTCCCGTTAGTTGTTTAATTGTCCACCACCATTCAAGACTGGATGTGGCAGGGCTGCAGAGCTTTGATCTGCTCCATTGGTTGTGGAATTGCTTAGCTCTGTCTACAGCATGTTGCTTCTGTTATTTAGCATGCATGTAGCTTCACCAGGTTGGCACCTCATTTTTAGGTACCCCTGGTGCTGCTCCTGGCATACTCTTCTACACTCCTCATTGAGCCAGGGTTGATCCCCTGACTTGTTGGTAATGGCAGAGTGAGGAATATGCCGGGCCATGAAGTTACAGATTGGGAGGTGTTAGATGAAGAGCTTTTAAGCAAGTGCAGAGCAGGGTAAGAGAGACAAACGGAAATTCTGTCTGAGAGAAGAGCAGAACTTCTTCAAGGTGGGCAAAATACAACAGATGCTGGAAATCTGAAATAAAAACAAGTCAGGCAGCATCTGTGGAGGGCGAAACAGAGTCAAGACAAAATGACTGTTTCAACTGTTGCATCAAAATTAAACTATGGCATGTTTTTCTGAGTGTGAAGTTGATTTCTAGCCTCTTATGTACCAAGTTGGAATTAAACAAGCTAACCCCATGTTAAATCTTGGACAAAAATGCTTCTTTTTTTTTGTCACACTCTTTGGGAGGGAAGATGGGAGGAAGAGACAGATCTCGAGCATTTATTGTCCTTTTAATGAAACTGAGCCTTGCAACTGCTCCAGTTTGGAGACACTGTTGTATTGCTTCAGTTGCTCAAAGGGTTGTTCTTTTTAGTGTCATTGACTAGTGTAGTGTGCCTAAAACAGGTCTTTTTATAACAAAGATTGCTCGTTCGCTCCTTGACGAACAAAAGCTCACTGTTCGAGCTTCATCCATTCTAGGAGCAGTCGAAACTTGAGGCGAAAGTGTCACAACTGCAGAAGCGACACAAGACCGAGGTGACGGATCTACAGGCAGTCGTTGACCGAATGAAAAAGGTACTTAAATCTGTCAAGTTCCGAAGAATATTGTTAGATTATCAATTGGTCTGATCTGTCCCTCACAAAGAGGAAGTATTTACAAGTGGCCACTAACTAAAAATCTTCATAATTAGTTTTTTTAAATAACATATTAAAACCAAAAATGGTATCACAGAAAGGCAGCAATAAAACAAAAGGAAGAGAAAAATCTTTCACTGCCTGATCTGATCTATATAAAAATTACTAACCTGTGATAAAATACTCCATTCATTTTATTATAAAAAGACACAATAAAATCAGAAAGTCGTTGTACTTTAAAGCCAGCTTTGCTGTGCCAGTATTGTATAACCTCTAGAAGGCACATCTAAAAAGATAAGAATGGAAGACTATAGACTCTACACACACTTCACTTTAATGAAATTAAAGTTTAGTCTGTTTGAGGGTTCCTGACTGGTCGAGTATTCTCTTTCCAGGAAGCACCCTTTCTTTTATTGGTTGCTGCCGCTGGCAATGGGTGGATTTCTAAAACGTCAACTGCGAGTGTCTTCATCTTCCAAGTATTACAGCTCTAAAACTGAGCCACGTATGAGTTATATATAAATTAACACCAACTATTGAATTCTAACTTGTTACATAGAATTTACAGCACAGAAACAGGCCATTTGGCCCAACAGGTCTGTGCTGGTATTTATGCTCCACATACACCTCCTGTCACCTTACTTCATCTCACCCTATCAACAGTTAGCCTCTGTCAAATTAAAATGCAATCTGTTATCTGCTCCTGCAGCTTGTATCAAACCAACAGTTGCATTTGTAAAACTTTTGTCGATGAGTTGTGACTTCATAGATCAATATTATATATTTTGAAGTGTACATTAACAATTAATTCATAATTTAATTCAATACGGTGGTTTTCAGAATCATCATACAATTAGATTTTGAATCAGTCACTTACACAACTATACGTACACAAAGGCCTTCTCCCCAATTCTGTGTTAGTGATGTACAGTTGATGATCATAAGACTTATTCTATGGTTTCTTACAATTTTCAAGTGAGATAAAACTGTTTGGCTTATTGACTGACTCCTTACAAAATGTGTACAAGTTGGACTCATTCCCCAATTTATTTAATATCCTGAGGAAGTGGCTGGCTACAGCTCAATCGTCCATGTTTAAAACTGGAATTTTCCCTCTTTCTCCTCTTCCCAACCCCCGCTCCCCCCATAACTTCACAATAGTAATCTAACCAATTAATTACTCAACTCTGATCAGCTACGTCCTATTTCCATTTCTCAAAAGTACGAACTGTCGTATTCCATAAATTGTTTTATCATCGATGTCTATTCCTAACTTTTAGTTTAATCGATCATTTGTTCAGATTCTGTACAAAGGATGCTGTACTAACTGCCTATTGTATTATGTGTAAGTATTTATCGTGAAAAGAAAAAAGAACTTGCATTTATATACAACCTACAACTGTATACAGCAAGGAGGTTATGCTAAACCTTTCTAAATCACTGGTTAGGCCTCAGTTGGAGTATTGTGTCCATTTCTGGGCACTGAACTTTAGGAAGGATGTCAAGGCCTTGGCGAGGGTGCAGAGGAGATTTAATAGAGTTGTAACAGGGATGAGGGACTTCAGTTATGTGGAGAGACTGGAGAAGCTGGGAGTGTTCTCCTTAGAGCAAAGAAGGTTAAGGGGAGATTTAATAGAGGTGTTCAAAATGATGAGGGGTTTTGATAGAGTAAATAGGGAGAAGCTGTTTCCACTGGCAGGAGGGTCGGTAACCAGAAGGGCAAAAGAACCAAAGGGGAGATGAGGAGAAATTGTTTTAGACAGCGAGTTGTTATGATCTGGAATGCACTGCCTGAAAGGGTGATGGAAGCAGATTCAGTAGTAACTTTCAAAAGGGAATTTGATAAATACTAGAAAGGGAGAAAATTGCAGGGCTATGGGGAAAGAACGGGGGAGTGGGACTAATTGGATAGCTCTTTCAAAGAGCCAGCACTGGCACGATGGGCTGCATGGTCTCCTCCTGTATGATTCTAACCTCTCATGACCTTAGGAAAAAGTACATATAGTGGGGATACTTAAAAATTCATTAGGCTAATACATTGTTTAAGGTGTAATATTTTGTAGCTATCTGTGTAGACATTGTGGAATCCTCTACTAGAAAATATCTATAATTCACTACAGTCTGTTGTTGCTGTGTTTCTCCAGCTTAATGAAGAGCTGTGGAATTCTAATTCCAAAGGGGACATCTCTGCATTGAAAGAACAGTTGGATGAATTGACTCGGGTATGTATGTGTTTTTGTCTGGTGTTGCCACCGGTATTGATTTATTTTTAAAAATAATACTTACATTTCTGTAGTTTTTATTCATCACCTCAACAGTTGGAAATTGGAGGCCGTTCATGCCCTATTGTGGCTGCATTGATATTCTGTTGTCTTGGCGACCTCTGTGGATTTCTAAAATTCCTTGCTTCTGAGGAAGCTTGAGTGATAAATCGTGGAAGAATGCGTAAACGCGTTTTGAGACTGTCGCCGTAGTCTATTGCTGCAGTCCCTGAAGGAGCAATTTTATTCACGCCGCTGAAAAATAAAACCAATATTTGATTAACAGTACAAATAGGCAGAGCTTGTAATTGGCCAAGAACCAAAATAAACTGACAATCCAAAATAAACTTGGTTTACCCGACTTCACATTAGCGGTGAGGCAGAATGGATAAGTTATTCCAGATTTGTGTAACATTTGGTGATGGGAGTCCTGAATAATGGAATGAATGAAGTGCAAGGGAATAACAGAGGGGGAAGTGAAGCTGGAAAACCTTTTATGGCAGTTGTTGGGTCCATGGTGATATGGGGAGTGGGAGCTTCCCCCTTAACCTCCTTGTATTATATTACAGTTTCTTTAATTGTAATTTGTAATATTATCAATAAAAGCAGAGAGAACTTGTATAAAGTCAAGACTGCGACTGAAAATTTCAAAATTATTCAAAAAACCTTTGTGACTATTAATTTTGGGTGTGTATTTAAATGCCTGCTTAAAACCCATAAGAAAAAGAAATTGAGTTCAAAGTGCCAACATCCAGTCTTCAAGAGCATATGAAGAAATAAATGACTCCTGCACTGAGTAGGTTCAAAGGCTGAGTTACTTTAATCCAAGTCCAGGAGTTGACTGCCCAAATATCCTCATTTCTGACAGAAAAAAGAGGCCTTTGTTCTGATGCTTTAGGAATTAAAGATGTGTTGGAAAAACTGAGTACCTTTTGAGATCTTGAAAGTAGCTAAATGTGCTGGCCAACTGGGATAACAGGTGTGGAGATGTGTCCTAAATTGCAGTCTGATGATACTTGTATTGTCCAGAGTACTCCAGCACAATTCATGCAGTGTTATAGGGCGATGGCCAATCTCATTGGATCATGGACAACCTATCGTTATTCAGATAGCTATCTCTAACTGTCCATGAAACCCGGGGTTCAGTGTTATGATTAGCTGCAAGTTATGTGTTACGTAATTATTGCTCAATTATTATCCATGTGAAAATGTTAATTTGACACTTTTTCATGTTGTGGAAACACTTCAAACCCCAAACCATCCGTGCTGTAACAGATTATGTGTGTTGTTCTGTGTTCCAGTTCTTTTAACTTGTGAGAAAAACCGTTATAATTTGCTTGCAACCGTAGTACTTGATTAACCCCTCTAGTACAGACGTGTCCAAACTATCACCCATAGGCTACCAAACTCTAGCAATCCAGTCCAGTACCTTTCCAGTTTGCACTTCTACTTCTTATTTACTGATCTGCCCTGTTTGAAATTTGTGAGTCTGCCAGTTTAGAAAAAGCTGTTGCCCCATTGGTGGAAAAATCCGAAATCTGGACACCCAAGATCTGTTATCAGCATTTATGATGTGTTCAAATTAACGGCAGTGCAGATTTAAACTTTATGCGTGGCACCGTGGTACAGACTAAGTGGACGTTCCTGCTCTAGTAACTTCAGAACCTCCTCCGTGTAAAAGCTTTCCCTTGCAGTAGCCTTCTAAATGGTGAAAGAAAAAAAAGTCTTGCATTCCTATAGCACCTTTCACGACCTCAGAACGTCCCAAAGTGCTTTACAGTCAATTAAGTACTTCTGAACTGTAGTCACTAAGAAACGCGGCAGCCAATTTGCGCAGAGCAAGGTCCCACAAACAGTAATGATGTGGAAATGTAAGGAATCTTACAACACCAGGTTATAGTCCAACAGTTTTATTTGAAAATCACAAGCTTTCGGAGGCTCACCTGACGAAGGAGAAAGCCTCCAAAAGCTTGTGATTTTCAAATAAAACTGTTGGACTATAACCTGGTGTTGTAAGATTCCTTACATTTCCACAAACAGTAATGTTTTGATCAGACAATCTGATGTTGTTTGAGGGGTAAATATTGGCCAGGACACCGGGGAGAACTCCCCTGCTCTTCTTTGAGTAGTGTCATGGGATCTTTTACATCCACCTGCGAGGGCAGATGGGGCCTCGTCTCAACGTCTCTTCCGAAAGATGGCACCTCCGACAGTGCAGCACTCCCTCAGTACTGCACTGAAGTGTTAGACAGGTTATGTGGAGTTGGACATTGAACCCACAACCTTCTGAAAGACAGTTGTGTGATTTGGAATGCTATTAATGGTTTCAGCGTTTCCTTATGTAACTGAACGTTCGTTTGTTGCAGGAGAATGAGCATTTGAGAAGTTCCCTTCTTAAGAGCCAGACAAACGTGTCCATTCTTGAAGCTGGAGTGGACAAATTAAAAAATGAACTCGCTGATCATCAAATTGATCAAGACCGGTAAATGAGCAATCCTGATACCAAACACTCTGCCAAATCTGAGTTACAGTATATTTTTTTCTATCTTATTTGACTTGAAGAGTTGGTCCTGAAACTGATGTCATTTTAGTTGATGGAATTATTTGTTTCGATTGTAATATTCTAGCTCAGCCGTTCACACCTTTTTTAGCAGTTTATTATCCTACATAACCTTGAGCTCATCCAAAACTCTGCTGCTTGTATCTTAATTTGCACCATGTCCCGTTCACCCATCACCCTGTGCTCGCTGACCCACATTGACTCTTGGTCCAGCAACGACTCAAATTTAAAATTCGCATCCTTGTGATCAAATCCCTCCATGGTCTTGCCTTTTCCAATTTCTGTAACCTCCTCTAGCCCTACAACCCTCCCAGATCCCTCCTTTTCTGGCCTCTTGTGCATTCCTGCCTTCCTTTGCCCCACCATTGGCGGCCGTGCCTTCAGCTTTAAGGCTTTAAGCTCTGGAATTCCCTCCCTAATCCTATCCACCGCTCTCTCCTCCTTTTAATACGGTCCTTAAAACCTACCTCTTTGATGAAGCTTTTGGTCACCCGTTCCTAATGTCTCCTTCTTTAGCTCGATGTCAGTTTTTTTGATTGATTATGCTCCTGTGAAGCGCTTTGGGACGTTTTACTACATTAAAGGCACTATATAAATGCAAGTTGTTGTACATAGTTTTAACTTGCATTTACCTTCCATTCTCCTTTATGGAGAAGGGATCTTTCTGTCTGGTGCCAAATTGAGAGTATTATAAAACAGACAAAATGGTCCCACTGATCTTTAATAGCTCTTACTGGCAAAATCCCTAGAAAAGTCTTGTTTTGTATGATCGAGATTAATGTGATTTTTTTTGTTTTGAAAAAGGACATCAGTGTATGCAATTTGAAAATCACAACAGAGAAATTAGCCAACCCTGTCATCTAGCAGAAGCTATGCCAACAGAACAGTGTTAAAATGCATTAATAGCTACTGATCCACAGTCTGCCACTCAGTTACCAATTGCGGACTTGCTGAAGTGCTTCCCAACGAGGATGAAAATTCAGCCGGTCACTTTACAGTGACTGTCGAATGCGGCAATGACAAGAGGTCTGGGTGTCAGACGCCTCCTGAATTTTTGAACTGGAGAGTGCGTGTGGAACGGCTGTTAATGCCGTACAGCAGGTTAACCTAACACTGTAAAAAGGAGGGTTGGCACTCAGTCCTATTCACATCATATTGCCAAATTCTAATGTTGCAGAGTAAAGGTGCCCCTCAAGAAGCTTTGCTTTAGTAATTCTATCTCCTCCAAATAGGTCAAAGGAAGCCATGAAGAAACTAACTGAAGAGAATGAAGTCTCCACGAATCAGATACAGATGCTTCAGTAGGTTATGCTTATTTATTTTAAGGATTTAAAACCTATTTGGAGTATAGAAATGTAGAGGGGGATAAGCCTAAGACTGCAATATATATCTAAAATGTTCTTTTTTTTAATTAAAAACAAATTGTATTTGTGCTATCTGTTTCAGCTGCCTAGGCCCTAAGCTCTGGAATTCCCTTCCTAAACTTCTCCGCCTCTCTACCTCTCTGCTCCTTTTAAGATGCTCCTTAAAACCTACGTCTCCTGTCCTAATATCTCCTTATGTGACTTAGTGTCAAATTCTGTTTCATAACACTTCTGTGAAGCACCTTGGGACATTTTACTACGTTAAAGGTGCTATATAAATGCAATTTGTTGTTGCCCATTTTTTTTCAGAAGTAATTTTTTTTTCTGAATAGATTAACAGATGGCTTGAGTTTTCAATGTTCCATTGTTAACCGTCCTTTCTCTACATTTTTAGAGAGGCCAATAAGACTCTTTACGATAGCAATAATGGATTAAGAACTGCTCTGGAACAAAATCACAGCTCAAGTAAAAAGAGGGTAGGTTTTTAAAATGAAACTCATGACTGGCAAATAGCTCTGTTTCCAGGTAGCAAAGTCCACCCCTGATGATTCAAATCACTGAAGAATTTGAATTTTATTCAAGTTGCTTCAATTAGAATTAATGGATAATTTACCAGGAAGACACTTTATAACAAATAGGTTTTTTAAAATTAGTTCATGGGATGTGGGCGTCGCTGGCGAGGCCAGCATTTATTGCCCATCCCTAATTTCCCTTGAGAAGGTGGTGGTGAGCCGCCTTCTTTAACCGCTGCAGTCCGTGTGGTGAAGGTTCTCCCACAGTGCTGTTAGGTCGGGAGTTCCAGGATTTTGACCCAGCGATGATGAAGGAACGGCGATATATTTCCAAGTCGGGATGTTGTGTGACTTGGAGGGGAACGTGCAGGCGGTGCTGTTCCCATGTGCCTGCTGCCCTTGTCCTTCTAGGTGAAAGAGGTCGCGGGTTTGCAATTATCCAAGTAAAGAGTGAGAGACACAAACATTGCCAGAATAGCACTGGGTTAGAACTGGTGCAGATGAGCATCCAGGAAGGAATAAGATGTTGGTCCTGAGTTTGAGGACAACATCTGCTGAGCATGCCTTGGGCTTTAACAAGATCTGAAACATCTGGCCTCCCCGTGCAGTCAAATAGTTTAATCCTAAATTTCTACTGGGAGGTTCCTGACGTACACTAGTAGATGTCACATGTGGTTGTCTGTGGGTAGTTAGGAGGATGCTTTGTGATTTACGGAAGGTTATATTAAATCCAATTGATTAAACGACACATAATTGTTAAGTATAAATTTAGATTAAATCTACCAGATTCTACCTGATACATTTTCAGAGAAAGCTGAATGTACTCCTTGTACATTATATTTGCGTCATTTAAATCATGCTGGACTTTAATCTTATATAAAGAAAAGACTGAAACCTAATATTTTCAAAATATTAGAAATACATTTCTCTGTTATGTCCGTGGTAATCCAGGATACTTGTACCCCTATTGGAGGGTGATTTGTCACAGGAAGAATTCGTCAAAATGCAAGAGAACATTAATAAACTTGCAGAATAGGTGTATAATTGGCAAATGAATTTCAATATAGATAAGTGTGAGGTGGTGCATTTTGGTAGGAAGAATAAGGAGGCCACATACTGCTTGGATAATAAGAGTCTAAATGGGATAGAGGAGCAAAGGAATGTAAGGGTACAGATACACAAATCACTAAAAATAGCGACGAAGGTTCATAAGGCCATAAGAAAGGCAAATCAAGCATTAAGGTTCATTTCTAGAGGGATAGCATTGAAAAGCGGGGAAGTTACGTTAAACTTGTATAGAACTTTGGTTAGACCACACTTGGAGCAGTGTGAACAATTCTGGCCTCCATATTATAAAAAGGATAAAGAGGTATTGGAGATGGTGCAAAAAAGATTAATAAGGATTGTACCAGAACTGAGAGGATATCCTTATTAGGAAAGGCAGAACAGGCTGGGACTCTTTTCTCCAGAAAAGGGAAGGCTGAGGGGTGACCTGATAGAGATAATGGGGTCGATTTTGCAATGGTGGCGGGTTGCCAGCAGGGTCGGGGGGGGGGGGGGCGGTGCTGGTGAAGGTGCGCGTGGCAAACCAGCATGAACAAAACTTAACGTTTCCGACACGATCGCACGTTGATTGATGATGATTAACATCCTCTTCAGGTTTCATGCCGGGCAGCCAGCCTGATTGACAAGGGGGGGGGAGGAGGGCGGAGAGAAAGCAGAGAGAGCGACACGCATCTGGCGCTGGACTGGAAGATCGGGGGTGGGTGGGCGGAGAGGGGCAGATCGGGGGGTGGAGAGGGGAAGATCGGGGGTGGGGGGGCGGAGAGGGGCAGATCGGGGGATGGGGGGCGGAGAGGGGCAGATTGGGGGGTGGGGGGGCGGAGAGGGGCAGATCGGGGGGTGGCTTGCCCACCGCTACTGATTCACCAGGCGTGAATCAGTAGCGGTGGGCAAGCCACCCAGGTAAGTTAAAAATTGTTACAATCACTTCACCTGTCACAGGTAAAGTGCCTCAATGAGGTACATTTGGCTCTTTACCTGTCATCCTGCCAGTTTTAATTGTCGGCGGGACTTCCGTTTTTGCTGTAGTTTCGATGTAACTTGATGTCAACTTGGGTTTTGGGCCAGTGAGTGGAGCAGTTTATTTAAAAAAAAAACTGAGAAGGCCAAAGGATGAGCATTGCAATAAAATGGCAATCTGACCAAAAATTAATGAACGGTCATGTGATTACCCGCATCCAATAAAAAGTTGCCAGAACCAATGAATGGAGACTTCAGGGTCACATGATTCCCACAAACCAACCTGCCCACTGGATAGAGACTCCCAGCAGCGTATCGTGGTAAAGATGTACATGATGATTCGAGGCAAAGGAGAATACAAAGCAAAGTCTGATTTTTGGCTGGAACATTGAGAGGAAGCAAAGTAGTTCTGAGAAAAGGAAATACACACTCCCTTTTAAAGGGAGGGAAAATCATAGGATAAATCGTTCTGAATCAGTGTCGTATAGAATCGTGCAGCACAGAAGGAGGCCGTTCGGCCCATCATGCCCCTGTCAGCTCTTGGAAAGAGCTATCCAATTAATCTGACTTCCCTGCTCTTTCCCCATAGCCCTGCAAATTTTTCCGTTTCAAGTATTTGTCCAATTCCCTTTTCAAAGTTACTGTTGAATCTGCTTCCACCGCCCTTTCAGGCAGTGCATTCCAGATTCTAACAACTCGCTGCTCAAAAAAAAATTCTCCTCATCTCCCCTCTGGTTCTTTAGCTGTGGTAACTTGTTGGTAGATTGTCATCTACTCTCTCAACTAGGTATTGGTGAAAGGAGACACCTAAAGGCTGGGGGAAAAGAATAATTATTGTTATTGTCCAAAATTTTGGAAACTGGGATTTTAGTGCGATTAAATATTTTCTAATGGGGTTGTTTTCTTATGATTGCAGCATTCCCAAAATGGATCAGTTCCCGATAGAGGAGCGAAGTCAGAGGCACAAAATGGAATTACTGTCGTTAGCTACAGCAGGTAGGACTGTTACCTAATTTAAACAATTTCACAACGCCAAGTTATAGTCCAACAAATTTATTTTAAATTCCACAAGCTTTCGGAGGCTTCCTCCTTCCTCAGGTGAATGGTGTGGAAATGAAATTTTCGAATCCTTCGCATTTGAAAATCACAGAACAATGCCTGGTGATTACTGCCCGTTGCCAAGGCAATCACAGTGAGCAGACAGAGAGGTGTCACCTAAAAGGCCACCGAATATACAAACCCCCCAAAAAAAGAGAGAAGGAAGACAGTCAATGACCTGTTATATTAAAAACAGATAACATTTGTTCGCTGGTGGGGTTACGTGTAGTGTGACATGAACCCAAGATCCCGGTTGAGGCCGTCCTCATGGGTGCGGAACTTGGCTATCAATTTCTGCTCGACGATTTTGCGTTGTCGTGTGTCTCGAAGGCCGCCTTGGAGTATGCTTACCTGAAGGTCGGTGGCTGAATGTCCATGACTGCTGAAGTGTTCCCCGACAGGGAGAGAACCCTCCTGTTTGGCGATTGTTGCGCGGTGTCCGTTCTTCCGTTGTCGCAGCGTCTGCATGGTCTCGCCAATGTACCATGCTCTGGGGCATCCTTTCCTGCAACGTATGAGGTAGACAACGTTGGCCGGGTCACAGGAGTATGAACTGTGCACCTGGTGGGTGGTGTCCTCTCGTGTGATGGTGGTATCTGTGTCGATGATCTGGCATGTCTTGCAGAGGTTACCGTGGCAGGGTTGTGTGGTGTCGTGGACGCTGTTCTGAAAGCTGGGTAATTTGCTGCGAACGATGGTTTGTTTGAGGTTGGGTGGCTGTTTAAAGGCAAGTAGTGGAGGTGTGGGGATGGCCATAGCGAGGTGTTCGTCATCATTGATGACATGTTGAAGGCTGCGGAGAACATGGCGTTGTTTCTCCGCTCCGGGGAAGTACTGGACGACGAAGGGTACTCTGTTGGTTGCGTCCCGTGTTAGTCTTCTGAGGAGGTCTACGCGATTTTTCGCTGTGGCCCGTCGGAACTGTCGATCGATGAGTCGAGCATCATATCCCGTTCTTACTAGGGCGTCTTTCAGCGTCTGTAGGTGTCCATCGCGTTCCTCCTCGTCTGAGCAGACCCTGTGTATTCGCAGGGCCTGTCCATAGGGGATGGCCTCTTTGACGTGGTTAGGGTGGAAGCTGGAAAAGTGGAGCATCGTGAGGTTGTCCGTGGGCTTGCGGTAGAGTGAGGTGCTGAGGTGCCCGTCTTTGATGGAGATTCGTGTGTCCAAGAAAGAAACTGATTCTGAGGAGTAGTCCATGGTGAGCTTGATGGTGGGATGGAACTTGTTGATGTTATCGTGTAGTCTCTTTAGTGATTCCTCACCGTGGGTCCATAGAAAGAAAATGTCGTCGATCTGGTGTATAGCGTTAGTTGGTGTATAGCGTTAGTTGGAGGTCCTGTGCAGTGAAGAAGTCCTGCTCGAACTTGTGCATGAAAATGTTGGCGTATTGGGGTGTGAATTTGGTCCCCATTGCTGTTCCGTGTGTTTGGGTAAAGAACTGGTTATTGAAGGTGAAGACATTGTGATCCAGGATGAAGCGGATGAGTTGTAGGATGGCGTCTGGAGATTGGCTGTTGTTGGTGTTGAGTATTGATGCTGTCGCAGCGATGCTGATGTGTAAGACCTTCGATCCAGACCTTCAAAGCATCCGACGCACTCTCATCCCACGTACTCCCCGCGTGGGAGACTTCTACTGCCTCCCAAAGATACACAAAGCCAACACACCCGGACGTCCTATCGTATCGGGCAACAGAACCCTGTGTGAGAACCTCTCTGGATACATCGAGGGCATCCTGAAACCCATCGTGCAGGGAACCCCCAGCTTCTGTCGCGACACTACAGACTTCCTACAAAAACTCAGTACCCACGGACCTGTTGAACCAGGAACACTTTTCACCACGATGGACGTCTCGGCACTCGACACCAGTATCCCCCACGATGACGGCATCGCTGCGACAGCATCAATACTCAACACCAACAACAGCCAATCTCCAGACGCCATCCTACAACTCATCCGCTTCATCCTGGATCACAATGTCTTCACCTTCAATAACCAGTTCTTTACCCAAACACACGGAACAGCAATGGGGACCAAATTCGCACCCCGATACGCCAACATTTTCATGCACAAGTTCGAGCAGGACTTCTTCACTGCACAGGACCTCCAACCAACACTATACACCAGATACATCGACGACATTTTCTTTCTATGGACCCACGGTGGGGAATCACTAAAGAGACTACACGATAACATCAACAAGTTCCATCCCACCATCAAGCTCACCATGGACTACTCCTCAGAATCAGTTTCTTTCTTGGACACACGAATCTCCATCAAAGACGAGCACCTCAGCACCTCACTCTACCGCAAGCCCACGGACAACCTCACGATGCTCCACTTTTCCAGCTTCCACCCTCACCACGTCAAAGAGGCCATCCCCTATGGACAGGCCCTGCGAATACACAGGGTCTGCTCAGACGAGGAGGAACGCGATGGACACCTACAGACGCTGAAAGACGCCCTAGTAAGAGCGGGATATGACGCTCGACTCATCGATCGACAGTTCCGACGGGCCACAGTGAAAAATCGCGTAGACCTCCTCAGAAGACTAACACGGGACGCAACCAACAGAGTACCCTTCGTCGTCCAGTACTTCCCCGGAGCGGAGAAACAACGCCATGTTCTCCGCAGCCTTCAACATGTCATCAATGATGACGTACACCTCGCTATGGCCATCCCCACACCTCCACTACTCGCCTTTAAACAGCCACCCAACCTCAAACAAACCATCGTTCGCAGCAAATTACCCAGCCTTCAGGAGAACAGCGTCCACGACACCACACAACCCTGCCACGGTAACCTCTGCAAGACATGCCAGATCATCGACACAGATACCACCATCACACGAGAGGACACCACCCACCAGGTGCACAGTTCATACTCCTGTGACTCGGCCAATGTTGTCTACCTCATACGTTGCAGGAAAGGATGCCCCAGAGCATGGTACATTGGCGAGACCATGCAGACGCTGCGACAACGGATGAACGGACACCGCGCAACAATCGCCAAACAGGAGGGTTCTCTCCCTGTCGGGGAACACTTCAGCAGTCATGGACATTCAGCCACCGACCTTCGGGTAAGCATACTCCAAGGCGGCCTTCGAGACACACGACAACGCAAAATCGTCGAGCAGAAATTGATAGCCAAGTTCCGCACCCATGAGGACGGCCTCAACCGGGATCTTGGGTTCATGTCACACTACACGTAACCCCACCAGCGAACAAATGTTATCTGTTTTTAATATAACGGGTCATTGACTGTCTTCCTTCTCTTTCTTTGGGGGGGTTTGTATATTCGGTGGCCTTTTAGGTGACACCTCTCTGTCTGCTCACTGTGATTGCCTTGGCAACGGGCAGTAATCACCAGGCATTGTTCTGTGATTTTCAAATGCGAAGGATTCGAAAATTTTATTTCCACACCATTCACCTGAGGAAGGAGGAAGCCTCCGAAAGCTTGTGGAATTTAAAATAAATTTGTTGGACTATAACTTGGTGTTGTGAAATTGTTTACAATTGTCAACCCCAGTCCATCACCGGCATCTCCACATCATACCCTAATTTAAAAGCACTGGGAATGTTGGAAATATGAAGTAGAAACAAAATGTTGGAACCACAGCAGGCCTGTTAAATCTGTAGAGGAAGAAATACAAACAGAAAATGCTGGAAACACTCAGCCGGTCAGGCAGCATCTGTAAACAGGAAAGATGGGTTAATGATCAGAACTGAAAGATAAGCAAGCCTCTTCGAACGATGCAAGACAGAAGTAAGTTTTAACAGGTATTCCAATCACTGAAAGGCAGGTTGAATGATCTGTAACTTCCTTAATAGAGATACTGGTTCCTGTTCAGTGATGCGAAAGGTGATCTCAGCAATGAAAAAACATTCGAAGAACCAACAAATCTGCAAATAGCTAAAAGGGTGAAAGGCAGGCCAGTCTGGAATGAAAAACAGGAAATGCTGGAAACGCAAAGTAGGTCTGCCAGACCTTGGAAGAGGGCCAAAACCCCTGGGTGCAAAACCAGCTGCCAAACCTGTCGTCTTCCCTTCGGTGGTGGGGGGCGGGATGTCAAGTGAGTTCCATATATCCTCCAAAAAGAGCAATGTAGCTGGGATTGGTGCAAATTCTCATTGCGATGCCTTTTGTATGTGGAGGTGGTGAATGGGTGTAAAAGAAGTTTGAGGGCGAGAACAAGTTTAACGGGTGGAGGAGGGGGATGGTATATATTTTTTTATTCGTTCATGGGATGTGGCGAGGCCGGCATTTATTGCCCATCCCTAATTGCCCTTGAGAAGGTGGTGGTGAGCTGCCTTCTTGAACCGCTGCAGTCCGTGTGGTGACTGTTCTCCCACAGTGCTGTTAGGAAGGGAGTTCCAGGATTTTGACCCAGCGACGATGAAGGAACGGCGATATATTTCCAAGTCGGGATGGTGTATGACTTGGAGGGGAACGTGCAGGTGGTGTTGTTCCTACGTACCTGCTGCCCTTGTCCTTCTAGGTGGTAGAGGTCGCGGGTTTGGGAGGTGCTGTCGAAGAAGCCTTGGCGAGTTGCTGCAGTGCATCCTGTGGATGGTGCACACTGTGCGCCCGTGATGAAGGGAATGAATGTTTAGGGTGGTGGATGGGGTGCCAATCAAGCGGGCTGCTTTGTCCTGGATGGTTTCAAGCTTCTTGAGTGGACTGCTGTGAAGCAGAGGGCCCAAAGATGTGATTTATAAATATGGGCCTGAGTAACATTGCTAATTAGTGCTGAGTTATAAGTAGTTGTATTTCTGTTCACTCATATCTACTCGGTACTAGTTTGAAAACGCCCAAAGTTCATTTCACTTCCAGTCCCTGAGTAGGGACTTCAACCCATCTGTCTGAACTGGATTGTTGAACTGGTCAAAGTGTCCTGTCTTGCCCAGTATTCCTCCCAAACCCATCACTCGTAAGAAATGCCTTATCTAACCTGTTCCACATAATTCTGAAGTTTCTGAACCAAATATGACCTGTATTAATATTTGCTCTTCAGTTACAGTGTTTCCAATGGCGACAATGGGTCTGTGATCTTAAATGATGATGTATCCAGACACAGGATATCTGAAGTGGCAAACTGGGCAGACCGATACCTGGACAGCGGTGTGTCCACCTCTCAGGATGTAGCAGATTATTCTTCAGATGACTACGACAGCGATCGCAGCAGTGATTCTCATGAAACAATGCATTACAGTTATTCGTACGTGGCATCAGACGCTGAGGTGAGATGACCTGTTTAGAAATGTTTCAATTCTGGAGTGTAACAGGCACCCAGGAATGATTTACGTGGTTGTAATCTGGTGAGATTCGAATGACAACATAAACTGCAAGAGTGAGTCTTGAGCAGTTTACAATTATCACCTGAACCTCAATATTGAGTCTGAAGCCTTCGAAAATCTCCAATGTAATCATTGCCTTTCCCTTTCATAATGTATGGATTCCATGGGGAAGATAAGAACATAAGAAATAGGAGCAGGAGAAGGCAATGGGGCCCCTTGAGCCTGCTCCGCCATTCAATAAGATCATGGCTGATCGACCTGAATTCCACTTCCCCACCCGATCCCCATATCCCTTGATTGCCTTAGTGTCCAAAAATCTATCAATCTCAGTCTTGAATATACTCAACAACTGAGCATCCACAGCCCTCTGGGATAGAGAATTCCAAAGATTCACAACCCTCTGAGTAAAGAAATGTTTCCTCATCTCAGTCCTAAATGGCCAACCCCTTATCTTGAGACTGTGACCCCTAGTTCTGGACTCTCCAGCTAGGGGAAACAGTCAGCATCTACCCTGTCAAGCCCTCTAAGAATTTTATACATTTCAATGAGATTCTTCTAAACTCCAGAGAATATAGGCCCATTCTACTCGATCTCTTCTCATAGGACAACCCTCTTGTCCCAGGAATCAATCTAGGGAACCTTCGTTGCACCCCCTCTAAGGCAACTGTATCCTTCCTTAGGTAAGGAGACCAAAACTGTACACAGTTCACATATGGCCTGTTTCTGCGCTGTAGACCCTTCGGTCCAACTGGTCTATGCCGGCATTTATGCTCCACATGAGCCTCCTCAGACGTCTCTTCATCTAACCCTATCAGCATCTCCTATTCCTTTCTCCTTTGTGTGCTTATCTAGCTTCCCCTTAAAAGCATCTATGGTATTTGCCTCAGTTACTCAATGTGATAGTGGATTTCACATTGCAACCATTCTCTGGATACAGAAATTTCTCCAGAATTCCCTATTGGATTTATCAGTAACTATCTCATATTTATGGCCCCTTATTTTGGACTCCCCCACAAGTGAAAACGTCATCTCTGCGTCTATCCTATCGAACCCCTTCATAATTTTAAAGACCTCTATCAGGTCACCCCTCAGCCTTCTCTTTTCTAGAGAAAAGAGCCCCAGTCTGTTCACCCTTTCCTGATAGTTATAACCTCTCAGTTCTGGCATCATCCTTGTGAATCTTTTTTGCACCTTCTCCAGTGCCTCTATATCCTTTTTATAATATGATCAGAAAACATCCCAAGGCACTTATTACAAAACCATTGTATTACAGTAAATGATGCATTTACAAATTGGTCCAAGCAATGTTTGGCAGAACTGTATACAGTGCCTCAAAATTAAGACAGAATTGTCCAATTTCTGCTTTATTTCCAAAGAAACAAATTGATGCAGTATAAGCTGACTGTTGCAAGGTATCTTCCAGACTTGTTGAAAAATATTAACACTCCCAACATCCACCTAGTGATTTTAAAGAAAAACTGCACAAACTTCTCTTCATTTCTATCATAGTAGCAACAAGTTACACAGATCTGATGCCCCCACTTCATAAGATTCAATATTTTAGCACATTTTACATACGAGAAGACTTGCTAATTGTTGTTCAACCTCATTTTGAAATCTAGGTCCGTTTTTTTTTGTTTTCATCAAGCCTCACATAACTAACTGGTGTAACAATCTGGATGTACTAAGCCTAATTTAAATGTTCAAAAATGTCACTCTGTATTTGATTTAAAAAAAAGACTTGCAGCATTCACAGTCTGCTTCCACCTTGCTTTTCTAAGTGACTCCTCCTAGTATAAACTTGCTATTCCACATTCCTCTTCCTGTCAAACTATGCGATACAAGTCTGAGGTCAAAACCTAGCAACTCCAAACCACCAAATTAATAGCATAATAGTATCCATGTAAACTGGCTCTGCAAAGCAGTCAACAATATACGGTTTGTGATCATTTTACATTTGTGGGATCTTCTCTAATGAGCAATTGCTCTTTAATGTTCAGTTTCCACGTAAACGGAATATATGATGAGGGACAAGCAAGTAATAGAAACCAGCAATTTTAAAAGAAAAAGCACTGGCTGGCTTTTTTACCTTGAATCTAATTATCCACCTAGGTTTTACTCTTGTTCCCAATTAAATATTGGGAAGACCGAAGCCACTGTCTTCTACCCCCACCACAAACTCCGTTCCCTAGCCACCGCTCCCATCCCTCTCCCTGGCCACTGTCTGTAGCTGAACCAGACTCTTTGCAACCTTGGCGTCCTATTCAACCCTGAGATGAGCTTCCAATGCCATATCCTCTCCACCACCAAGGCCGCCTACTTCCACCTCTAACATCGTCAGGGTTCGCCGCTGCCTCAGCTCATCTGCCACTGAAACTCTCATCCATGCTTTTGTTATCTCCAGACTCGCCTATTCTGATGCTCCCCTGGCTGGCCTCCCATCTTTCACTCTCTGTAAACTTCAGCTCATCCAAAACTCTGCTCCCCTTATCCTAACTCACACCAAGTCCCGTTCACCCATCACCCCTGTGCTTGCTGACCTACATTGGCTCCCAGTCCAGCAACGCCTTGATTTAAAATTCTCATCCTTGTGTTCAAATCACTCCATGGCCTCACCCCTCCCTATCTCTGTAACCTCCTCCAGCCCTACACCCCGCCGAGATTTTTGCGTTCCTCCTCCTGGCCTCTTGTGCATCCCCGATTTCCTTCGCCTCACCATTGGCGGCCGTGCCCTCAGCTGACTAGGCCCTAAGCTCTGGAATTCTTTCCCTAAACCTCTCCGCGCCTCTCTTCCTTTAAGGTGCCCCTTTAAACCTACTGCTTCACCTGTCCTAATATCTCTCTTTGTGGCTTTGTGTCAAATTTTGTCTGATAATGCTCCTGTGAAGCGCCTTGTGATGTTTTACTATTAAAGGCGCTATATAAATGCAAGTTGATGTTACTAAACATGTCGAGTGAGGCTTCTGAACAACCTAATGAGATGCTTTATTGAAGGGGAGAAAGAAAGGGGATTTAATTGTCAGGAAGACAATGGGATTAATGTTATGTCTGTCAACAAAAAAAATGTGATCTTTGAGAAATGCATCTCAGTTCTGCTCCTGGTTCTATTACAATAGAGCTGGGTTCTGTTTCTGATCAAGATTTATAAAGAAGCTGCTTCTGATGTGTGTAATAACGGGCATTGTCCATTCGCTGCGGCCTTGGATTGGGGAATAGCAGTGAATTTGTATGGCTGTGTTTCTATTAGGTGTCTGAGCGGAAATCGGAGGTTGCCATGGAGATAGACGGTGTGTCCGGGAGCTGGAAGCCATCGCGCCCTGTCAGCCGCTGCAGCTCTACAGCTTCATCCAGGAGACGTCTGCCAGCATTCTCGCCAAAGGTAATACACAAACAACGATGGACAGGAAATGACCCTCTAGTCCATCCAGCCTATCACAATATATACACTCCCCACCCCATCCGAAACCAGGTGATCTCCTGGGAGAGATGAAAAACCAGATACAAACCCAGGCCAATGTGGGGGGAAAGAAAATCTGGAACCCCCTTAGGTGATCGAAACTAATGGGAGGGCTCTTTTTTTTTGTTTCATTCCTGGGAGACATCCTGAATACAACAAAAGAAATGGCCATGTCTGATTCTCTGAATTGGGCAAACTGCAAGTTCTCAAGAATGCGAGGGCAGAAAAATTCCTAATGAAAATTAGATTGTAATCCAAGTTTAGCTTCCAGTAATTGGACTTAGCGGTGCGGGCATTTTGTGTTTGTTGGTGTGCAGCTTGTAAATAGTTTATCACTAGATTAGTAGAGATTTCAGCCCATTTTGTCTATTCTGGTGCCAGTTTTCCATCAGCTAACTAGTCTAGGGGACGTAGTCTCAGGATAAGGGGTCAGACATTTAGGACATCTTATAGGCATCAAGGGATATGGGGATGGTGCAGGAAAACGGCATTGAAGTAGAAGATCAGCCATGATCTTGTTGAATGGTGGAGCAGGCTCGAGGGGGCCGGATGGTCTACTCCTGGTTCTTATGTTTTTATAGGACTGAGATGAGGGGGAATTTCTTCATTCAGAGGGTTGTTAATATTTGGAATTCTCAACAACTGAGCATCCACAGCCCTCTGGGGTAGAGTATATTTAAGGCTGAGATCGATAGATTTTTGGACTCTAGGGGAATCGAGGGATATGGGGATCGGGCGGGAAAGTGGAGTTGAGGTCAAAGATCAGCCCTGATCTTATTTAATGGTGGATCAGGCTTGATGGTCTGTATGGCCTACTCCTGCTCCTATTTCTTATGTTCTGACCCCCAATTCCTTCTTTTTCCAGGATGAGCAAGAAGATTTTTAAAAAACTTCCATCCCCTGTTCCCACCAGCATCTTCAGGACCATCCCCATATCACATTATTCATGATTACTTCAAACTAAAATTCTGCAAATCAGGAAATATTAAGCACTTCCATGAAAAATTGATCCTTTTGCTGAGGTGTTTGATTTGCATTAAAATGTGTAGACTGCAGCAAAAACAGTTGCTGTATTACAATATTTCTCAGCCAGTCCAGCACAATAGGAACAGATGGAGAATATATTCATCGTACGGTCAATAATGGCTGTTAACCTACATAGGAACATAAGAAATAGGAGTAGGCCATACGGCCCCTCAAGCCTGCTCCGCCATTCAATAAGATCATGGCTGATCTTCTACCTCAACTCCACGTTCCTGCTCTATCCCCATATCCCTTGATTCCCTTAGTGTCCAAAAATCTATCAATCTCAGTCTTGAATATACTCAACGACTGAGCATCCACAGCCCTCTGGGCTAGAGAATTCCAAAGATTCACAACCCTCTGAATGAAGAAATGTATCCTCATCTCGGTCCTAAATGGCCGATCCCTTATCTTGAGTCTAGTTCTAGACTCTTCAGCCAGGCAAAACAGCCTCTCAGCATCTACGCTGTAAAGCCCTCTAAGAATTTTATACCTTTCAATGAGATCACCTCCCATTCTTCTAAACTCCAGAGAATATAGGTCCATTCTACTCAATCTCTCCTCATAGGACAGCCCTCTCATCCCAGGAATCAATCTAGTGAACCTTCATTGCACCCCCTCAAGGACAAGTATATCCTTCCTGATCCATTCTGCATGAGTTGCAGACTAGTGTTAAGTTTGCTCCTTGTACAGATGCTCTGGTCGATTCACGCTTCACACAGCAAAATGGAGAGGAGGTTAATGTTATTTAAAATTACATTGTTTAACACAAATTCCATGCTGACTGCGTTTGGCAATAAACAAAACTCACTTTTATGTTCCTGCTTGGGTCCTGGGAGAGTAGAACACGAATGGAGAAACACAACCTGTGGGCGGCACTCCTCCCAATTTATGATCCCCCACAGTCTGCTCTTAGATCTGATGGAATCTGGTTTCTAAGTGGAGTCTCGTGCACTCCAGATTTGTGTGAATGTGCGAACCACGGAGTGTCATGACCTCGTAAGCTGCTCCAGCGGAAGGTTGTTGTGTTGTGTCCCTATTTATTATCACCCTGTGGAGTTTCTACTAGTCACAGCTTCCTATATTACCACCCGGGGAGGAGGGGAGTGGGGGAGCCTGAGACTTGGGACACGGAGCTGGTTTGATGCATCTGTACACATTTGTCACGATGTACAACTGATTCCCAAGGTGTATATACACGCACACGTACTATTCTCTGCATTATTGGGCACGTACAAGAGGCATGGAATCAGATGGCAGCTTGTGGGACCCTCAAAGTGTAAGTCTCCAATATTGCCAGGATTGCAACAATTATGTGCTTTTATATTAGTGAGTGTTATTGACGCCAGGAGTACTGTGCACCTGTCAGTAATCTGAAAGTTCAGACATGCTAAACTCTTTTCCTGAATGGAATGCTAATAACATGGTAAATCAGCAGGCAGAATCGGTGTAGGCCTTTAAATGTCAACAACAGTATTTAATAAGTGCTTCCTCCCCCCATAGCTCATTGAGTTTATCCAGACAGTAGCTAAACTATACAGGCCAGGAAAGGCCCAGGGTTCGAGTTAGCTGATCTCAGCCGGTGCAGTGGTAGGGTTACTCCAATTGGTCTCCATGCCCCTTCCCACTCCCGATAGCGACCAATGACCCCAGCTCCTAGTTTGCCTGTGTGGATGTGGGACAACACCAGGATCAATCTTGGCTTTGATTTCCACCTTGATTGAATAGCCTGTTGACATTCACTGTTGAGGCTCGCACATAAATAATGTCACTCGGGTGAGGTATAAGTGGGTGAATGTTACATGTGAAACCACACCTTGGGGAGGGGGAAGAAAATCGCCAAAGAAGGCTATAAATTTAAATTTGTTGGGAGCTCATCCTGTGCCAATTTACCTGAGCTAGGTCTATTGCAACTTGTCTTAACCTTTTGCACAGAAATTATTTGGGTTTTAACATCTAGTTTATAAACAGAGGCATAGAGTATAAATGCAAGGAAGTTATGCTAAACCTTTATAAATCACTGGTTAGGCCCCAGCTGGAGTATTGTGTCCACTTTAGGAAGGATGTCAAGGCCTTTGAGAGGGTGCAAAGGAGATTTACTAGAATGGTCCCAGGGATGCAGGACTTCAGTTACATGGAGAACTTAAGAGAATCTAGGGTTGTTCTCCTTAGATCAGGGAAGGTTAAGGGGAGATTTAATAGAGGTGTTCAAAATCATGAAGGATTTTAATTAAGTAAATAAGGAGAAACTATTTCTAGTGGCAGAAGGGTCGGTAACCAGAGGACACAAATTTAAGGTAATTGCAAAAGAGGTTAAGATGAGGAGAATTTTTTTTATGCAGGGGAAAAATTTGTTGGGCAATGGGGAAAGAGCAGTGGAGTGGGACTAATTGGATAGCTCTTTCAAAGAGCTGGCACAGGCACGATGTGCTGTATCATTTTATGATTCTACAATGATGGTGGGGTTTTTTTGTAAAACTCTCATTCCTGTCTTAGCAGGAATCCCTTCCTTTGAACAGTTGGCCAATCACACGTTGATCGGGTTTTTGGTCATAAATGAAGAGTAGATTGAAACCATCCACTGGTCACATCATCAATCCCGTTTCTAGCCTCCACGTCGTTGCGATATTATTCTCGTGGTGCAAATGGACTCTTTGCCCACTTATGTATTAGAGAGTCGATGGCACAGATGTAGTGAATGGGAGAGCAAGAAACAAGTTCTCCTGCATTGCTTCTTGCATTGTTATCTCTGCCTTTCCACCTATTCCCTTGGCATCAGTTGTGACTGCATTTGAAGTCTTGATCTAGCCAGCTACAATTAAATGTGCCCTATGCTTGTTTCACAATGAGTACACCACTTTGAACCTTTTTTTTGGTACTTTGGTGCCTACTTATGGAGTTGCCTCATCTCAAGTTCATAATTCATGAGGCACCGTGTTTGAGTTTGCTGTAAAATGCTCTGAGCATTTCATCCATCTCTATACACCTCTATCCCACCACACACATGATAACGCCTAAAATCTGTAGCGCACCCATATTTTGTACCCCGCACTAATTCGATGCAGGGGATCAAGATGAATTGGGGAAAAAAGCTGAAGAGACCTCCAGGTCACTGTGCTGGGTGTCCTACCTAAACCAATTCTGGGCTTGGGCTACTAATTTCAATAAAATTCTAGCTTTCTTTTTAAAAGGCAACTTCTGGCAATTCAACAGAGTTTATTGGGCTAAATTGAATCTTGACATTATTACTTTCCTGATGATCCTGGACTATAAACTTTGCAAATTTAAAGTTTAAAATAATTTTGGTGTGCATTGTTTTATTTTAATTTTCAGAAAATGGGTAATATAGGGGATGACTCCCAGCTAGACGGGCCACTCTACAGACTTGTCCTTGCGGGGGATGCTGGTTCAGGGAAATCCAGTTTTCTACTACGTCTGTGTATGAACGAGTTCAAAGGACACATTCCTACCACGTTGGGTAAGATATCTATCCTTTTCTGCCTGCCCTTTGTTTTCAACGGGTGATTTGTGGGGTTGCCTTCAGCAGATTGATCTGATCACAAAATGGGGCCAATTTTCCTTCAACCCCCCCCCCCCCCCCCCTCCCACACACCTCCTCCCCCAACCCCAGCGTGAGCACAAGTCGGGTGGAGCACATCCAAAGTACACTCTGCCCAAAGGGACCTGAACCCACCAGTTATTTCAGGTTTGGGCCATTATAATGTCCCCACACTGCTAAAGTGCAGAGAGCCTTTCACACAAGCCCCTTCCAAGGGGAATGGCCACCAGCTTTGCAACTTTTTCAGTGCTGTCCAGCCAGAAGGCCTTGAGGCCCTGATGATCATCCTGTTGGCTCTGTGGTGGGGGAGGAGTCGCCTATTTTTTTTTTGGAGTCTCCACAAGTTTGCAGCCAGCTACTTTTCAGATCCTCCGATCTGAGGCAAGCTAGGTGCAGGCCCACTTTCATTGTATTGGGCCTGCACCAAGCGAAGACCCAGGACATCACTCCTGCCTCATTAACGTGCTTCTAGCTGTTCCAGACGATAACGCTTCTCGGGAAAATCCTCAGGAGTGAACATCATCAAAAAGGGGCAGTGACCTAACATCACAGGCCTCCTCCCCTTTTCCTTCTACTTTGCCCGTGGGAAATAAGCAAATCTCAGGCACAAAGCAGAGGAAAATCAACCCAATTTCTTCCAAATCTCAGTGGTAGCCTTCTTTATTGCAATAGTTCTTTCTGATTTCTAGGTGATCTTGAAAACAAGACTGTAGAAATTAGAACTTTTATCCTTCCTATAATCGAGCCTGTTTTACTCTGCTACTTTACGTATGTTTTGCCAGTATGAAAATACTTAATATAATGGAGTCCTGTTTGACCAGGAGTACACTAAATCGGACTAATATTTTTTACAACCAGACCATTGACTGTTCCAGGATGAATTGAGATTTGGAAACATTAAGGGGAGAAATTTAATTACGGCAGGGGTGCAAGACGGGCGGGAGCGAGTCGGTCGCCTGTTATACACCCCGCCCGATTTCCCCTTTCCATTGTCTGATTTGCGTCCCCCTATTTTATGCCTAACAGGATGGATTTCATTCTCTATAATTTGCTTAAATAGAATGACCCCACCAAGGAAGAATTGTTTTGGTCTCTGTGTGTGTGGCAACATTGTACCCAGGGTACGGTAGTGTACTGGTTATGTTACTGGACTAGTAATACAGAGAACGGGAGTTCAAATCCCACCATGGCAATTTGAGAATTTGAATTCAGTTTTTAAAAAAAGTAGAATAATAAAAATGCTGGTATCGGTAAAAGTGACCATGAAGGCTGTAAAAACTCAACTGGTTCACTAAACCTGCCATCCTTACCTGGTCTGGCCTATATGTGACTCCAGTCCCACACCGTCGTGGTTGACTCTTAACTGCCTTCTGAAGTGGACCGGTAAGCCACTCAGTTGTATCAAAACCATTACCAGTGGTTCAAGAAGACAACAAGGGATAGGCAATAAATGCTGGCCTTCCCACTGACTCCCACATCCCGAGAATTTAAACATTTTTTTTAAAGATTGCTTACACTGTTATGATGAGCTGTGTAACGACTCCATCTTTGTTTGGCTAGGTTAGTTCTCTGTGTTTGTCAAAAGTTCTAATCCTAGTGAAACCCAATTATTGAATATAACCTGCTTGTTTCTAGGAGTTGATTTTCAAATGAAGAAACTATTGGTTGATGGTGAAAGTGCCACGTTACAGATCTGGGACACGGCTGGCCAGGAGAGGTAAAGGTGACTGTTTAAAGTGAGACACCTGTTGGTTTCTCTGCTTAAAATTTCGAATAGGCCAGAATTTAAAATTGCCCATCATTTTATTTAATGTTATATTTTATTACAATAAGGTGTTGAATATTCTTAGTGTAATTACATTAACCATATGAAAGCAGTGTATTTGTGTGACTTGTGAAAGGGTAGGAGCAATGTAAGAGTTTCTAGGAGATACAGATGCGTTGCTATTTTGTGTACATGAAGGATGCACCAATGGTATAATCACTTCAAACAGCAGCTCCAGTCCCTCCCTTCCTGTTCATACCTCAAGATGAGACACCTCACCATATGAAGGATACTGGGGTAAGACTAAACTTCACCTCCTGCATGATAACCTGGTAGAACGGAACGGATTGCCTGCCCGCTGTAGAAACTGCCTCATTTTTCGTTCCATTAATTTCAATGCAATAAGAAATCGGGAGGGTTCAACAATGGACGGGCGATCCTCTCTCTATATAATTGCCAAGCGGTGAAGGTGAAGATGACCCCCACCATGTTTTACTAAGGGTGTTCCCTTTTTGCGGTACTTGTATAAGGACTCCTCTCCACAACCCCCTCCCCCCGGCCCCCCTAAGGTTATGTTTCAGAGAGAAATCACAACCTCCTTACAGATAATGTATGAGAAATGGCCCACTGAATGATGGTGATCCTGTAACAACAACAACAACTTGCATTTATTTGGCACCTAAATGTAGCAAAACGTCCCAAGACGCTTCACAGGAGCGATTATCAAACAAAATTTGACACCGAGCCAAATAAGGAGATATTCGGACAGGTGACCAAAAGCTGGGTCAAAGAGGTGGGTTTTAAGGCGTTTCTTAAAGGAGGAGAGAGAGATAGAGAGGGTTAGGGAGGGAATTCGAGTTTAGGGCCTAGGCAGCTGAAGGCACAGCCACCAATGGTGGAGTGATGAAAATCGGGGATGCACAAGAGGCAGGAATTGGAGGAGAGCAGAGATCTCGGAGGGTTGTAGGGCTGGAGGAAGTTACAGAGATGGGGACTGGCGAGGCCACGAAGGGATTTGAAAACAAGGATGAGAATTTTAAAAGTGAAGCGTTGCTGGACTGGGAGCCAGTGTAGGTCAGTGAGCACAGGGTAATCACTCCCACCTGTGGCTCATCATTGCCTGACTGCGGTAGTTTTCGATACACCATTGTACCTCTTTCTATACATGGCCAAGAACTATGGAATAATCACTTGATTTTTGTTCAGTGTCTCTGCAGGATGAATCCATTTCCATATAGACCTCTGCAGCACAAACGTTCGTTAATGACACAGAATTTTTCTTTTCTCCCCCAGGTTTCGCAGTATTGCCAAGTCCTATTTCCGAAAAGCTCATGGTGTGTTATTACTGTACGATGTAACTTCAGAGACTAGTTTTCTGAATGTCCGAGAGTGGATTGATGAAATTAAGGTACAATTCATCTTGCTGGCGAAACAAAATTGCCCAGCCTCGTCAGTGGTTTAGTATGTTTGAAACCTCTTCACATTAGGTGGATTTGACATTGTGCACTTCCAAATCCATTACCATTTATATGGCCTTTCATTGAAATCATGTTGGTAGTGATCTAGCGTCCTCTTGCATATCTTTATCTGAATGTAGATGATGGCTCATTCTCTGACTCTTCCTCCATTATTTCGGAGGTTTTCCAGAGCTCTCGTCCTTCTCCTTATCAATGATCTCCTCCATTGGCCATCCATTCTATCAGCTCTTTTTTGCTGCTAATCCCACTGCACATTTATCAACTTCCTTCAGGCAATATGCCTTCATTGCACGAAACCCCACTCCTCTTATAGTGCAACACCAAAATACTTGATCTCTTCTAAAATATTCAAAATGCATTTCCTGAATTACCCCGTGGAATACCAACATAATGAAACCTTAGTCTGTTTCCTTTCTAGCCGTTTCGGGGGCTAGGAGACCAGACTGGGTAAGGTAATGATTACATTTTCGTGGCTGTGCTGAGCATGTGGTTTCCTCAGAATCTCTCACGCTGGACTCCACCCCTACAGTGGGGAGGGGGGAGGGGGAGGAATATATATAATAAAGGCATAAAACACAGTGAGAATATAAAACAAAATGCGCTACATAGGGTGGAATTGAAAATGTCACTGTCCAAGCGATGCTTTACAGGCCGAGAGTAATCAAACGAGAAAGATAATCAAACTGATTGACCTGGAGTGAAAATTATTGTTTTCTCGTACATTATTGTAATAGTAAAGGTTTCCTAAATCATAATAGCGTGTCCCACAGATTTCAAATCAATTTCCATTTTACAACATTCTGGTTCGCTTGCAGCAGCTGACATTTTACTGATCATCCAAAGCTACAAAAATCAACTAACTGGTCATTTAAAGGAAAGGACTTACATTCATACAGTGCCTTTCAGATCTTCAGGATGTCCCAAAGCACTTCACATACAAACAGCAATGAGATAAATGACCAGATAATCTGTTTTTAGTGATGTTGATTAAGGGATAAATATTGGGTTAGGATACTGGGAGAACTCTCTGTTCAAATAGTGCCATGAGATTGTTTACATCCACCCGAGCGGGCAGATGGGACCTCTGTTTAACATCTCATCTGAAAGACAGCATCTCTGACAGTGCTGCACTGAAGTGCCAATTTAGATTATGTGCTCAAGTCTCTGGAATGGGGATTGAACCCACGACCTTCTGACTCAGAGGCAAGAGTTGTTACTGCTGAGCCAAGGCTGACTGCTAAATTTATCGGGTTTGCTGACCATGGCACCTTGCTGTGCAAAAATTGGCTGCCAAGTTTGTCTACATAACAAAAAAGTAATCCATTGGATGTGAAGTGCTTTAGAACATCCTGAGGATGTACCAGGCACTTTATAAAATGTCTCATCTGTCTCTTGGTCTGTGTGTTGATGTATGGGACACTTCACTCTTGCCTGGACCAGTATGGCGGGCTGGTGTTACTTGGCCTAAAGATGTCATTGCCAGTACTAGAAGACAACTTCCTCTGCCCTATGTATAACATAATGATTATAAACCTGTTCTTTATAAACTGGTTTATGACTTTTTTAACAATATCAGAGAAAATCTTCCCCAATAGTTTTATATCTATATGGTTCTAAAAACAAGATAACCCCTTTGTACAGTAAAATGGTGCTGATGAACAATATCTTTTTCAGAATTCTACTGATATCCCGACACCAATTATCTTAATTGGGAATAAAATAGATTTAAGAAACGAAATGCCTCAAGCACAACGTAGCACTGTGTTGACTGCCCATGGAGAGAAATTAGCTATGGTAAGAATAATTTCTTCTACACTTATCACGCTATATATTCTCTCATTAATCATTAAATAATTACTTTGCCTCAGTATTTACCAGGGAGACTAACATGGTGGGCATGACATTCGAAGAAGAGTTCAGAAAAGATAGAGACATTTAAGGTAGAAAAGGGGGAGATAATTGATAAACTGATCAAGCTTAGAGAGGATAAAACCCCAGGTCCTGATGGACTGCATCTATGCATCGTAAAAGAAGTTAAGGAAGAGATGGCAGAGGCACTATTACATACCTATAAAAATTCATTAGAAAAGGAAATAGTGCTGGAGGACTGGTGGACAGCAAATGTGATTCCTATATTTAAAAAGGGAGATAGAACCAGTCCAGGGAACTATAGACCAATTAGCTTAACGTCGATGGTAGGAAAGATAATGGATTCCTTACTCAGATGTAATAGAAAAACATCTAGGAACCGAAAATATAATAAAGAATAGTCAGCATGGATTTCAAAAGGGAAGGTCTTGCTTGACCAACCTTATTGAATTCTTTGAAGAAGTAACAGAAAGGGTAATGCAGTATATGTAATATATTTGGATTTTCAAAAGGCTTTGATAAGGTACCACATGGTAGACTCATGACTAAGGTCAGAGCATGTGGAGTTAGGGGACAAGTAGCAGAATGGATAGCAAGCTGGCTACAAAACAGAGAACAGAGAGTAGGGATTAAAGGTAGTTACTCAGACTGGCAAACGGCGGGAAGTGGTATTCCACAAGAATCGGTGCTGGGACCAATATTGTTCACCATTTACATAAACGATTTGGACTCCGGAATTGACAGTACATTGTCAAAATTTGCGGACAACACCAAATTGGGGGGTAGAGTTAATACTGAAGAGGACTGCGACAAAATACAGGAAGACATTAATAAACTTGCAGGATGGGTGTGTAATTGGCAAATGAATTCCAATATAGATAAGTGTGAGGTGGTACATTTTGGTAGGAAGAATATGGAGGCCAAAACTGCTTGGAAAGTAAGAGTCTAAATGGGGTAGAGGAGCAGAGGGATCTGGGGATATAGATACACAAATCACTAAAAGTAGCGACGCATGTTAATAAGGCAGTGAAAAAAGCAAACAAACTACTGGGGTTCATTTCTAGAGGGATAGAATTGAAAAGCAGAGAAGTTATGTTAAACTTGTATAGAACCTTGGATAGACCACACTTGGAGTATTGTGAACAGTTCTGGTCTCCATATTATAAAAAGGATATAGAGGAACTGGAGAAGATGCAAAAAAGATTTATTAGGATGGTACCAGAACTGAGAGGTAATACCTATCAGGATAGATTGAACAGGCCGGGTCTTTTTTAGAGAAGACTAAGGCGTGACCTGATAGAGGTTTTAAGATTATGAAAGGGTTTGAGAGGGTAGATGTAGATATGCTTCCACTTGTGGGGGAGACCAGAACTTGGGGCCATAAATATATGATAGTCACTAATAAATCCAGTAGGGAATTCAGGAGAAAGATCTTTATCCAGAGAGTGGTCACAAGGAGTAGTTGAGGTGACTAGCATTTAAGGGGAAGCTAGAAAATCAAAATTAGAAGGATATGCTGATAGGGTTAGATGACGTAGGGAGGGATGAGGCTCGTGTGGAGCATAAACACCGGCATGGACTGGTTGGGCCAAATGGCCTGTTTCTGTGCTGTACATTCTATGCAAACACTGTTTAGCAACCGGCTCCAATCGAACCCTCTGTATCTAAAGTACCACAATATAGAGCTATTTTTAGGTTAATTGAAATTTTTTAATGCAGTTCACTTCATATTAACCATGAATCTTGTATAGATGATGCAAATTGTAGGCCAACCTGTATACAGATCAATACAGGGTAAATCTGTGCTTCGTCTTTCTCTAGACTTACAGTGCTTTGTTTTGTGAAACAAGTGCAAAGGATGGGACAAATGTGGTGGAGGCTGTTCTGCATTTGGCCAGGTAAGGTCACTGATGGCTGTACAGATCTGAGGTGTTTATGTAGGCAGCAAAATTCTGCTGTAACTGTTGTAATTATGTGGATAGTGGAATGCATACAGTAAAAAATGGAAGAACTTGCATTTTCATGTAAAGTGCTTTGAGAAGGCATTATAACAAATGTATTTCTTGGGAGGTGTAGTCACTATTATGCAGGTAATTTGTGTACAGCAAGGTTCCACTCAACAGCAAATGAATGAGCAGATAATCATGTGTTGGTTGAGAGAGGAATGTTGGCCTGGATGTTGGGAGAGTCCACTGCTCTTTTTTGAATAGTGCTGTGGCATTGTGTTGGGACCACCTTCCTTCATTGGGACCGTGCACTCTGTCTCTTTATGTTGAGACTGTATTCGTGCATTGGGACATATATTCATAATCGCTTTTCTGGAAGGAAGTGCAGAAAATAATGAAATTGTTAAATTTCACTGTGGTAAAGGTTACTAAATGGAAGTATATGTTGAGCAGGTGTCTCTGGGCTATAGATCCACTGGCACACACTGGTCTTTAGTCACTCACTACTCTTGGTACCATGCTCAAGTGGTCACTATTCAGGAGTGAAGTGGGGGGGGGGGTGGGGGGGCATATCCTGCCTTTACTATCCTGTGAGTCTGTGGCATCTCACAATCAGGAACAGGAACCCTGGCTGTTTTTCACTTGCCCACAAATTAGGAGGGATGAGATGTGGAGGAAGTTACTGCAGTCTGGACTAATTTGGGGTCAGTGGTTCTTCTGTAATTTCCTGAGAAATTTGTAACGGGGCTCCTTCACGAATCCCAGATGACTTCTGTTACACTGTGAGATGGGGCACTTCCCCACAGGGAGAGAGGGACAATCACCACACAAACTGTATAGACTGTTGTCGTGCAACTCCTAGGACTAGCTTGACTAGCGTTAGTGAAGACCTTGAAGGAAGTCAGTATCACTGCCCCTTTAGCCAAAGAATAGTAGGAGGATGAAAAGAGGGACAAATAAAAATGTTTTTGCTGGCAAACCATAAGTCAGTGAATGATATCCGTGCTGCAGTCCGTTCTCCCCCGTTCTTCATCAAGGAGGGATTTGCATTTGAATTTCAAAATCAGTAATTGTTTAACAGTCCTGTGGATATTTTGTGTGTCAACTTGAGTCAGGCAATTGGCACCTACTCCCAATGTCAGTACAGTACTGAAGCCATGTTGGGGCCAATTCAAGCCTGCCATGGACCTATGAGGGCAATTCAACGTTAGTTAAGTGTATATGTATATATAAAAAACATTAAAATGTTTTTTTTTTAAAAAGTAATATTTTTATTTTCTAAACAATCACTGCCTTGTCCTCAGTGGAGTGGGACGGTAGCCACTTTGATTCCCTGCAGTTGAGGACAAGACTATTTAAAGTGCGAGGAAGGAATGGTAATCCAACTGGTATTAGCCTATTGGTCTGGGTATCTGTACATACTCTTGCCAGTGTGATATGCTTTCCCAGGCTGTAACACCTGAAATTTGAATCCAGGCCTCTCTGTCAAACTAAAATAGCTGAGGTGAAGAATCTGTCTCAGGCCAACAGGAATGAGACCTCAATAGACCCCTGCATGTCTCACAACAGTAAGATGTACCCAGTTACAAGTATTCCCCGTTGAAGTGCTGCTCCGTAGTACCAAGGAATCTCGATAATTGAAATGTAATGCAATCCAGTGAGGTAGGCTGGATATGTCTGCCACAGTATGTCTGCCCATATCCTAACTCGCACCAAGTCTCGTTCATCCATCACCCCTGTCCTTGCTGACTTACATTGGCTCCCGGTCCGGGAACGCCATGATTTTAAAATTCTCATCCTTGTTTTCAAATCCCTTCGTGGCCTCGCCCCTCCCTATCTCCGTAATCTCCTCCAGCTCTGCAACCCTCCGCGCTCCTCCAATTCTTGCCTCTTGCGCATCCCCGATTTTAATTGCTCCACCATTGACGACCGTGCCTTCAGCTGCCTAGGCCCTAAGCTCTGGAATTCCCTCCCTAAACCTCTCCGACTCTCTCTCCTCCTTAAAACCTACCTCTTTGACCAAGCTTTTGGTCACCTGACCTAATATCTCCTTATGTGGCTCAGTGTGAAATTTTGTTTGATAACGCTCCGGTGAAGCGCCTTGGGACGTTAAAGGCGCTATATAAATGCAAGTTGTTGTTGTTTATATGTGGTACATAATTCGTGTTCATTTCTCTCTCCATACAGAGAAGCGAAAAAGAATGCAAGCATTAGGGACAGTGTTGAACCAGTGACGAAGCTAACAACAGCAGATGGGAAAAAAGTGCTGAACAATTGCTGTAAAGTGTAGAACTAGTACTCGATGGATTGTAGTCTTTCACTGACCTCTATTAAGCCATAGACTATTCACGGGATTTGTGATGTTTGGTCACAATATGTTATCACAGATTTTTTTTTGCAAATCTTTACTCTCATTTGAGAGCATCTCTATTTTATGGCCAATATATTTGGCAGACACTGCGTATATTTTTATATGAGGGTATATAGGTTTAGATGTACATATTTGAGCAGAGGAACACATGTTGCTTATTCTATTTTGTGATGGTTTTGTATTAGTGTAAATCCTGACACTTTAAAAAGACATGCTGGGAATGTATGAAGTAAAATAAACTAGTTTTGTAAAATTAAGGAATGTTGCTTTTTGAAATGACAAATCTGTTCAGTAAAAGCTGTCCTGTTAGAAATTGAAAAAGCTGATTAAAATAAATCTGAATTCTTAACACTCATATTGAAATCATTTTTCAAATTGTCCTCCCTCCCTTCCCAAACTAGACTGACCAAAACATTGCCAGTATCTGCATTGAATTCCTTTTCATAGAATCATAGAAGTTTACAACACGGAAACAGGCCCTTCGGCCCAACATGTCCATGTCGCCCAGTTTATACCACTAAGCTAGTCCCAATTGCCTGCACTTGGCCCATATCCCTCTATACCCATCTTACCCATGTAACTGTCCAAATGCTTTTTAAAAGACAAAATTGTACCCGCCTCCACTACTGTCTCTGGCAGCTCGTTCCAGACACTCACCACCCTTTGAGTGAAAAAATTGCCCCTCTGGACCCTTTTGTATCTCTCCCCTCTCACCTTAAATCTATGCCCCCTCGTTATAGACTCCCCTACCTTTGGGAAAAGATTTTGACTATCTACCTTATCTATGCCCCTCATTATTTTATAGACTTCTATAAGATCACCCCTAAACCTCCTACTCTCCACGGAAAAAAGTCTCAGTCTATCCAACCTCTCCCTATAAGTCAAACCATCAAGTCCCGGTAGCATCCTAGTAAATCTTTTCTGCACTCTTTCTAGTTTAATAATATCCTTTCTATAATAGGGTGACCAGAACTGTACACAGTATTCCAAGTGTGGCCTTACTAATGTCTTGTACAACTTCAACAAGACATCCCAACTCCTGTATTCAATGTTCTGACCAATGAAACCAAGCATGCTGAATGCCTTCTTCACCACCCTATCCACCTGTGACTCCACTTTCAAGGAGCTATAAACCTGTACTCCTAGATCTCTTTGTTCTACAACTCTCCCCAACGCCCTACCATCAACAGAGTAGGTCCTGGCCCGATTCGATCTACCAAAATGCATCACCTCACATTTATCTAAATTAAACTCCATCTGCCATTCATCGGCCCACTGGCCCAATTTATCAAGATCCCGTTGCAATCCTAGATAACCTTCTTCACTGTCCACAATGCCACCAATCTTGGTGTCATCTGCAAACTTACTAACCATGCCTCCTAAATTCTCATCCAAATCATTAATATAAATAACAAATAACAGCGGACCCAGCACCGATCCCTGAGGCACACCGCTGGTCACAGGCCAGCGACAATCTAGATTACCAGAATCTATCTGCATTGCACTTCTCGTTTCTGATTTGGCCAGGAGTGATATAACTATTCATAATTGCACTCAATTGTATTATGATTTGATTGAATTGAGAGAAAAATGTAGGAACATAGGAACAGGAGTAGGCCATTCAGCCCCTCGTGCCTGCATCATGGCTGATCTGTGATCTAACTCCATATACCCGCCTTTGGCCCATATCCCTTAATACCTTTGGTTGCCAAAAAGCTATCTATCTCAGATTTAAATTTAGCAATTGAGCTAGTATCAATTGCCATTTGCGGAAGAGAGTTCCAAACTTCTACCACCCTTTGTGTGTAGAAATGTTTTCTAATCTCACTCCTGAAAGGTCTGGCTCTAATTTTTAGACTGTGCCCCCACTCCTAAAATCCCCAACCAGCGGAAATAGTTTCTCTCTATCCACCCTATCCGTTCCCCTTAATATCTTAAAGTTCGATCAGATCACCCCTTAACCTTCGAAACTCTAGAGAATACAACCCCAATTTGTGTAATCTCTCCTCGTATCTTAACCCTTGAAGTCCGGGTATCATTCTAGTAAACCTACGCTGCACTCCCTCCAAGGCCAATATGTCCTTCCGAAGGTGCGGTGCCCAGAACTGCTCACAGTACTCCAGGTGCGGTCTAACCAGGGTTTTGTATAGCTGCAGCATAACTTCTGCCCCCTTGTACTCTGGTCCTCTGGATATAAAGGCCAGCATTCCATTAGCCTTATTGATTATTTTCTGCACCTGTTCATGACACTTCAATGATCTATGTACCTGAACCCCTAAGTCCTTTTGGACATCCACTGTTTTTAACTTTTTACCATTTAGAAAGTAGCCTGTTCTATCCTTGTAAGTTGCTAAAATAGCTTATGAGTGCTTATGGGGTTTCCCATAAATCTGGGTGAGTCCTTTCTCAGCAGATGCAAGCACTCCGACTCGGGAACACTGAGCTGCACAAGGTCCAGAAGAGTGGTTTCAGTGGAGGGAGAGGTGAGGGGACCTTTAATCAGGTTTCCAGATACTGCAGAGATTCTCATCTGTGGACGTGAGTGTGAAGTGAGTTTACCCAACTCTACCTCTCAACCACCTCCCTCGACCCCTCCATTGTCTCTCATTTGTCTCGCTGCTTGTCCAACATCCAGTACTGGATGAGTAAACATTTCCTCCAACTATTGGGAAGACTGAAGCCATTGTCTTTGGTCCCTGCCACAGACTCTGTGTCCTAGCCACCGATTTCATCCCTCTCCTTGGCCACTGTCTGAGGCTGAACCAGACCGTTCACAACCTTGGTGTCCTACCACATATCCGTTCCATCACCAAGATCGCCTACTTCCACCTCTGTAACATCGCCCGTCTCCGCCTCTGCCTCAGCTCATCTACTGCTGAAACCCTCATCCATGCCTTTGTTACCTCTGGACTTGACTATTCCAATGCTCTCCTGGCTGGCTTTCCATCTTCCACCCTCCATAAACTTGAGCTCATCCAAAACTCTGCTGCCCATATCCTAACTCGCACCAAGTCCCATTCTCCCATCATCCCTGTGTTCGCTGACCTACATTGGCTCCTGGTCCAGGAATACTTCGATTTTAAAGTTCACATCCTTGTTTTCAAATCCCTCCGTGGCCTCGCCCCTCCCTATCTCTGTAACCTCCTCCAGTCCTACATCCTCAGAGATCTCTGCTCCTCCAATTCTTGCCTCTTGCACATCCCCGATTTTAATCGCTCCACCATTGGCGGCCATGCCTTCAGCTGCCTAGGTCCTAAGCTCTGGAATTCCCTTCCTAGACCTCTCCGCCTCTCTACCTCTGTCTCCTCCTTTAAGACGCTCCTTAAAACCTACTTCTTCACCTGTCCTAATATCTTCTTATGCAGCTTGGTGTCAAATTTTGTTTGATAATGCTCCTGTGAAGCGCCTTGGGATGTTTTACTATGGTGAAGGTGCTATATTAATGCACATTGTTGTTATTGTTAGGATTCAGTATTCAGTGTCGTCGGGCAGCAGCATTCAGTACAAAACTGACCATAGCTTGGTACAAAGTGGCAGTAGTTTAGGCTTTTCCCCCTCATCACTTTGTATTCACCACCAAAAAGTCAGATATCTATAAGCAGGTGATTTCCTTTGATCTGAAACCTGTGTCCTTATACATGACATGTATGAGTTAGCAGCTCAGGGTTAACTATGTCCCATTTGCAGTGTACAGGTAACTAGCATCATGGGCTGTCCACTGTTCTCTCTCAAAAAGGCAGAAAACACCACACTAACAGACCAATGTGTGCAGACTAAAGCTACTTGATCAGCTTTATTTACAGGACAATTAATATATATATCCGGCATAGGCACGATGGGCTGAATGGCCTCTTATCTGTGCTGAGGGTTCTTAATTCTCTACAATTTTTGAAATCCATCCGTAACAAGTTAGAATGCCCTTTTTAGAATGTAGTGGGGTCTGATAGGTGATCAGACTGGGAGATGAGACGGTCAAGTTTCTCGGTAGACCTTCCAGATGCAATGTTGTAGGTGGAGATACCAAACTTAAGTCAGCAATCGTACTGCTTCTGAACACCAGCTACTTGAGAGAAAGTTAAGGAAATTGGAAAGTATAAAACATTTGCACACTAAGTAAATTGATGCTGTCCACACATTCTTTTGCTTTCTCCTGGGTGTGAGGGAATGTTGGTCATAGTTTCTGTTGTGCAATAGGAAACAATGATAAAGGTTTGTTATGAAGGCTTTCATGTGCAGACTTGAGTTTTGGATATTGAATGTTAGAGCACATTAAGTACATGAAAACAAGGTTTTATCCACAGTAAGAGAAGCAGCACAAACAAGAAAAAAACAATTCAGCCCTTCTAACATATTCCCACAACAGACCCAATACAATATGTACTATAAATCAAAACAGCAGATACAGCTATTGATTATAAATCAATTATGTAGAGGATTGGGGGAAAAAAAATACTGTGGTGCATCAGACTGGTCCCAACATTTGAAAGCATGCCATACTGTACCTCTTATACCCCTCAGTTGCTTCTTTCATAATACCTAGCAAGCTCCCACATGAATTTGCTGACACCACTTGAATTTGCCAACACTATATACCATCGCTGTCTCCCTAGGGATTGTGTTTCACGTATTCACCACCCTCTGTGTGAAGCAGTTAAATCAAAACTTCCCTCTTCTCAGCTTGACTCTGCACCGCCTGGTTGCAGGGCTTGTAGTTAATCACACTATTTGTTGGGGTCTAGTTTACCTATACCCGTAAGAATCTTAAAATCTTCAATGAGATTACTGAGTTATTCTTTGTGCAGATGCTGATTTTAAGCTTCAAGCTTCACTGTATCTCCGTCCACAGGATTACAGCTTGGATCCATCCCAGGTATCTGTTCTCTGTAACTAAATCCCAAGTATCTATTACTCTAAGTACACGCAGTTCGTAGATACCCTGTCCGTGCCTCCCACACACACAGTCCATTGGTCATTTGCCGCAGCGACGTCATTGCCATTTCGTGGCAGTTCCCCGGTCATGTAAGTGGATGATTGCAATCTAAGGCGGTGTCCCAAACCGCTACACGTGAAGGGTGAGGGGAGCACGGCAAAAGTGTTCACTTTGGGACACACCTCAACGTTTTTTCTGAAAATATTTTTCTGACCTCTTCGCGCCAGGGAGCGTGCCCCACAGTTTGGGAAACGCTGCTTTACAGTAAAGAACTGTAGGGTAGGAGCCATTATTAGGAAAACAGTGTGTTTTATTTTTATACTTGTGATTTATTGAACTTTGTTTTATGTTTTGTAAGTTATCAACAAATGTCTGATGTTTACGTTTATAGGGGGGCACGAGAGTGCTCGCCTTCATTACTGTGGGGTGGGAGCCAAAATAGTTTGGGAAACGCTGGGATAAGGCAACCAAAAAACTGCTGCTCCTGTGGTGATACTTTGCTACATACTAAATGCTTTACAGATATTCAATTAATTTGAAACCCTTCTAGACCTTGTGCAGCTAATTGCAGTTCCCGAGTTGGACTGCTCACATCTGCTAAGAAAGGACTAATCCATTCCTAGAAATTTAGGGGGAAGTATTGTTTAAAATTTGCTGGGCACGAGGACAAGTGTTTTCTGTATGTGGGCGTTCTGTTGGGAGAGTTTTACATTTTGGTTCCACCCATCCACAGACTATTGCTGATTTAAAACTGACAATGGCTCCATCTGCTGCAATGGATGAGCCATCACACCCATGCTCACAGTGGAGAGCTTTGCTTGGCCAAGAGGCTGATAACTAATAAATCCAATAGGGAATTCAGGAGAAACTTCTTTACCCAAAGAAGTTAGAATGTGGAACTCACTACACCAAGGAGTGGCTGAGGCGAATAGCACAGATGCATTTAAGGGGAAGCCAGATAAGCACATGAGGGAGAAAGGAATGGAAGGATAAGCTGATAGGGTTAGATGAAGAAGGGTGGGAGGAGGCTCATTTGGAGCATGAACTAGTTGGGCCGAATAGCCTGTTTCTGTGCTGTACATTCTATGTAACTGAATGGAATGAAGACAGAGGAGACTTTTATACTCATTTACTCAAGTGAGTGAATAAGGTGGTCAAAATAACAATTACTTGAATAGATACGCAAAATCAAAAAGTATTGAAAAGCATGCATATTTAAGTATAGAAATATACAAAGGAAAGGAAACAAATAACAAACCTCTCTAGCCTAGAGAGGACATTTGGTTGAAGTATATAAAACATTAAATGGCTTAGATAAGGTGAATTCTGACTTTAAACTTTAAAATAAGGTATGATAATAGGAACAAAGGTGAAACCAAAGAAATAAAAATTTAAATAGGTGATAATTAGCTTTAATTAATTATTTTTACTAATCGGCGAGATGGTAATGAGCAGACACAAGTTTTAGATAAATCATGAAGAATTAAAGGGATGTTAGAAAAAATGTCAACGTAGAGTGGTTAGCATATGGAATTCAGTTGAAGCAGAGTACATAAATTCTGGTAAAAGTGAATCAGGCAGTTGATTGAAAAGAGTACGAGAAGTGAACAGGAGAGTGGAGCAAAAACAATGGCACAGACTTGATGGGCGACTGACCTACGCTGTAACATTCAATGATTGAGGGATAGAAGAGTCAAATAAAAACTATTCCCATTTTAATATTTTTGGATGTACTAAAACCACAACTGTTCATATACAAGGATAAATGATACTGTAATTTTGCAAAATCATGAATGTTATTGTAAATAGATGGGTAGCCTGATACAAGTGTGGAGATCCTCTAGAAAAACTATCCTTCCCTAGAAACACACACAAGAACTATCCATGCATTGTGTCAGTTAATCAACTATTTCGATATAAAACCAACTTCTGCAGCTTTAGTGCACCTCAAACACTAAAATTTAACTGACAGGGTCCCAACACTTCTCTCAAGTACACAATTCAATTAAAATTTTTAAAAACCTTAAATTGTTACTTTCAATCCTCTGCATCAACAACTCCTTTCCTCAACTTTAGCCCCCCTGTTCCCTCCAACACCATTCCCCAGGGACTAAAGGTGATGGTAGCTCTTTAAATTAGAAAAGATCCAGTGAGCAGTCATCACCAACTTGCTTGGAGCTAATCCAGTCTTAAGTATCCAATCACAAATGTTTTTCTACCTTCGAGATAGGAAATTTATCTGCATGATAAAAGGTTGAGTGATTGGGTACGGAGTGACCACTGGCTCAGTGGTTGTATTCCTGCCTCTGAGTCAGAAGGGTTCGAGCCCCACTCCAGGCAACCAACTTTGAGTACTGCGTTGATGTCCAGTGGGTGTACTTGCGTCCGATGTCCCACCCGCCCCTCCCATCGTAAATGGTAGGTGGTGGTCTTTAGCCTTGGTTGTAGCCCACCTAGGAGAGGTTCTCCAAAGATAAGAAACCACCTCAGCTACTCTTCCCTAGTAAGCAACTCAAGAACCTCATGTGTGAGACTTGACTTAGGACCTGCCTGAGGAACAGTACACAACGGATGGATGGAAGTGATTGAATAATACTAAAAAGGTTATAGAAATGGAAAAGTCTCTTGTAGCAATAGAAGCTGCAACTTGAATGGTGTATTAATTGGTATGTTGTATTCTCAGCCCTCTAGTGTACTTGAGAATTATTAAAATAAAGCAAAATCTAGCACACATGAACTCAGCTGATTTTTTTCCTACACGGCTGACACATGACAATGAGCCTATTACTGCACTGTGGCCTGATTCACAAAAGGCGAAACACGCTGCTAATGTCAGCTCAGCCCATCCAGGACGTGCGCCCCACCCTAAAACCTGGGGGGGCAAGAAGCGGAGGCCCTGTAAGGCAAGTGTTAAAGTGCTCCTCCAGCTCCAACAAGAAGTTTAGGCTGCTGTCGTCTCGGGCTCCCCCCTCACCCCCCCCCCCAAACCCATTAAAGCACCTGACACCTCCCTACCCCACCACTTGTCTGACTGCCGGTTCCTGGGCCGCCCGATCTTCGCAAGCCTAAATACGGCTGCCTGTTTTAGGGAAGTTAAGATTTCCCCTTCTGCATTTTGTTAATCATGAGTGGAATACAAGAGTCAAAGGATAAGTGATTTTATACCATGGGCTGACAAAGCTCCCATCCAACCAATCCACCCATTGTTAGTACAGGGGCAGAAAGAACTTGCATTTATATAGCTGGTCACATCCTGCACTCAAGATGGTGTACTTTTCTCTCTCTCATCTCCCCCTCCCTCCAAGAGCATGTTTGTCACTTTGTATTCTCCAGACTATAACACCGTGGAAACAAAGTCAGGAGTTTGTTAATTAGGCTGCTAGGCATAGCAGAACTTTAGCTGCTTTTATGAACACTGATTACTTTGTGCATGCATTGGAGCCCGACTGCTGAGACTTGTTTTCTTCATTTGGGGATCAACATTTGGTATCTTTATATCAGAGTACGGGATAGATCAGACTAGGGCCGCGAGCTGATCTGAGTTTCATACGTGCTTGAGGAGTGGCAGCAGGTGCTGTCTTCATAATGGAACAAAGTGAAGAATGGACCAGAGAGGTTGGGAATGTGAAGAAGCAGCGCATTAGGTGGGGACTGTGAATCACTGGGAGGGTAGTGGCTGTGCCCCCATTACAGGGGGTGTTGTGCGAGTTCCGGAAGTGGAAATGAAAGGTGCTAGAGCCATGTTTACATGTAAACCTGAGATTTTTTTGGTGGAATTTTGTATTTGTTACATGACAAGTTTTTTTTATAAGGATATCTAGGAGGGAGTGATTGGTTATTTTCTACTTTTATTATTCACCATTTAGAAAACTGCTGCAGAAGAAAAACTAACAAGACTTGACAGACAGGCAGAAGAAGTTTGTAAGACCTGGATTGGCAGGTTTTGCACAGAACTACTAGCACAGAATTGTGACAATTTACAGGTGAAAACAATTGATCAGAGAATGAAGACAGAATAGATCCTTCAATGTGGAGTGCTAGTGTCAGATTGAGACACAAGTCAGTAGTAATAAGTGGAAGTGACACTTGTTTTAAAGTCATATGCTCACATTACATTGGGCTTAAAAAATAAAGTAGAAAGAATTTGCTGGAGGGCTATCTTAACAGTCATGATGTGGAGATGCCGGTGATGGACTGGGGTTGACAATTGTAAACAATTTTACAACACCAAGTTATAGTCCAGCAATTTTATTTTAAATTCACAAGCTTTCGGAGGCTTCCTCCTTCGTCAGGTAAATGTTCAGGAGCTCCTTGAAGCCTACGCATTTATACATCACAGAACAATACATGGTGTTTACAGACTGCCCCTGCAACTGCCCGTTGCCAAGGCAATCACCGTGTTCAGACAGAGAGGTGTCACCTGCAGAACCCCCGAATACACATTCAACAAAAAAACAAACAGGAAAAAAAAAACAGAGAGAGGCAGAAACATCCGGAAGGCAGAGAAAGCCAGCAAATGACCCATTATATTAAAAACAGATAACATTTGTTCGCTGGTGGGGTAACGTGTAGCGTGACATGAACCCAAGATCCCGGTTGAGGCAGTCCTCATGGGTGCGGAACTTGGCTATCAATTTCTGCTCGACGATTTTGCGTTGTCGTGTGTCTCGAAGGCCGCCTTGGAGTACGCTTACCCGAAGGTCGGTGGATGAATGTCCATGACTGCTGAAGTGTTCCCCGACTGGGAGGGAACCCTCCTGTTTGGCGATTGTTGCGCGGTGTCCGTTCATCCGTTGTCGCAGCGTCTGCATAGTCTCGCCAATGTACCATGCTCTGGGGCATCCTTTCCTGCAACGTATGAGGTAGACAACGTTGGCCGAGTCACAGGAGTATGAACCATGCACCTGGTGGGTGGTGTCCTCTCGTGTGATGGTGGTATCTGTGTCGATGATCTGGCATGTCTTGCAGAGGTTACCGTGGCAGGGTTGTGTGGTGTCGTGGACGCTGTTCTCTTGAAAGCTAGGTAATTTGCTGCGAACGATGGTCTGTTTGAGGTTGGGTGGCTGTTTAAAGGCGAGTAGTGGAGGTGTGGGGATGGCCATAGCGAGGTGTTTGTCCTCATTGATGACATGTTGAAGGCTGCGGAGAACATGGCGTAGTTTCTCCGCTCCGGGGAAGTACTGGACGACAAAGGGTACTCTGTTGGTTGCGTCCCGTGTTGGTCTCCTGAGGAGGTCTATGCGATTTTTTGCTGTGGCCCGTCGGAACTGTCGATCGATGAGTCGAGCGTCATATCCCGTTCTTACTAGGGCGTCTTTCAGCGTCTGTAGGTGTCCATCGCGTTCCTCCTCGTCTGAGCAGACCCTGTGTATTCGCAGGGCCTGTCCATAGGGGATGGCCTCTTTGACGTGGTTAGGGTGGAAGCTGGAAAAGTGGAGCATCGTGAGGTTGTCCGTGGGCTTGCGGTAGAGTGAGGTGCTGAGGTGCCCGTCTTTGATGGAGATTCGTGTGTCCAAGAAAGAAACTGATTCTGAGGAGTAGTCCATGGTGAGCTTGATGGTGGGATGGAACTTGTTGATGCTATCGTGTAGTCTCTTTAGTGATTCCTTGCCGTGGGTCCATAGAAAGAAAATGTCGTCGATGTATCTGGTGTATAGTGTTGGTTGGAGGTCTTGTGCAGTGAAGAAGTCCTGCTCGAACTTGTGCATGAAAATGTTGGCGTATTGGGGTGCGAATTTGGTCCCCATGGCTGTTCCGTGTGTTTGGGTAAAGAACTGGTTATCGAAGGTGAAGACATTGTGATCCAGGATGAAGCGGATGAGTTGTAGGATGGCTTCCGGAGATTGGCTGTTGTTGGTGTTGAGTATTGATGCTGTCGCAGCGATGCCGTCATCGTGGGGGATACTGGTGTAGAGTGCCGAGACGTCCATCGTGGTGAGAAGTGTTCCTGGTTCAACTGGTCCGTGGGTACTGAGTTTTTGTAGGAAGTCTGTAGTGTCGCGACAGAAGCTGGGGGTTCCCTGTACGATGGGTTTCAGGATGCCCTCGATGTATCCAGAGAGGTTCTCACACAGGGTTCCGTTGCCTGATACGATGGGACGTCCGGGTGTGTTGGCTTTGTGTATCTTTGGGAGGCAGTAGAAGTCTCCCACGTGGGGATCACGTGGGATGAGAGTGCATAGGATGCTTTGAAGGTCTGGATCGAAGGTCTTGATCAGTTTGTTGAGCTGGTGGGTGTGTTCTTTGGTCGGATCTGCGGGTAACCGTCTGTAGTGTTCCTGGTTTGAACCAGCGGACAAAGGAGGAGCCATAGTCATACAGAACAGAACAGACTATTGCAAAGAAGCATACCGACAACTGGACAACCAGGAACACTACAGACGGTTACCCGCAGATCCGACCAAAGAACACACCCACCAGCTCAACAAACTGATCAAGACCTTCGATCCAGACCTTCAAAGCATCCTATGCACTCTCATCCCACGTGATCCCCACGTGGGAGACTTCTACTGCCTCCCAAAGATACACAAAGCCAACACACCCGGACGTCCCATCGTATCAGGCAACGGAACCCTGTGTGAGAACCTCTCTGGATACATCGAGGGCATCCTGAAACCCATCGTACAGGGAACCCCCAGCTTCTGTCGCGACACTACAGACTTCCTACAAAAACTCAGTACCCACGGACCAGTTGAACCAGGAACACTTCTCACCACGATGGACGTCTCGGCACTATACACCAGTATCCCCCACGATGACGGCATCGCTGCGACAGCATCAATACTCAACACCAACAACAGCCAATCTCCGGAAGCCATCCTACAACTCATCCGCTTCATCCTGGATCACAATGTCTTCACCTTCGATAACCAGTTCTTTACCCAAACACACGGAACAGCCATGGGGACCAAATTCGCACCCCAATACGCCAACATTTTCATGCACAAGTTCGAGCAGGACTTCTTCACTGCACAAGACCTCCAACCAACACTATACACCAGATACATCGACGACATTTTCTTTCTATGGACCCACGGCAAGGAATCACTAAAGAGACTACACGATAGCATCAACAAGTTCCATCCCACCATCAAGCTCACCATGGACTACTCCTCAGAATCAGTTTCTTTCTTGGACACACGAATCTCCATCAAAGACGGGCACCTCAGCACCTCACTCTACCGCAAGCCCACGGACAACCTCACGATGCTCCACTTTTCCAGCTTCCACCCTAACCACGTCAAAGAGGCCATCCCCTATGGACAGGCCCTGCGAATACACAGGGTCTGCTCAGACGAGGAGGAACGCGATGGACACCTACAGACGCTGAAAGACGCCCTAGTAAGAACGGGATATGACGCTCGACTCATCGATCGACAGTTCCGACGGGCCACAGCAAAAAATCGCATAGACCTCCTCAGGAGACCAACACGGGACGCAACCAACAGAGTACCCTTTGTCGTCCAGTACTTCCCCGGAGCGGAGAAACTACGCCATGTTCTCCGCAGCCTTCAACATGTCATCAATGAGGACAAACACCTCGCTATGGCCATCCCCACACCTCCACTACTCGCCTTTAAACAGCCACCCAACCTCAAACAGACCATCGTTCGCAGCAAATTACCTAGCTTTCAAGAGAACAGCGTCCACGACACCACACAACCCTGCCACGGTAACCTCTGCAAGACATGCCAGATCATCGACACAGATACCACCATCACACGAGAGGACACCACCCACCAGGTGCATGGTTCATACTCCTGTGACTCGGCCAACGTTGTCTACCTCATACGTTGCAGGAAAGGATGCCCCAGAGCATGGTACATTGGCGAGACCATGCAGACGCTGCGACAACGGATGAACGGACACCGCGCAACAATCGCCAAACAGGAGGGTTCCCTCCCAGTCGGGGAACACTTCAGCAGTCATGGACATTCATCCACCGACCTTCGGGTAAGCGTACTCCAAGGCGGCCTTCGAGACACACGACAACGCAAAATCGTCGAGCAGAAATTGATAGCCAAGTTCTGCACCCATGAGGACGGCCTCAACCGGGATCTTGGGTTCATGTCACGCTACACGTTACCCCACCAGCGAACAAATGTTATCTGTTTTTAATATAATGGGTCATTTGCTGGCTTTCTCTGCCTTCCGGATGTTTCTGCCTCTCTCTGTTTTTTTTTCCTGTTTGTTTTTTTGTTGAATGTGTATTCGGGGGTTCTGCAGGTGACACCTCTCTGTCTGAACACGGTGATTGCCTTGGCAACGGGCAGTTGCAGGGGCAGTCTGTAAACACCATGTATTGTTCTGTGATGTATAAATGCGTAGGCTTCAAGGAGCTCCTGAACATTTACCTGACGAAGGAGGAAGCCTCCGAAAGCTTGTGAATTTAAAATAAAATTGCTGGACTATAACTTGGTGTTGTAAAATTGTTTACAATTATCTTAACAGTGACAGATATGCAGCACAACTGATTTTAGTGATCACCAACAGACTGCATTCTCATCCCACTGCTTATTTTACACCTCAGTAAATTAATCGTAATACTCAAATCATGAGACTGAAATTACTCACTTTCAATTGCTTTTAGGCAGACATCACAACCAACCCTCGAACATTTCCTGAATCCCTTTAACAAGAGCACATTTCAGATTCAATAACTTGCAGAATTGTTATGCTTTCACCTAGTTTCCACAGCCCCATTGTGCTTTGAGGTTGTGCCCATTATTCGTCTGTTGCACTTAAGTTTTACTCCAGAAATAAGTCAAACGAGTAGATTGGGAGAAACTGTTTCCACTGTCAGGAGGGTCGGTAACCAGAGGACACAGATTTAAGATAACTGGCAAAAAGAACCAGAGGGGAGATGAGGAGAATTTTTTTTAAAAGCAGAGTGGTTATGATCTGTGCCTGAAAAGGTGGTGGAAGCAGATGCAATAGTAACTTTCAAAAATGTATTGGATAAATACTTGAAAAGGAAAAATGTGCAGGGAAGTGGGACTAATTGGATAGCTCTTTCAAAGAGCCGGCACAGGCACGATGGGCCGAATGGTCTCCTTCTGAGGTTCAATGATGAAAAACCTGTCCGATAGGATGTTATTTTACTGTACTCCATCGGGTGAACAAATGCCTTACAGTCACTCACAGGTCTGTTGTTCCCCCCCGTTGCAGAAGAGAGCACAAAACACAAGGGAAGGACAGGACTGGAGGTGGCCCGCCACAGACTGCGCAACTGATATCAGCTTCTCTGCGTCCTTGACCATTGGAGATGGAGAGACTGGGACTTTGTTGCTGCCTGGTGACAGCATTAAACATCTCCGACCCACTTCTCATACAAGACAGTCATGTTAACTTGATTTAAGCAACGAGTGAAATATGATAAGCGTATTTATGCTGAGTGCCAACACTTTTACATTGCCAGTACTAATTCATATCCGTTCCTACTCCCCTCCAGGGCCTTCATGTGTAGAGCAGCAGTCAGTTGACTTTTCTGACGCCGATTCCTCAGAGGACCTGATTCCTTCTGAAGGTGCACCGTCACAGGATATATTTCCAGGCACCAGAGCAGATGCAAGCACTTTAGTGGGTCCTGTTAGACGGCTAGTTGGGTTTTTACCTGGTGAGTCACAGTTCACAAATGTGCACAAGCAGACACTGGTGGCAAGGATAGCTGTGAAGAGCCCACGTTATGGGGTACACACATCTCACTCTGCTCAGCTGCTGAACCCCAGGGGCCATTGATGAAAAAGAGAATCATAGAGGGACAGCAGCAAATTTTCAAGGTACTGGCAGACATGCCACGCACACTGTCCACAATAGCAGAGAGGATGGAGGAACCCTGCTCGAACATTTGTGGATTGATGTCGCCAATGGAACTTTAATCGCGGTAATCTAACCAGTCCATGCAGGCCATGACCACGGCCGTGCAGACTTTGGATGCCAGCATGTCTGCCGCCTTAAACAGGATACATTTCCTTGGCCTTACAAGGCGTCACTGATCTACACCAAGCTGCTCCCCAGCAGAGAGGTAGATGTGATGTGCCGCTGGCCTAGGAGAGGGATGATGGGGAAGGGGGACGTGGAAGTGGGAACTTCAATCAAAGTGCATTCCCCCTTTCCCCCTCAACCAGTACGTGACATACTGCTTCATCTCCCAATGGCTTGCTCGATGACACATCTGGTTGTCATATGGCACACGTTGTAACGCTCTTGGGGTTGATTGATGGGGTTCCTCAGAGGTGTCATCAGCCAGATTTGAAGCGGGTATCCTTCGTCTCCTAACAGCCACCCCTTAAGGCTGCTCCCAGGTACGAACAGATCGAGGGTGTTGGACTGCTGCAGTATGAAAGCATCATGGCAGCTCCCAGGGAATCTGGCGCACACCTGCATGAACCTTTCCTTGTGGTTGCACACCAGCTGCACATTGATGGAATAAAATCCCTTTCAGTTGCCTAATGTTCCTGGTGGATCTGGTGGTGCTCGGATTGCCACGTGTGTGCAATTGATGGCACCCTGTACCTGTGGGAGGCCAGCCAGAGATGCGAATTCAAGTGACCATTCATTCTGACTATTGTCATCGCAGGAGAAGTTGACATAAGTCGCTGCCCTGACAAACAATCCATCCATCACCTGCGAACTCAGCCTCTCTGTTGTCCACCTGCAGCTCCCTCCACAGCATGACCTTGCTGCTGTGGATGGTGATTGTCTTCATCGTCCGAAGTCCAATCTGAAGCAGCCATGTTGCCACCCATCCTGATTTTCTCTGTGTGAACACCTCCAAACTTTACCAATACGTCTGTCACCACAAGAACTTTAAGCAAACCATTTCACCAGAGGGAACTGAGAAAGCAGCTGTGAGCACTGATTCATATCGGGACACCTGACCTTTAACCAGTCCCATAAAGTGCTGCTCATTCTCAGCTCCATCTTACTGACGAGTTTCCCAGGAAATCCATGCTGGAGGCATTAATTTCAAATCGCGACCAAAATCTCATGAAAGGAGCCTCATTAACATATTATAATGAGACCCGCCTCTCCAGAACGGGTTAGTTGGCCACACCCAAACCAGCCTCCATTAAAACCGGCAGCGGACATCACTAACCCACCCATCCTTGGGGTTAAAACTCCCCTATGTTTCTCTGTACAATTAGATGACCATCAGGAGCAGTGTTGGCCCCTTAAAAACTGAAAGTGGGGATATTGTCATTGACAATGGGGAAATGGCGGACATGTTGAACAATTACTTTGCATCAGTATTTACAGTCGAAAAAGAGGATAGCATGCCGGAAATCCCAAGAAAACTTATATTAAATCGGGGACAGGGACTCGATAAAATTAACATAAGTAAAGCAACAGTAATGAAGAAAATAATAGCACTAAAGAGTTACAAATCCCCAGAACCAGATGGTTTCCATCCCAGGTTTTAAAGGAAGTAGGTGAGCACATTGCGGATGCCCTAACTATAATCTTTCAAAGTTCTCTAGTTTCAGGAACTGTCCCTCTAGATTGGAAAATTGCACATGTCACTCCGCTTTTTAAGAAAGGAGAGGGAAACAGGGGAATTATAGACCAGTTAGCCTAACATCTGTTGTGGGGAAAATGCTGGAGTCTATAATTAAAGATAGGGTGACTGAACACCTCGAGAATTTTCAGTTAATCAGAGAGAGCCAGCATGGATTTGTGAAAGGTAGGTCGTGCCTGACAAACCTGATTGAATTTTTTGAAGAGATGACTAAAGTAGTGGACAGGGGAATGTCAATGGATGTTATTTATATGGACTTCCAGAAGGCATTTGATAAGGTCCCACATAAGAGACTGTTAGCTAAGATAGAAGCCCATGAATCGAGGGAAAAGTACGGACTTCGTTAGGAAGTTGGCTGAGCGAAAAGCGACAGAGAGTAAGGATAATGGGAAGGTACTCACATTAGCAGGATGTGACTAGTGGAGTCCCGCAGGGATCTGTCTTGGGGCCTCAATTATTCACAATATTTATTAACGACTTAGATGAAGGCATAGAAAGTCTCATATCTAAGTTTGCCGATGACACAAAGATTGGTGGCATTGTAAGCAGTGTAGATGAAAACATAAAATTACAAAGCGATATTGATAGATTAGGTGAATGGGCAAAATGTGGCAAATGGAATTCAATGTAGACAAATGTGAGGTCATCCACTTTGGATCAAAAAAGGATAGAACAGGGTACTTTCTAAATGGTAAAAAGTTAAAAACAGTGGATGTCCAAAGGGACTTAGGGGTTCAGGTACATAAATCATTGAAGTGTCATGAACAGGTGCAGAAAATAATCAAGAAGGCAAATGGAATGTTGGCCTTTATATCTAGAGTACAAGGGGGCAGAAGTTATGCTGCAGCTATACAAAACCCTGGTTAGACCGCACCTGGAGTACCGTGAGCAGTTCTGGGCACCGCACCTTCGGAAGGACATATTGGCCTTGGAGGGAGTGCAGCGTAGGTTTACTAGAATGATACCCGGACTTCAAGGGTTAAGTTACGAGGAGAGATTACACAAATTGGGGTTGTATTCTCTAGAGTTTCGAAGGTTAAGGGGTGATCTGATCGAAGTTTAAAAGATATTAAGGGGAACTGTTTGGGGATTTTAGGAGTATGGGGCACAGTCTAAAAATTAGAGCCAGACCTTTCAGGAGCGAGATTAGAAAACATTTCTACACACAAAGGGTTGTAGAAGTTTGGAACTCTCTTCCGCAAACGGCAATTGATACTAGCTCAATTGCTAAATTTAAATCTGAGATAGATAGCTTTTTGGCAACCAAAGGTAATAAGGGATATGGGCCAAAGGCAGGTATATGGAGTTAGATCACAGATCAGCCATGATCTTATCAAATGGCAGAGCAGGCACGAGGGGCTGAATGGCCTACTCCTGTTCCTATGTTTCCAGCTCATGTTGACAGTAGATTCACACATTCTGCTGTTAAGTCAGTCCCAGACTACCATACCTGTTCCCCATTATCACCATGAGTCCCTGAAGGTGAGTACCTTAAATGCACTGGGAAAGTCTTCAGATTACAATCGCCTGCTTTGAAAGCTCCATTTGAGAAGTGTCACATTGGCTGACAGCAAAGTGGATGCTTTGTCAGCTGCACTGCGAAATATTGCTGTGATTTTCATGCAGATTTTTAAAGTAATTGAGGAGCAAATACAGTGACACAAATCACAGCACTGTGCATTGCCAAACTAGGTAAACCATGTCAGACTTTGTTAGGATGACAATATTCCTTTAACAAGTTGAAGCATGTCATGTTTTCTTTATCCCTGGGTGGGAGTAGCAGTATGGTGCAAGGATGAATGATGGGCTTAGACATCTTGCTCCACCACATCAAATCACCTAACAAAGGATTCATACAAGTTTACACCAGATCAAATAAACCATTCTCACTGCATAATTGCTTTTAGTTCCGGTTCTCCCCCCCACCACCCAACATCTTTTTCTTGTACATCGAGCTAGTCACCAATTACCATAAGCAGACTGCCCCTCACAAAACTGGTATCTTTTAAACTTTACCATGCAGTTAGTGTACCTTGGTCTAACAATGCATATTGGCTGCCCACCACTGACGTCAATGAAAAAAGCAAAAAATATTAATACTACATCACTGTACAAGATAACCTATTGATCAGATTTGGTTACAATTAAAACTATTCACAGCAGAACAAAAGGCAAAATACTATATGGCACAATTGGTAATTTACAATACGTACAACGGTGATCATCAGAGTCCATTTTTTTTTATTCGTTCATGGGATGTGGGCATCGCTGGCGAGGCCAGCATTTATTGTCCATCCCTAATTGCCCTTGAGAAGGTGGTGGTGAGCCGCCTTCTTGAACCGCTGCAGTCTGCAGTGAAGGTTCTCCCACAGTGCTGTTAGGAAGGGAGTTCCAGGATTTTGACCCATCGACGATGAAGGAACGGCGATATATTTCCAAGTCGGGATGTTGTGTGACTTGGAGGGGAACGTGCAGGTGGTGTTGTTCCCATGTGCCTGCTGCTCTTGTCCTTCTAGGTAGTAGAGGTCGCGGGTTTCGGAGGTGCTGTCGAAGAAGCCTTGGCGAGTTGCTGCAGTGCATCCTGTGGATGGTACACACTGCAGCCACTGTACGCCGGTGGTGAAGGGAGTGAATGTTTAGGGTAGTGGATGGGGTGCCAATCAAGCGGGCTGCTTTGTCCTGGATGGTGGCAAGCTTCTTAAGTGTTGTTGGAGCTGCACTCATCCAGGCAAGTGGAGAGTATTCCATCACACTCCTGACTTGTGCCTTGTAGATGGTGGAAAGGCTTTGGAGAGTCAGGAGGCGAGTCACTTGCCGCAGAATACCCAGCCTCTGACCTGCTCTTGTAGCCACAGTATTTATGTGGCTGGTCCAGTTAAATTTCTGCTCAATGGTGACCCCCAGGATGTTGATGGTGGGGGATTCGGCAATGGTAATGCCATTGAATGTCAAGGGGAGGTGGTTAGACTCTCTCTTGTTGGAGATGGTCAGTGCCTGGCACTTGTCTGGCGCGAATATTACTTGCCACTTATCAGCCCAAGCCTGGATGTTGTCTAGGTCTTGCTGCATCCGGGCTCGGACTGCTTCATTAACTGAGGGGTTGCGAATGGAACCGAACACTGTGCAATCATCAGCGAACATTCCCATTTCTGACCTTATGATAGAGGGAAGGTCATTGATGAAGCAGCTGAAGATGGTTGGGCCTAGGACACTGCCCTGAGAAACTCCTGCAGCAATGTCCTGGAGCTGAGATGATTGGCCTCTAACAACCACTACCATCTTCCTTTGTACTAGGTATGACTTCAGCCACTGGAGTCCATTGCTATTCCAACTTCTCCTGGCAAACCTCTGAAGACTCAATCTGTTGGTAACTAAACAGCTGCTTACAAAATTCCATCTTCAATGCACATAACGGCACGATGAACAGAACTAACAAATAGCCACCAGGCTGGACATTTATACGCTAGATCCCTCTCGCATAGAAACAAAAACTCTGAAAAATGGTGTGGCAAGCAGAATCTCAACAGTTTTAGCATCTGGGAAAACAATGGGATGATGGCCTAGGCTTGTTGCATTGACCATCTCAACCACACTGGGTTAATACTTGACAAATAGAAACTACACGAGTTTGCCCTTTTACAACAGGACAAATTCACAAAGCATTCCCGTGAAAGATCCCATGGAATTTAAATGAGGTGAACACATTGTTCTCCATTCCAAGTGCGATGGCACAAGTCCACATCCTGATCAAGATTCCAGCACAATCTGTAACCTCATGGCCTGGCATATTCCTCACTCTACCATTACCAACAAGCCAGGGGATCAACCCTGGCCAATAAGGGGTGTAGAAGAGCATGCCAGGAGCAGCACCAGGCATACCTAAAAATTAAGTGCCAACCTGATGAAGCAACAACACAGGACTACATGCATGCTAAACAGCGGAAGCAACATGCTAGAGACAGAGCTAAGCGATTCCACAACCAACAGAGCAGATCAAAGCTCTGCAGTCCTGCCACATCCAGTCGTGAATGGCGGTGGATAATTAAACAACTAAACGGGAGGAGGAGGCTCTGTAAACATCCCCATCCTCAATGATGGCAGAGTCCAGCACGTGAGTGAAAAAGACAAGGCTGAAGCGTTTGCAACCATCTTCAGCCAGAAGTGCCGAGTGGATGATTCATCTCGGCCTCCTCCTGATATCCCCATCATCACAGAAGCCAGTCTTCAGCCAATTTGATTCACTCCAAGTGATATCAAGAAACAGCTGAGTGCACTGGATACAACAAAGGCTATTAACCCCGACAACATCCCGGCTGTAGTTCTGAAGACTTGTGTTCCAGAACTTGCCTTGCCTCTAGCCAAACTGTTCCAGTACAGCTACAACACTGGCATCTACCCGACAATGTGGAAAATTGCCCAGGTATGTCCTGTCCATAAAAAGCAGGACAAATCCAATCTGGCCAATTACCGCCCCATCAGTCTACTCTCAATCATCACCAAAGTGATGGAAGGTGTCGTCGACAGTGCTATCAAGCGGTACTTACTCACCAATAACCTGCTCACCAATGTTCAGTTTGGGTTCCGCCAGGACCACTCGGCTCCTGACCTCATTACAGCCTTGATCCAAACATGGACAAAAGAGCTGAATTCCAGAGGTGAGGTGAGAGTGACTGCCCTTGACATCAAGGCAGCATTTGACCGAGTTTAGCACCAAAGGAGCCCTAGTAAAATTGAAGTCAATGGGAATCAGGGGGAAAACTCTTCAGTGGCTGGAGTCATACCTAGCACAAAGGAAGATGTTAGAGGCCAATCATTTCAGCTCCAGAACATTGCTGCAGGAGTTCCTCAGGGCGGTGTCCTAGACCCCATCATCTTCAGCTACTTCATCAATGACCTTCCTCCATCGTAAGGTCAGAAATGGGGATGTTCGCTGATGATTGCACATTGTTCAGTTCCATTCGCAACCCCTCAGATAATGAAGCAGTCCTTGCGCGCATGCAGCAGGACCTGGACAACATCCAGGCTTGCGCTGATAAGTGGCAAGTAACATGCGCGCCAGACATGTGCCAGGCAATGACCATCTCCAACAAGAGAGAGTCTAACCACCTCCTCTTGACATTCAACGGCATTACCATTGCCGAATCCCCCACCAACAACTTCCTGGGTCACCACTGACCAGAAACTTAACTGGACCAGCCATATAAATACTGTGGCTACAAGAGCAGATCAGAGGCTGGGTATTCTGTGGTGAGTGACTCACCTCCTGACTCCCCAAAGCCTTTCCACCATCTACAGGCACAAGTCAGGAGTGTGATGGAATACTCTCCACTTGCCTGGATGAGTGCAGCTCCAACAACACTCAAGAAGTTCGACACCATCCAGGACAAAGCAACCCGCTTGATTGGCACCCCATCCACCACCCTAAATGTTCACTCCCTTCACCACTGGCGCACTGTAGCTGCAATGTGTACCATCCACAGGATGCACTGCAGCAACTCGCCAAGGTTTCTTCGACAGCACCTCCCAAACCCGCGACCGCTACCACCTAGAAGGACAAGGGCAGAAGACACAGCGGAACAACACCACCTGCACATTCCCCTCCAAGTCACACAACCCGACTTGGAAATATATCACCGTTCCTTCATAGTCACTGGGTCAAAATCCTGGAACTCCCTTCTTAACAGCACTGTGGGAGAACCTTCACCTCACGGACTGCAGCGGTTCAAGAAGGCGGCTCACCACCACCTTCTTAAGGGCAATTAGGGATGGGCAATAATTGCTGGCCTTGCCAGCAACGCCCACATCCCATGAACAAATAAAAAAAACCTAATTCATAATTAGAAGTACACAGTCCAATGCACAGCTTGAACAAACAAATGGTTAGGATTCATAGTCTCAGAACAGCTATTTCAGTTTTTAATATAGGCCCTCACCTACTTTTCAACAAAGATTACAGAGACCTCCTGTGGCCAGCAGTTTAGGATTCGGAGCACAGCTGTGAAGTTCAGCTGCTAACCTGGCCTATCCTTTAAAAGAGTACTTGCTCCCTGTGGCGAAGTGGTCTAAATAGGTCAACCTGAAGCTAATTTGCTGCCACTGTTGAAAGCTACTCTAGATTGGCGTCCGCTTGGTAACGTGTCATCTGGTGATCAGAAAAGCCAGCAGGAAATGACTGGTTACTCCTCGAGCACTTTTTAAAGAAAATTATTTTATTCAAAATAGGACACTTCACAATTTTATACATACGCACACACACAATCTAATGCAAAAAAAGGCAACAATTCAGTTAAAATAGGGAAGGAACTGTAGATAAATTGATTATAAAGTCTGTATTTTAATGTTTCCTTCCCTGCCCAGTTCCCTCTAAGTCACAGCAGTGAAAATACTAGGCTTTGTGTGAAGCACACCATTGACTTAATGAATTAGCTTAAATCGTCTTGTGCTGGGACAGATCTTCCACAGTGAAAATCAAGTTTTTTTAACATATGAAAAAGGACAAGACCATCTGGCCCATCTCATCCAGACACGGTGCAGGCCACATGCACCATCTAGCCAACTCTCAGGCACGAGGCAAAAAAAAACAGGATGCCGATTTAGGAAATTTCTTTCCGATCTCTGAAAGCAAATCAGACAAGTTCCAGGTGGCCACAGTAATTTACATGCAACACTAAACCTGGCTACCCCACTACTACCTGCTATAACTTCAAATAAAAACAGAAAATGCTGGAAATACTCAGCAAATCAGGTAGCATCTGTGGAGAAACAACCAATTAACGTTTCAGGTCACGATGTCCTTTTCTCTCAGGAACTTGTCCAACTCCCCTTTGAAAGTCAGCAGGGAGCCCCTATGCTTCAATAAACAGTTGATTTATTTCTATTGTAAAACATCCACTGAATGAAAGGAAGAATGCATTGTTTCACTTCTTACTTGATATTACTACTAAATAAACTTACATTATTGGCCTTGTCCAATGACCTTGCATTATAGACTCAAAGCCAGCAACACAGTCATTGGTACAATATTCCTTATAAACATAGAAGAGCCAACACATCAATAGTCAAATTGGTGATTTTATGACACTTGGGTTTTTTTAAAATTGAAAATGGTAAGGTGATTGTACAGGAAATGTACTGTGGATGTTGCAGTCTGTGAAGTTTAGTCACCTTGGACAAACTTCTATAGAAGTCAAAAAAAATCCTTGCACTGGTGAGCAGGAGTTGGAGGAAATCACTGTAAACCAAGCTATCTATTTTTTTTAAAAAAGATAGATCAAGCACTTGTGAAGACACACCTGGAGGTCACAATTCAAATAAGGCCTCCTCCCATGAGGCATTGAATACTACAAAATCAGGCACGAACACCAACAGAAGTTTATTGAACATAGCTTTACATTTATTGACAAGAGATGCAATCCTTTGGGTCACTTTACTCTAATATGGACTATAGAATAGGTGAGCTGATGGCAAAATAGAGCATCAACTACAAGCTCAAGTGACAGAATTCTCCCAAGTACTGAAATGACCACATCTCCTACATTGGTACTGACATAGCAGGAACTCCACAGCAAGAAGCTACTGCCTAGGCTCAATCCAAGGCACAAAAGTCAATTGGTCAAGCTTCTTTTATCATCACTCATTGATTTTATGTGAACTATAAAAATGGACTAAGCAGTTGGAATAAATTCCATGGTTGTGGTCTTGAGTCAGAGACAACATCAAGGTGCCATCCTCAAACAGTTCAAGAGGGTGACAAGGCTAAAAAATACACACACTTAGAACTCTGCAAGAGAGATATGGATTTAGTTACCAGTGACAAATGAATGTCTAAATTATAATAGTCTTCCTAGTCATTTGCAAGTTTGAAAGCTATGTTGCATAAGGATCTAAAAGATGGATTGGGTAGTGTTTTGTGAAGTTTTAAGCCACTACTGTTGCCATTTCCAATATCAGAACTTGTTATTTTCAGTTACGTATTTGATTTAGCACATACATTGTGTGAAAAGGCATGTGTTAGGGGTTCTTTTTAACACACAAAAAGGGTAAACTTGATGAAAGTTAATGTTGAAATCACCAATTAAACACATCATCCACTGAAGTTCTGTTCTGTGTACAACAGGTTACTTTTAAATTTATTTGGAAAATACAAGTGATACAATTCTAACTATTTTGATGTAAGCATGCAAATTCTGCAATTCAAAGACATAGTTAAGCAACTGATAGCATTTGATAAGACTGGGTGAATTAGCAGTTCAAAGTTACAAAGCAGCAATTCAGAGGATCTTCCTATCATTGTGAAGCAGAATTCATCAGGCATTGGATTGTTTACCCACTAAGGGACCATAAGCTGGGTTTAGACCATTGACAGGTTAGTTTTACCCTACTGATGAAATGTTGCTCAATAGTAATCCTATAGGATTTACAAGGGGAGGTTTACAAGAAACAAACAACTTGCATTTATATAGCACTTTTACTGTAGAAATACATCCCAGAGTGCTTCATAGAAACAGAAAACAAAAAATTGACATTTAGCTACAGGAGACTTTAGGATGGGTGACTAAAAGCTTGATCAGAGGTAGGTTTTAAAGGAAGTGAGGTGGAGAGGCAAAGAGGTTTAGGGAGGGAATCCCAGAGCTAAGGGTCTAGATGGTTGAAGGTACAGCTGCCAAGGGTCAGGCAAAGGATGCACTAAAACCACTGGGCAGCTTACAACCTAAACTTCTTTTGGGTCCCAATTTTAAAGTACTCCTCACTTAGGTTACTTTCCTGTAATGCCATCCCCCTCCCATTAAACATGTGGCTGAATCACTGTTTCAAGAGGAGTAATCACTAATTTCTAATAAACTTATAATATCCAGTAAAATGTTTGGGTTCTTTTGAAACAGCACCATCTTTGAACATTTGCCAAATCTTGTGTTTTAAAGTAACAAAATACAATGATCGATCACATTAGAACAAAATGATGAGTTACCACCCAACCAAAATATTTCAAAGATCTTCTTCCCCAAGTAAATGACACACCGTTTGAAAGACTGTTAATAAATTATTGGGCCCATTTTAACCACAGGCAGAGAACAGATGTGTGGAGTGCAGTTCCTTGTTCTTGCAGGGCCTCATTTCCAGTTCACTAGCAAGTTACAGGCATCCTGCAACAGCTTGCCAATCCTGCTCCTCTTGGCACAAAGTCTTTCCAGGCAGTTTTGTGAGCGACCTCCAGCAGTCCCTCCAAGGATCACAAGTGGGCAGCGCATGTGTGACACAGTCCTGACATTTGTATTTTGAAATTGTGATTGGGTTCCTATGTATGTTATAGGTCCCCAATATGCATAATTTAATGAGGCGCTCACCTGATTACAAGGGTGGTCCAAGTGCCTGCCTGAAAGACGCCAGGCAAGAGGCAGGGGAACAGGGTGGCAAGTGCATCACTCCGATTATGGGACCACTACCGCCTTGCTCCTACCCTTATGTAACCAGCAAACACCCCCCCCAATAAACCATCTACACTGACAGGGCAGTGCAATTACAACTCAAGTTTAATTGGACAGTTTCCATTATCAATGTGGACATAGGAATTTACAATGAAAAAGTTGACAGGGAGTGCACACTGATATAAAAGTTTTTAATATACACTTGGAAATGAGCAATGGTTTTGCCAGGTCACTAAAGAACAGAACAGCAAGAAGGAAAATGAACACCAAGTGAAATCATTGGGACAAAGCAACTAATAAACCAGATGTGCCACTGCCCCCCAAAATCCAGGAGTTCTGTCACAATTGACCATACACATTCCTCAGCATCTGCAGCCAGCTTGGCAAAAGGTTGATGCTTGATCACATTGTATAATTTGTGGTTCTGGCTTGTGATGTGTTTCATAATTCATCCCAACCCCATTTACTCATTGTGCACCATTAAGCAAGCAAAGCATTAGCATCTCAGTCAATTTTAAGTCACTAACCATGTAGGATCCCCAAAATATTATGGATAAAAATTAATTAGCCCATTCAGATGGCAGAAAATAGCACCCTACATCAATTTCCTGCCCTCATGATGATTCACATTTTAGATGACACTATCATGGACCTAAATTCAGCAAACAGATTGTATGGGAGAAACACACTAGAACTAGATCACTGGTGATGTTGCTCAGGATTCACTTTTATAACAATAGAGATGCTTATGCCATGTAGGGTGTAACATCAGAGCCACTGATTTACAACTGAATAAGTCAAATTGATGATTTTAATTCAGCAACCTTGCAGATGAAAAAAAACTGCCCTTACAAGATTCCTGTCATTTTTAATCCCATACCACTGTTAAAGCTGAGAATACAGAGAATAATAGCATGCAAGATGCTTCAATTGGAGGTAGATCACAAGACAGTTACATATAAAGGCAGCCATTCAGCCCAGCTAAATGCATCCATCCAGCAAGATTGTATAGCTTCTCCTGCCTTGTATTATTCAATAGTTTCTTAAATGCTTTCAAGGTTTTGCTCCCTCCACCTGTGTAGAAGTCTAGTCCATAGATTGTTCACTGTGAACAATTCCCCAATAGCTGTCCTAACTTTATTAGTTCGAACCTGTCCTTGTCCCACTCAATTTAAAATATTCCCTCTCATCTCTCTGCTGCCTCCCTTTCAGCCAAGCTTTCTCCAGTCTTTATGGGAGTGATATTACATCAAACCAGCATCATTAGCTGAGACCACACCCCACCTGGCCACAAGTCAGCCCAATCACTCCAGATAACTACCCAGTTTCTTCCATGATTTTATAGCACCACTGGTGGAACAGTAAACCATATAAAGTGGCAATAACCAACATTAAATGCCTTAAACCCTTATAGGCAAATCACCCATTTTATTAGCGAGACTTCTGCCTATCACCTCTTTCTCTCAGATTTCACTCCCTACTACACATTTAAAAAGACAACTCCTCCCTGGCAAAAAAAGATTTGATTTGTAAGTGAGCCACACAGACCAAAATTATTGCTCTGTATATGTGCACTGTCTAATGGATATGCACATGACTAATACAAGTCAACATTGTATAAGCAGCAAACACCCACAAAAAATAAAACTTCAAAAGTAGTGCACCCTTTAGTAATACCTACCTCGCTAGAAAACATCACACTTGATTAATCGTGTTAAGAACTGGTTTCCTTCCACCTCTGAGGTGGAGTAAAGGTGCTTCAAGAATGGCAAAGCTTTAGTGGCAACTTAAAGACAAGCAGCTAAACCCAGCTTTGTCAACTTAAAAGCTGTCTTTATTAAAACAGAATTTAAAGGGTTAGCTTTGATACAACAATACACGGCTGGTCACATAAATCCAAAAGCAAGCATTTTTTCTGCTTACACTGGAAATACCTCTAGTGAATTATGCACATGCAGGAAATGCACCTTTACAGCACAAGTCTAATACTGCATCAGTAACAATTCTACAAGCAGGACACCTTCCTTCAGCATTAAACATGGCATAATCCCGTAAGAAAGATACAACAATGCAATTTTCTGACGTATCGGAACCCAATGTTTTAAATATGTTCAATATTTGAAGACATAAAGCCGCGTTGCTCGTTAGATGTACCCGTCCAGGAAAGTTAGGCAGAGTACCACGGGTGTGGGAGTTAGTTTGAAGTCCCTGCACCAGCTCCCGCAGGTGCTTCAGGGTTTGTAGTTCCTTTTTGCTTCTGCTGCATTATTTCAGCATCCCTGCAAGAATACAAATTGTAAGCCATCACACCGAGAAATTTCTCAACAAACACTACTTGGAGTACATGCCTGGATAACCTTTTATAAAAAGGTGTTCTATTGTGAATATACAGGATGAGACAAACGACTGGCAGTTATTAGAAATGGTGCAGTAACACAAATTTAGAGTCTCCAATCAAAAGCACAAGAGCCTACATTTTAAAAAAAAAACAAACTAATCCAGATAGTAAAGTGGGCTCCCATTTGGACTCTGCTCCATTTTGTTTTCAGCCACTCAAAAAGTCAACTGAATTCAATTACTCACAACTAATCCTAGCATAATACTGCACAGACAACTGCCATAATACTGGACAGACATTCAATCATCCAGAACTTTATAGCTTTTAAGAATTTATTCACGGCTTATCAAACCCATCAACTGCTTCTTTGTGCTAGGAGTCCAACACAGACTGTTCTTCTCCCCCTTAAAATTATATTTAGCCCCATCTATTTCCAGTTTTGACAAAGTATCCATACCCAAAATGTTAACCTCAACAGATGCCAACAAACCTGCATCGTGAGTAGCCCCCACACTCCAAAAATATTCAAGAGGCCAGATGTACAGAAATGTAACCACATTATTCCTCTGTAGAGTTACAAGATTTTGGCTCCAGATTATCAGTTTTTTGACTGCTTGTCTTATGGTTTACAGATTCAGTTGATGCTAGGTTTGGTTTACCTCTGCTTTCTGGCTGCAGCAGATAAACCATCATCCTTTCTTCTCCGTTTACTTTGCTCAGTTGATTTTTTTGCATTTTTCTGACGAGCAAGTTCTCGTTGATTACCACCTAGGAAGAAAAAGGTCAATGGTGACTTCCTCAGTTTGATCATCTCTTCCACATCACTACTATTCCCTCCTTTTTAAAAAAGGCATGATTACAGTAGTTGCATAAGATTGTGATCCAGCCAAGTTAACAGGAGTTCCTACAACAGGAAAAGGAGAGAAAAACTGGTCTCAGTCTTTCATCCCCTTCCCATCCAAGATATAATCACCTAGTAAGATTAGGGAAGTTTAGAACTCAAACTTTCTTCTCTCCTTTCCCCAAAGCATCACAGTATTGAAAGGAGCAAGATATATACAAACATCAGTGTTAAACAGACATTGGAGTACCAGAAGCCAGACTTTGTGCAGCAGAAATTGACACCTATTAGCCTAAAAGTAGATGGATCAAAATCCACAGTCTCCCTCCATCCCAAGTCAATTGTTTAAATTACCTACAATTAATGATCAAACTTTCACTTGAATGAAAAAACAAAGTAGTCCAGAGATTCTACTTCCAGCTAAATTACTTACATGAGCTCTAGGAGTGTTTCCAGCTCACCACCATCTTCTCAAGGGCAATTAGGGATGGGCAATAAATGCCAGCCTCGCCAGCGACACCCACATCCCATGAACAAATAAAAAAAACTAGCCTCAAGAGTGAAACCCTGCCTCTCCATTTAACCAACTGGTAAAGGTCACCCCAGTGAGGTGATGCTGGATTGATCAGAGTAAGGATGCAAATCACTGCAACAGTAAGATTAAAGCCACATGCCCATCCCAGGAATTTTCTTGACCAAGTTCTTCAATCAATATAATGGGTTCATATACAGTTGATTGGAACTTAAATATTAATTAGGAAGCTAACAGGAGATAGAAAAAGTCAGGTACTTTAAGATCAGTTTACTATGATATTCTGTCTGAGACTTCACAGGGCTATGACAATGTTACTATTCTGGTCTCTACTTTTTAAGCATATATTTCTTTTGAATTCCTATTGTAGACTAACCAGCTCAAAAATCCCTATAAGCTAGTCTATTTTTTTAAAATAAAAAAGATATTGCCTTCCTCTCTTCCCCCACCCCCCACTCCAAGTCTCATTTAACAGCAGTCTTTCAGAGGAATCAACATGAATTTATAACAGGGCTTCTTCTCTTTCAATAATTTAGCTTCTTTTCATTTTCTTGCTTCTTAAAAATAAAATCAATTCACTGGCCAAAGTCAAACAACTGGTTTTGTCAGAGTGGCTTTCTGTCCCAATAACTACAGTCTCACTATCTTAATGTGAGTAAAATTTTCATTCCAGACATCTACAGATTGCTGCAATGTTAATACATCTTAATGGCAAAGGTAATAAAAACAGAAAATGCTGGAAATATTCAACAGGTCAGGCAGCATGTGTGGAGAGAGAAAGAATTAACCTTTTAGGTCGATGACCTTGCGTCAGAACCATTCTGATGAAAGGTCATCGACCTGAAACATTAACTCTGTTTCTCTCTCTCCCCACAGATGCTGTCTGACCTGTTGAATATTTCCAGCATTTTCTGTTTTTGTTAGATTTCCAGCTTCCACAGTATTTTGCTTTTGTTTTAATGGTAAAGATATTCAGGTTAATTTGGGAAGATATACTTAGTGTTATCAGCTTGCCGTTCTGAAAGTGGTCAAGTCAGTCAAATGGGGTCTCACATTAAATGACAAATGGATTTGTATCAAATTACGTGTTAGTTAGAAGCTGCTGACATTCCAAGGGATCTGCTTGGCCTGGAGTTTCCTCCACATTCACACCCAAGTACACACACAGTCTGGGTGCAAACAAATTACATGGCTTAAAAGATAGCAGAATTTTGGGTATAAGTGAATTACGCGCACAACTACAACACGCCCAAATCTCCTTGATCTTTTACGCTCGGTCATCAAATAGTCTGTCCCAACAAATCTCCGCCCACAAACCTGGCCACTCCGACTCAAACGAGTATCCTCTCAATTGCATTTGTTTGGGGGTCGCAACATTACAACCAGACTTCCAGGCGCAGCAGGGAAGAAACACATTTTGGTCTTTTAATTGCAATTTTTTTTTTAAAAGTGTATCCTTACTGACCAATGCTCTGTATTTTGTTTCTTTTAATACATTTTTATGGCAAATTACAAGTCACATTAAAAATTGAAAAGCTGTCTCGATTGCAGAGACTTAAAAATGCTGTGCCTAATGTGTATTACTGATGGTTAAAAAAGTTGAAACTTTAAATTTTGAGACTCAAGGAAGAAACTGACTGGTGTGGATTCGGCATTTCCTTGGGCCCCGATGGTTTCCATTGATTTATGCCAATTTATGCAGAGTTTGGGCGTATTCTAATGAGATTGTGAGAATACTTGGGCGTTTTGCAGCATCCACTAAATGGGCACAGCTTCGGGGTTGCGCCTACAGAGGTAACTCCAGGCCCTTATGTCTAAAGGCAGCTTAATTTTATAGATACACATTTTTGATTTCCTTTGTTTCCGATTGAAGTTCAGAGTATTAACAACTTGCATTTATATAGCACCTTAAAATGTAGTAAAATGGCCCACGGGCACTTCACAGGTCTGTTAACAAAATTTGACACCGAGCCACTTAAGGAGATAGTAGGACAGGTGACCAAAAGCTTGTCAAAGAGGTAGGTTTTAAGGAGCATCTTAAAAGGGGGAAGAGAGGAGGAGAGGTTTAGGGAGGCAATTCCAGAGCTTTGGGCCTAGGCAGCTGATGGCCTGACCAATGGTGGAGCAGCAAAAATCAGGGATACACAAGAGGCAAGAACTGCAGAGATCTTGGAGGGTTGGGGGAGGTTAGAAATAGGTAGGGATGAAGCCATGGAGTTATTTGAAATCAAGGATGAGCATTTTTAAAATCAAGGTGTTGCCAGACTGGGAGCCAATGTAAGTCTGCAAGGACAGGGGGGATGGGTGAATGGGAGAATGGGACTTGGTGCGAGTTAGGGTACGGGCAGCATAGTTTTGGATGCACTCAAGTTTATGGAGGGTGGGAGCTGGGAGCCCGGCCAAAAGAGTATGGAATAGTCGAGTCTAGAGGTAACAAAGGCATGGATGAGGGTTTCAGCAGCAGGTGAAAATGTTCTGGTTCAGCCTCAGACAGTGGCCAGGAAGAGGGATGAATTGGTGGCAGGGACCGAAGACAATGGCTTCAGTCTTCCCAATATTTAGTTGGAGGAAATTTCGGCTCATCCGATACTGGATGTCAGACAAGCAGTGTGACAAATCAGATGCAGGAAACATGCTCCCAGCTCAGAAAAGCAGATGTATTCTATGGGGCAAAAGCAAGAACCTCCTGTAAAGTTAGTTAAAAGATGCTATCTGAGGCCCTATATTACTAAGCATTGTCAAAGGGTCACAGTTGCTATTTTAGGTTTGGTTTTGGGGAATGGAGTGGGCCAAATGGAGCAAGTGTCAGTGGGAGCAGCAATCATAGTATCATAAGGTTTAGAATAGCTATGGAAAAGGACAGACCACTCTAAAGTAAAAATACTCAATTGGAGGAGGGCCAATTTCAATGGCTTGAGAACAGATCTGGCCTGGGTAAATTGGAATCAAAGATTGGCAGGCAAAACTAATTGAATAGTGGATGGCCTTTAAGGAGGAGATGTTTCGGGTACAGTCTAGACACATTCCCACGAGGCAGAAAAGGTAGGGCAACTAAAGCCAGAGCTCCCTGGATGACAAGAGAAAGTGAGTAAGATGAAATGGAAAAAAGATGTCAGGTGATAACACAAGTGAGAACCAGGCAGAATATAGAAAGTTCAGAGGGGAAGTGAAAAAGGAAATAAGAGGGGCAGAGAGAGAGTAGGAGAATAGACTGGCAGCCAACATAAAAGAATCAAAACAAGTCTTCTACAGGCATGTAAACAGTAAACAGGTAGTAAGAGGAGGGGTGGGGCCAATTAGGGACCATAAAGGAGATCTGCTCATGGAAGCAGAGGGGATGGCAGAGGTATTAAATGAGTACTTTGCATCAGTCTTTACCAAGGAAGATGATGCTGCCAGAGTCTCAGTAAAGGAAGATATAGTAGAGATACTGGACGGGCTAAAAATTGATAGAGGTACTAGAAAGGCAAGCTGCACTTAAAGTAGGTAAGTCACCCAGTCCGGAAGGGATGCATGCTGAGGGAAGTAAGTGTGGAAATTGCAGAGGTACTGACCATAATCTTCCAAACATCTGTAGATATGGGGGTGGTGCTAGAGGACTGGAGAACTGCAAATGTTACACCCATGTTCAAAAAAGGGTGTAAGGATAAACGGAGCAACTACAGGCCAGTCAGTTTAAACTTTTAGAAACGATAATCCAGGACAGCATTAACAGTCACTTGGACGAGCGTGGATTGATTAGGGAAAGCCAGCACGGATTTGTTAAAGGCAAATCATGTTTAACTAACCTGAAAGTTTTTTGATGAGTAACAGAGGGTAGATGAGGGCAACGCAGTTGATGTGGTGTATATGGACTTTCAAAAGGCGTTGATGAAGTGCCGCATGGTAGGCTTATCATCAAGATTGCAGCCCATTGAATAAAGGGGGCAGTAGCAACATGGATACAGAATTGGCTAAGGAACAGGAAAGAGAGAGTAATGGTGAACGGTTGTTTTTCGGACTGGAGGGAGGTGTAGAGTGCTGTTCCCCAGGGGTCGGTGCTGAGACCACTGCTTTTCTTGATATATATTAATGACTTGGACTTGGGTATACAGGGCACAATTTTAAAATTTGTAGATGAGAAAACTTGGAAGGGTAGTAAACAGTGAGGAGGACAGTGATAGACAGGCTGGAGGCATGGGCAGACACGTGACAGATGAAATTTAACACAGAAAAATGCAAAGTGATACATTTCAGTAGGAAGAACACAAACAGGCAATATAAACCAGAAGGCAGAACTCAAAAGGGTACAGGAACAGAGAGATCTAGGGGTATATGTGCACAAATCGTTGAAGGTGGCAGGGCAGGTTGAGAAAGCAGTTAAAAAAGCATACGGGATCCTGGGCTATATAAATAGAGGCATAGACTACAAAAGTATGGAAGGCATGAACCACCTTCATAAAACACTGGTTCGGCCACAACCGGAGTATTGTGTGCAGTTCTGGGCACTGCACTTTAGGAAAGATGTGAAGGCCTTCGAGAGGATGCAGAAGAGATTTACCAGAATGATTCCAGGGATGTGGGACTTTAGTTACGTGGATAGACAGAAGAAGCTGGGGTTGTTCTAAGAACAGAGACGGTTGCGAGAAGATTTGATCAAAATCATGAAGGGTCTAGACAGAGTAGATAGAGAAACAGTTCCCATTGACAGAAGGTTCAAGAACCACAGGACATAGATTTAAGGTGATTGGAAAAAGAGCCAAAAGGTGACATTAGGAAAAACTTTTTTTTAAAACACAGGTTGGGATCTGGAATGCACTGCCCAAGGAGGTGGCAGAGGCAGATGCAATCATGGCCTTCAAACAGGAACTGGATAAGTAGTTGAAAGGAAAAAAATTTGCAGGGCTGTGGGGATAGGGCAGGGGAGTGGGACTAGCTGGATTGCTCTTGCATAGAGCCAGCGTGGACTCGATGGCCGAATGGCCTACTGCCATGCTGTAACCTTTCTATGATTCTAGGTAGGAGAAACAGATATTCTGAACTGCTGCAATCTGCATTGTCTTCAGCAGTGCCTGTTATATTCAATAAACTTCAGTAGTTTATCATCTAAGCCATGGTCTGATGTGTTTATTCTGTTTCTCTTTATGAAACTAAAAGGGAGCTTGTGAAATATAGCAACAAGCATTTCTGATCGACCCCTTGGGCTCTGTATATTAGATATTGCAGGCAAAAAGATGCACTTGTAGGTTCATAAGGAGCAAACACTCGCTTATAGGAATGTTACTTGGTACTGTGTACAAGAAACATCAGAGTAAAATCCCAAAACATCATAAACCTGGTGATAAAATGAAACCAAACTGGATGTGAGCAAGAAAGTTTTTATAGCAAAACAAGTTAGACAAAATGCAATTCAGGAATAATGTTGCACAGATTTGTAGCCTGTATGTAGCTTATACAACAGCTTTTACACATGTTGCAGTACATAATGCAGAGATTCAACTCCATAAAATAAATTTCTACAGGTAAGATTTTGTCACAAATGTTTAGTAAATTGCAGTTCGGTAATACATGGTGATTTCCCTAGCAGATTGAGCCCTCTCCAAACCAAAGCCTGCACCCTTGCATGTGTTGTGAATGGAGTGACAACCCACAGGACTGAATTGCCTTTTAATTTTGGTATAATGCTCCAGACACCATTTGGGATGCCCACCATTCGCACCCAAAAGGCTGTAAATACCACAATATCATACTGTTATGTTCATGCTGAAATTGAAATTTACAAGACAGCTATACAAAGCAGAAATGCACATCAAATTACTGATGACAAATCCTTAGAAAGGAAAGACTGACTCAGTCCAAGAGGTTAAAATATCCTTCCCCCATCAGAAATTATTTCTTAGAGTCCAATAATCTGCAAAGCTTTGAGGAAACAATCTTGCGTAGACTTCCCAATGTGGCATTTGTACATGGGAGAAATACTACTCTCTACTGCAAGTCAGAATGACAATTCCAGAAATTGAAATGGAGCTGAAAGCTAAAAACTTTGAATTTAACTGAACTATAGATGAGTGGGTTTGGAAGTGTCTTCAGGCCAGAAGGCTTTCATGTTAATGTTTCAACATAAACATCATTAATTATCTTGCTTTTAAAATGCCTGATGAGTCAACCATTAGATAATGAAATGGCATACATAACATTTCCAAGAAATAATGGCTCAGCACCGAACAACCGTATAAGTTTCTAGATAGGCAGCTAAGGAACCCAGATGATGTTCATTGAAACTATGGATCAGTTCTGTGTATGGCTACAGGTCTTAAATTCACACTTGGTCTACCTAAAGCTGTTTTTAAAAAAAGTTACAATAGTGTGTTCCCTATTTAATGCTCCATCCAATATCATGCCAATGGGAGACAATTAATGTGCCAATCACTCAACACTAGCAGCAGGTTATATGTAGAACCCCATAACATGTCACTTGCCTTCACTCTGGGAAAACTGTTGGTATATGAAGGGGAGGAATGCCAAGATAAAAATAGCCACCTGGCTCAGATATACAAAACAGACTCTTGCAGTCAAATTACTGTAATTTTTTTCTGGTTGAGAGTATAAACAAACAAGCTAATCTACTCCAAACTAGACTCTGGCATTCATTATAAAAATGACATTTTATATGAGTTACAAACAGTTGAACACAGTTTATATAGTTCCAGGACCATACAAGCAGCTCAAGGAGTCCTCAAAAAGGAGATTTAAGAATCATATTGCCAAGTGTTCTTTCTCGTATTCAACCGAGTTGGATGCTTTCCTGAAATTGAGAAATTCAAATGGGTTCAGAGAACGCTTATTCACAAAAAGTGGCTCTGCTTCCCGGGCACATAATTTAGTGGTACAAATTATAATTACGAGACCCAGATATTTGAATTTGACAGTTCCATTATACAATAAAAGCACTAAGCTTCCCTCGACCCCACTGTCTGATTTGTCACACTGCTTCTCTGACATCCAGTACTGGATGAGCAAAAATTTCCTCCAAATAAGTAAATATTGGGAAGACCGATGCCATTGTCTTCAGTCCCTGCCAAAAACTCCATTCCCTAGCCACCAACTCCATCCCTCTCCCTGGCCACTGAGGCTAAACCAGACCGTTTGCCACCTTGTCCTCCTACTTGACCCTGATGAGATGAGCTTTCGACCACATATCCGCTCCATCACCAAGACTGCCTACTTTCACCTCTAACACTGCCAGTCTCTGCTCCTGCCACAGCAAACTTCATCCATGCCTTTGTTACCTCTAGACTTGACTATGCCAATGCTCTCCTGGCCAGCCTCCCATAAACTTGAGCTCATCCAAAACTCTGCTGCCCGTATCCTAACTTGCATCAGGTCTCCATCACCACTGTGCTCCTTGCCCACCTTGATTTTAAAATGCTCATCCTTGTTTACAAATCCCTCCCTGGCCTCACCTCTCCCTAACTAACTAACCTCCTCCAACCCTTGCTTATCCCCAATTTTAATCGCACCACCACTGGCGGCCGTGCCTTCAACTGCCTAGGCCCTAAGCTCTGGAATTCTCTCCCTAAAACCCCTCTCCCACGCTCCCTCCAAAACACTCTAAAATCAAATTTTGTTTGATAATGCTCCTGTAAAGTGCTTTAGGATATTTTACTATGTTGAAGGCACTATATAATGCAAGTTGTTGTTGTTATAAGCAAGTCAATTATGAAAAACATCAAGACACAAAAATGCACCTCCAGGTAGCAGCAGATAGTCAGGTATCCAACGGCTGCAGACAATGTTGTCCAACTTGGTAGAAAGCCAGCTGCCCAGTGGCTGCAACTGTAAAGGGTCCCCAGCTGCTCTAACAGTTGAAGCTTACCACACCTCATGACATATCATAATTGGAACTGTAGATTTACAAACTTGATTTCAATCAGTTAAAACTTAGCAAAAAGGTTGCTCTGTTTAAAATAAACCTGCTTTGCACTGCCTTTCATAATGTTGACCACTTGGAATCCATTCATCCACTGCTTCGAAGCCTAAAGTTGCACATAAATACTGCAACATGTTGGTACTGGATGTATTTTGAGATCAGCAATGTAAAGCACAGCAATTTTTCAACCATTAAACAGTAGAGATGTTTTCTTGTTATGCAATCTGAATTTTACAGGCTTTGTACAAACAAAAGTTTTGAACAACTAAATCCAGCACCAACATTCTAACCTGCAAGTATGGTTAGGGCAAATACCATTTACAGTTCATAAATTCTGACTATTTCAAGTCCATACCTATTGGAAATCTATGCTGAACACAAAACCAGCATCAGGATTCTGTACTCAAATCTCCCAGAACTAGACTGTCTTCCCTTTACAGTACTGGACTGGTCTGACATTTAAGGATCACTACAATTAATAACCTCAGCAGTTTACAAGCAGTCACAATGACCATTGTTCCTACAGCAATACTTGGGAGTCTTAAAAAGGGATTGATCAAGTTAACAGCCAAACAGTATTCCAGTCCATCCCTGAGCAAGACAGCAATAGTAATCCAACAACAAAAAAAGTACAAACTATGATCAAGTATCCAGCAAAAGAACCCATCACTAGACAGGTCAGCTGAAAGAGATAGAGTGCATTGGCCTTGAATGGAGTGCAGCACAGATTCACAATATCAGGGCTTAATGGGTTAAATTATGAGAAATAGGTGCATAAATATGATTTGTATCCCCTACACAGTTTACAAGGTTGAGGGGCAATCTAATTGAGGAGGTCAAATGATAAAGGGATTTGATGGGGTAGATACTATTTCCAGATATTAAAATTAGAGCTAGTCCATTTAGGAAGGAAATCAGGAAGCACTTTTTTCACACAAAGGGTAGAGGAAATCTAGAACTCTCCCAAAAGAGTGTGGATGCTGGGTCAATTGACATTTACAAGTCAGGGATCAATAGATTTTTGTTAAGTAAGGGTATCAAGGGATATGGAGCAATGGCAGGTAAGTGGCGTTGAGGGACACATCAGCCGTGACCTGACTGAATGGCGGAACAAGCTCGAGGGGCTGAATGGCCGACTCCTCTTCACACTACAACTGCATTAGTGCAAAGTGGCTTTGCTCCCATGTTGATGCTGCAGCTTGAACTCGGTGAGGTCAAACTCACAGCACAAAAACAACGGAGCTGCTGATGGGCGGCAGTGGGCCTCAGTCCTCCTCACCCACAGCCCTGAGGCGGACCACCCCTTTAATCGCTCCCCCGGGTGATTTGAGCCGACTATTTTTACGCTGGGCGCTGAGCTGTCACTGGGATGGCGTGTGTACGTGGCAGGGGGAGGCGGCAGCAGCAGCCACCATAAGCCCGGGGCCTGTCAACAAAGGCCCCCAAAAAAAAGTGACGGGCCGGGCCGGATCCAGCCCCACTCTATGGCTTGGCGCGGCCTACCCGCCGAACCCGCCTTCCCCCCCCCCCCCCCCCCCCCCCCAAACCGCGACTCGACCAAACGGCGAATCGCCGACCTGTTAATCGGGCGCGCAAGAGCGGGGCCCAAACCCAGGCCCGACTCCCACCGGCACCCTCACGACACCGAGATTGGAGCCGCAAACCTCGCCGCCGCCCGAGCCCGCGGTTGATGACTGACTGACTGACTGACTGACGGCCGCCCGGCTCCGCGCTACTCACGGGTCATCCTTTCCCCCGACAGCCGAAGTCCGCTCCCGCAAACGCCCTGGGCGCCAACCTCGCCACAACCTGACCTTATCACTCACTGCCGCCCCCCTCCGGCCGCTCCTGATTGGACACAGGCGCCGCCTGTCGTCTTCTGTCTGGCTGGGTTCGATGTCAATCAAACGACGTCACGTTTCAGCAAATTCGGTTGAGGACCGGCGGAGGGGGGAGTGAGGGGTGAGGAGAGGAGAGGGGAGGGGGGGGGAGGGGGGGGGAGGGGGGGGGAGGGGGGGGAGGAGGGGGGAGGAGGGGGGGGGAGGGGGGGGAGGAGGGGGGGGGAGGGGGGGGAGGAGGGGGGGGGAGGGGGAGTGAGAGGGGAGGGGGAGGAGGTGGGAGTGGGGAAGGGCTTATCCAGGTTATCAACACCTGGGAGGTTTCACAACTGATTTATAATGGAGTGGTAAGGATTGTTGACTAATTTAAACATGTGGAACTATGTTTAATGTGCTTATGTCAATATTGGTCACATTTTATGTATAACATGAGATGCTTTTCTATTGGATGCATTTGCACTTTCAGGGAATTTTGTGCTTGAACTCCTAGATCTCTCTGTTAATCCAAAGCCTTCAGTGTCTTTCTACTGAATTCTACTTATTTTTCCTCCCAAAATGTATTACCTCACACTTACCCTCATTAAATTGCCACCTGACTGCCCATTGTGCTAACTTGTCCGGGTAGGGTTGCCATTTCTGGTTGGAGGCAATCCTAGAGGTTTGATCATGTGACATTCTGATCATGTGATCAAATACTTATTCCATTCCCTTTGAAATGAAGTTTTAGTCTCTACCTCAGTAGTCATATGTGGTGAAGGATCCCACGGTCTAATAGCCCTCAGTTCAAGAACCTTCCTCTTCGTCCCTCGTTTCTTCCAGTGAGAATCCTTGGTTTCCATTCCCTACTTCCTTATTCGCCAACCAGTGGAAATATTCTTTCACTGTTTACCCACAGTAAGATCCCCAGGTTTCACTTAGCCATTTACTGGCTGCTCATCTCTCAGCGCCACATCCACTCACCACTTTGCCACGGGCTCTACGGGAAATCCTGGGCCTCACACCCACCCATTCCCCAGCCTCCATCTCTTTCCCTGATCCCCCATTCCCCAGTCTCCACCTCTCCCCAGGTCCCCATTCCCCAGTCTCCACCTCTCCCCAAGTCCCCATTTCCCAGTCTCCATCTCTCCCCGAGCCTCCATTCCCCAGGCCTCCGTCTTTTCCCCCGCCCCTCATTCTCGAGCCTCCCGATATCAGAGACATCCCCCCTCCGATTTCAAAGCCCCCCTCCCCCAGGCCGGTCACGGCTCTCTGCGGGTGACGACACAGAGCAGCTGCCGGTGACAAGCTCCGCGGAAAAGGTTGCTTAACCTCGTGCTGACTCCTGGTGCCAGGCTAATAGTCAGTAATTATTTACAGTACCTCACGTAAGTGTCTGTTGTTCATGTGGACGCACAGCGGCGGGAAATCGCTGATCTCCCCGGCTGCTGGAGGCAGTGCTCGGGATAGGAACCCCCGATTCAGGGAAAGTCCCGGTCATTCTGGAAGGGCTGGGAACCCTATGTCCAGGTTGTCCTACAGTCTTTTTCAGTCCTCCTCGCTATTGTTCTAACCTCCGTTGTGTCATGAGCAAATTTTGAGATTGTGATCCCTATATCCAAGTCCAAATCATCTATATATATTGAGAATAAAAGTGGACCTGGTACTGTCCCCATGGTACACCTTTCTCCAATCTGAGCAACATTCATTTACCCTAACACTTTGTTTACTGTCTGCCAACCAAACTTCTATTCATGCTGTTGCATTTTCTTTATATCATATGCCTGAATTTTTCTAACAAGTCCTTAGTAAGGCACCACCAGATGCCGTCCGAGAATCCACGTATACTACATCTACTGCATTGCCTTTGCCTATCCAATTAGTCACTTCTTCAAAAAAACTCCACTAAACACAACTTGCCTTTAACAAATCTGTGTTGGCTAACCTTGAAAAACCCATACATTTCTAAATGCTCACTAATTTTATCTTTAGGTATGGATTCTAAAAGTTTGCGCATAACTAACAGGTCTACAGTTACCCGGTTTATCCTTCTCTCCTTTCTTGAGCAAAGGTGTTACATTAGCTACTGTTGAGTCCCATGGCACAATTTGTATATTTAGGTTTACTTTGTGGCTACTGTAGTTGCACGAGACCCCCGCACATCAGGAATTGGGAACTCTGCCACCCTACTAAATCAAATACAAAAGCAAATATAGCTAGAGTCACTAGTTTCCAGCGATGTCAAATAAGTCAGATTCTGTTTTACTGCAGGGGATTCTGGGATTTTTATCGATGATCTGGAGATCGCATTCCATAATTGCATTGGATTATGGCAATTGGTTTGTTGGCTGCTGAAGAAGTCAAATTGCGTCTTTGTTGCATGGGATTATGTGACATCAGAAAAACCACATATACAATTCCTTCAGTTTTTTTGCATGAAAACCACAAATTGTAATGAATGACCCCGGCAGATCAAAATTTTCATTATGCCGTATAATATGACTTTGCATATTAATGACTAGTTTTGCATTTTTTAGACACCGAAACCTAAAAGGAGCGTTGACACCTATGAAAACTACCCAGATTTTTGGGGCAAAGTTGGTATATACATTACCAAATGGAGTTTTAGTTAAAATTATTTTTGAAATATATGTCGCTGTGTCCATTGTACAAATAATTAAAATCATCATGTAATCTTCTTCTCATTCTCTTATTTACATCGGTTACTCCCGTGAAGCTGCTTGGGATGTTTAACTACATTAAAGGCACTATATAAATGCAAGTTGTTATTGTTAATTGTACCAAGCTAGTGATAATATAAATACACGCCAGAGAAAATTGTCACTCTTGTATTTAAAACTTTAGGTGACCTACTAGACTGGGAGTGGCTAACCTTTCAAAGGCCAGGAGCCAGAGAGAATTTGTATATCAACAAAGAGCACATGTTTTAATTATCAGATACTAGTACGCTCACTGGCATTCTCATTGTAACTACAAGTAGACCATACAAGGAATCTGAAACCTGGCCCATCAATGTGACACATGCTTTGTTTCAACTTGTTACTTGGGATTTAAATTCTGACCTCTCATCCTTTCTCTTGCCTGAGTCATTCCCCCTCTCCTATTCTTTCTTTCTCACAATTCTTTTGCTCATTCTTCTCTCCCTATCTCTTTGATTTCCTCTTTCCCTATGCTTCTCACACTCCTCCTCTCCCCTCCCTCACATTCCCTCCCTGTTTCTCATTCCCTCCTTCACTCTGTCTCGCTCATTCCTCTTTTCCTTTTCTCTCTCATTTCTTTTCTACTTATCTATCTCTTTCTTTCTTTAATTCCACTTTTTCTTATTACCTTTCTTTTATTTCCTATCTCATTGTCTCTTTTCCTCATTCCCTCTGTCTGTCATTCTTTATCTCCTTACCTCTCTCATTCTTTGTTCCCCATTTCTCTTTATTTCCATCTCTGTTTATCTGATTCCATCTTTACATTTACAGTTGCCGCCAATGGCTCTTTGTCTACCTAACACCATCTTTCCTCATTCTAATTCGATACTCGATATAAATTAACTCTCAGTAAAACATTTGAAATCTGACCTCTCATTTTTCATCAGATTATTTTGAAAAACTTTTGAACAGAAAGGTGTTGGATGTGCAGAGTCGATATCAAGTGTAGTTTCTAGATCAAGTGGGTTGAGAGGAGATAATTGGAGGGAGGGAAGAGGGGGAGGGGGTGGAGAGGCACAGGAGGGGAGGGCAGGAGAGAATGTGAAGAGAGAAGAGGAAGGGAGAAGAAAAGAAGAGAGGAAAAGGAGAGATGAGGAGAGGAGAGGGTTGAGGAAGAGGGGGAGGATAGAAGGAGGAAATGGGAGAAGAGGAGCGGAGGGAGGAGGGAAAGTGAGGATACAGGGGTTGACGAAGTAGTTCAAAGGGGAAGAAGTAGGAGATGGCATTATTTTAATATTCCCTCTCTCCCCACTCCTTTTGTCACCTCTCCTTCCTTCCCTCTCTTCTCTACTCTTTCTCTTCCCTCTGTCCTCTTTCCTCATGCCCCCTTTCCCACCTGTCCCCATCTCCCCACCTGTCCCCAATCCCCTTCCTCCCTCCTATCACCCCTTCCGCCTCCTGTCACACCTCCATATCATTTCCATCCCTTGCCCTCCCTTTCGCCTTATCATTTTTCCTCCACCTCTCCCCTCCACTACACTCACCTCCTCATCTCCCCTCTCCCACACTCCCCCCTCCCCACACACTTCCCCTGCTTTCCCCCTCCCCTTTCTCCCTCTACAGCACCTCATTCTAGCCTCTCTTCCTCTTTTCCTAATCTAGACGGAACAGAGATGAGTCACTCTCTCCCTTGCGAGCGGCGGAACAGACATCCATTCCAGGGGAATTAGAGAGTAAGGGCAAAGGCGAATGTATTGGCTGATGCACAGTGCACAAATGAGCAGGAGCAGCAGTTGATAGAATATGAGGACCATGCCTTTGCTGACCAGAGATTCAGGACACGTCACCCCTTGACTCACAGATTCTGTTTTTAAATGAAGTATGCTTGCAGAGCATCAAATGCGTAGGCACTGACGGTAGTGTCAGACAGTGGGCTGCAGATGGCGAATCAACTGGAGGAGTCCACTACCCCCATGTCAAGAAGGCCATTCGGGCCTTGGCCATAAGCACTGGAATTCCCTCCCTAATCCTCTCCGCCTCTCGACCTCACTCTCCTCCTTTAAGACGCTCCTTGAAACCTACCTCTTTGACCAGGCTTTTGGTCACCCGTCCTAATATCTCCTTATGTGGCTCGGTGTCAAATTTTGTTTGATCATCACTCCTGTGAAGCGCCTTGGGACGTTTTGCTACATTAAAGGCACTATATAAATGCAAGTTGTTGTTGTTCTGTCATCCTCGGCTCAGTGTCAGTCTTGGCTCAGCGGTAACATCATGGGACGGAATTTGCTCCGATCAACATGGCAAGGATCTCCGCACATCCTGCGGATAAAAAGTATGAATGTACTCACTGCATAGGCCACGACTTCCATTTGCTGAATTTTGAAATCTTCTCCAGTGGTTTGCACCGAGATCAGCGCAGGTCATGTTCGCTTGCAAAGACTGTGGGAATGTAAGCCCCGCCCACAAGCAGGCAAGTAATATTCATTTAAAGTGACATTCCCTAAGTTAGTCAAAGTAAAAATTTAACATAATAACATACTATATTATAAAAAGGCAAGGAAATGATTTATAACGTACTGAGACATACAGAAATTAAAAGTTAAAAATAAATAAAATTTGTATTCTTTAAGGAATTTTTTTAATGATCAAAAAATATTAAAATAAGAATAATTAGACATTCCACATTTTTAAAATTTAATTTTTTGTTGTTTTGCAGTCATTATAAGTCACCGCGCTTTTAAAAAGTAATGTAGGGCTGGTATTTTCAAGCGTGTCTTCTTGTGGTGTAAGTATCTTCGTTCCAGCTGGGCAGATGGGTAAGTTTACAGATGTTTATTGATTGTATTGATTGCAGCGTAGGTGGCCCTTTAATTCGTAACTGTCAAAATACCGGTGAACCAATCGGAGCAAGTTCGTGATTTCGGGGTTTTACTGCGCATGTGCGCATTCGCGAACTTGCTACGATAGATTCGACGGCGGTTGGGATGGACGCCATTATGGAGCGGCGTCCAAGGTAAGTAAGCTCTGGGCCATTAATGCCCCTGAGTCAGAAGGTCGTGCGTTCCAGTCCCACTTCAGAGACTTGAGCAAATAACCCAGGCTGACACTCAGTGCAGTACTGAGGGAGCGCTGCTCTGTTGGAGGTGCCGTCTTTCAGATGAGACTTTAAATAGAGGCCCTGTTTGCCCTTTAAGGCAGATGTAAGAGATCCCTTGGCACTCTTCAAAGAAGAGCAGGGGAGTTCTCCCCGGTGTCTTGGCCAAAATTTATCCCTCAATCAACATCGCTAAAATAGATTATCTGGTTATTTATCTCATTGCTGTTGTGGGATCTTGCTGTGTGCAAATTGACTACCGCATTTCCTACATTACGACAGTGACAATGCTTTAAAAGTACTTCATTGGTGATGAAGCCCTTTGGAACGACCTATGGACATGAAAGGCATTATACAAATACATGTTCTTTCTTTCTTTATGTCACATCCTTAGAGAGGGTGTAGAGGAGATTTACTAGAATGGTACCAGGGATGAAGGGCTTCAATTATGTGGAGAGACTACATAAGATAGGAATGTTCTCCTTAGAGCAGAGAAGGTTAAGGGAAGATTTAATAGAGGTGTTCAAAATTATGAGGGGTTTTGATAGAGTATATAGGGAGAAAATGATTCCACTGGCAGGAGGGTCGGTAACCAGAGGACACAGATTTAAGATTATTGGCAAAAGAACCAGGGGGTAGATAAGGAGAAATTTGTTTACACAGCAAGTTGTAATGATCTGGAATGCACTGCCTGAAAGGGTGATGGAAGCAGATTCAATAGTAGCTTTCAAGAGGGAATTCGATAAATACTTGAAGGGGAGAAATTTGCAGGACTATGGGGAAAGAGCAGGGGAGTGGGACTAATTGGACAGCTCTTTCAAAGAGCCGGCACAGGCACGATGGGCTGAATGGCCTCCTGTGCTGTATGATTCTATGTGTAGAACCACGCTGGATGGCTTTGAAGCACTTCAGTCCACCCTGCAGTGTGTGGCAGGTCCCGGAACATCTGCGGGGAAATGAAAAAGGGCTGAATCCTCTTGGCACTGCACATACATGTGGAAGACTGTTTCCTCCTGGTTGTAAACTGGGCAAGCGGCCTGGGTGCCAATAAAATGACCGCCAAGCCTTGCAACACTCTCTACCCCAGGTCCCCAGCAGAGCCAGGAGAGGATTCCACCAATACAGGGCTTCCGACTGGGGATGCTCACCTCCGCCGGTCGGCAGGTCGTTACGCCAAAGTGTGTCCGAAAGGAAGATGAGGGCGAGGAAATGGAAAGTGTGCAACAGCAAATTGTACAGGAAATCCCTCCGTGCAGAATGAAATGGCACGGAGGGAATATACGAGAGATGGTTCAGGCCGTGAGGCAGAGGATCTCGCACTGATGATCAGCTCCATCCGAAAGGCTGAGATTGGACGGAAACACTCCATGTGCTTTAGCCTCCTCGATATACTTAACAGAATCAGGGCCGGACGTGGATCTCAGTTCCTGGATGGCCTTGGCTGCAGGCTGGACGTGACACCAGGACATCCAGGTAGCTAATGCCTCTGGCAACACCCAACCCTGCTCCACCGCCATTCAGTGTGTCCCTGACTCTGGTCACTTTCGCAGCAAGGACTCTTCCTGTTCATTAGCCACGTGCTGCCTAAGCCCAGTACGGACAGTTGGGGGGTGTGGATGAGCGGCCCCAACAGAATCCCTGCCATCTCGGTCAGGAGAGAGCCCCGGCTGGAAGCAGCCATGCTCCAGGCTTTTAGTATACCGCAGTAAAAGGCAGGTAATTCCAGCAGAGACGCAGATACTCACCGGAGTTTGGTGGAGAAGAGCTGCTTGTTGTAACTCAGGCCTTGCACCTGGCGTAACCAGCACTCAACATTTTGGAGGATTCTCAACGTGGAGGGATCTGAAGACGGAAGGTGCACATTATCTAGGCTGACACTTCAGTGCAGTATTGGAGGAGTGCAGCACTGTCAGAAGTGCCGACTTAGGAACATAGAAAGATAGGAACATGAATAGGCCATTCAGTTCCTCAAACCCGTTCCTCCTGTAGTAACCATGGTGCCTTTCCAAAATAAGAAGTACCTACCTAAGTATTGACTCCTGTATCCAATGTAATATTAACAGTTTAAACTTGCTGGCAATAAGACTGTGTGTTGGTTTTTATTAGTGTTAATCAAGCTTTTATCTAATCTATTCATAGACTTAATGAAAAAGAACAATGCCCAGCCAGATAAGCAGAATCCTGTTCTCGATACCCTGATACAAAAAGCAATACCATATGTTAGATAAAATCATATTTATTTTCCAACGTTTCTTGCATTCATTGATCATGTGTTAAAGTGCGAAATGGAAAGAAAGTCCACAGAGTAAATGACTATCAAGTTATCTATACAAAATACCACAATTTATACTCGCAGAGTGCCAATCGACATTTCAGGGTTTGATCTTTCTATTACTTGTGTAATCGAAAGCATGGAAAAGAGCTGTACAGTACAAACATACAACACGTCAACAAAATCCTTCTGCAACCCCCAAAAAAATCACTGCAATTGCCCAGGATTATTTGCATTAGAACATCTTGGTTGAATCAAGGAAAAGATTTGAAAACTGCTTGAAACAGCACAGCGAAATGTGATCATAGAATCTTATAGCACAGAAGGAGGACATTCGGCCCAGCATGCCTGTGCTGGCAGCAAATAGCCCACATTTATAAATTAAAAGTCCCATTGAACATGAATGCTGAGAACTCCCAAAGTATTTATGTATTTTTGCAGAAATATTTCCAATGACAATACTTCCAATGTTTAATCTGATCAACTAGCAAGATAGGGGGAGGCATCTGGTAGCAATAACCAAACAGAAACAGAAGATGAGTGTAAAGGTCAGACAAGGGTAAGGAATAAAGATAAGATAAATGGTCAAGGAACAAATACAGTTATGAAACCGAAGTATAAAAGGAACAACTATTAAAGATGAATTAAATTACCTCTACAGCAATGCACACAGCATCCAAAATAAAATGGGGGAACTGGAGGCAATGATCTGTAGCAAGGAACCAGATGTTGTAGGAATAACTGAAACATGGCTACATAAAGAACAGGACTGTTATGTTAAAAAGGGAGATAAAACTATAGACCAATTAGCTTAACTTCGGTGGTAGGAAAGATAATGGAATCCTTACTCAAAAATGTAATAGAAAAACATCTAGAAACCTAAAATATAATAAAGAATAGTCAGCACGGATTTCAAAGGGGAAGGTCATGCTTGACCAACCTTATTGAATTCTTTGAAGAAGTAACAGGAAGGGTAGACAAGGGTAATGCAGTAGATGTAATATATTTGGATTTTCAAAAGGCCTTCGATCAGGTATCACATAGTAGACTCATGACTAAGGCCATAGCATATGGAGTCAGGGGACAGGTAGCAGAATGGATAGCAAGCTGGCTACAAAACAGAAAACAGTGAGTAGGGGTAAAAGGTAGTTATTCAGACTGGCAAAAGATGGGAAGTGGTGTTCCATAAGGATCAGTGCTGGGACCACTGTTCACCATTTACAAAACGATTTGGACACTGGAATTGGAAGTACAATTTCAAAATTTGCGGACGACACGAAATTGGGGGGGTAGAGTTGATACTGAGGAGGACTGTGACAAAATACAAGAAGACATTAATAAACTTGCAGAATGGGCATGTAATTGGCGAAGGAATTTCAATATAGAAAGAAAGAAGAAAGACCTGCATTTATATAGTGCCTTTCACAACCTCAGGATGTCCCAAAGCGCTTTACAGCCAATGAAGTACTTTTTAAAGTGCAGTCACTGTTGTAATGTAGGAAACGCGGCAGCCAATTTGCGGACAGCAAGGTCCCACAAACAGCAATGTGATAATGACCAGATAATCTGTTTTTTTAGTGATGTTGGTTGAGAGATAAATGTTGGCCAGGATACCGGGGAAAATTCCCCTGCTCTTCTTCGAAATAGTGCCATGGGATCTTTTCCATCACATGATTGGACAGACGGGTCCTCGGTTCAACATTTCGATAAGTCTGAGGTAGTACATTTTGGTAGGAAGAATAAGGGGGCCACATACTCTTTGGAAAATAAGAGACTAAATAGGGTAGAGGAGAAGAGGGATCTGGGGATACAGATGCACAAATCACTAAAAGTAGCATCGCAGGTTAATAAGGCCATTAAAAATAAGCAAATCAAGCACTGGGATTCATTTCTATGGGGATAGAATTGAAAAGCAGGGAAGTTATGTTAAACTTGTATAGATCCTTGGATAGTCCACACTTGGAGTACTGTGAACAGTTCTGGCCTCTATATCATAAAAAGAATATAGAGGCACTGGAGAAGGTGCAAAAAAGATTTGCTAGGATGATATTAGAACTGAGAGGTTATACCTATCAGGAAAGAATGAACAGGTTGGGGCTTTTTTCTGTAGAAAAGAAAAGATTAAGGGGCGACCTGATAGAAGTCTTTAAGATTACGAAAGGGTTTGATAGGGTAGACGTAGAGAAGATCTTTCCACTTGCGGGGGAGACCAGAACTAGGGGCCATAAATATAGGATAGTCACGAATAAATCCAATCGGTAATTCAGGAAAAACGTCTTTACCCAGAGAATGGTTAGAATGTGGAACTCGCTACCACAAGGAGTAGTTGAGATGATTAGCAGAGACGCATTTAAGGGGAAGCAAGATAAATGCATGAGAGAGAAAAGAATAGAAGGATATATTGATGAGGTTAGACGAAGAAGGGTGGGAGAAGGCTTGTGTGAAGCATAAACACCAGCATTGACCTGTTGGGCTGAATGGCCTGTTTCTGTGCTGTACATTCTATGTAATTCTATGTAGGCAGATGTGCAGCTGGCCCCATTTTTAAATTTGCCTCTTGGTATTTTTCTAAATGTTTGTCGTATCTGAACTGTGCTGTATGCTATACATGGTAATAATAATTAGGCTGCGTTCAGTTTAATACAGCAAAAGAGTTCACAGTGAATTATATGATTGCGCTACCACAGTGTACAATACAGCATTTCAATGTAGTTTGGTTAAAAAAAACGGCTGAATTGGTTTCTGCACTGAACTTAGGAGCTGTTTAAAAGCTTCTACTGTCTAACTGAGCAAATTCTGTGCGGAGGCTATTTTAAAATACATCTCTGACTTTCCACCTTTTCCTCTTTCTGTGAAATATGTCGACATCAGAAAATATATACATGATGACTTCTCCAGAACAAACTCATCGGGGTTGGATACATCTCGTGCACTGGCCTCTATGTGGCCATGTCTGTCTGCTGATGGTCAACCTCTTGCTGCCAAAACAACCATGGTCACCACACTACCAACGGCCACCATCGCAGCTCCGAAAAGCCACTTCCACGGGACAACCTGAAACACAACATGGAGTTTAGTGGCAGAAAGCAGTGATGTTTCAACATGTCCTCTTTCTTTCTCTTAGGTAGCCATGATGTGGAGATGCCGGTGATGGACTGGGGTGGACAAATGTAAGGAATCTTACAACACCAGGTTATAGTCCAACAGTTTTATTTGAAAATCACAAGCTTTCGGAGGCTTTCTCCTTCGTCAGGTCTCACCTGACGAAGGAGAAAGCCTCCGAAAGCTTGTGATTTTCAAATAAAACTGTTGGACTATAACCTGGTGTTGTAAGATTCCTTACATTTCTCTTAGGTAGCATACAGTAGGACAGACTTCATACCTGGGCTGACTCCTGTGGGGTTGGAAGGAATGCCACTGGCTTCTCCCCAAGTTTCTGGCACGTGGTGTCTTTTCGCTTCAAGGGCCCTGTCTGGCCAGTCTGTTTCTTAACTAGTTTGGAGAGTTCTGCATGAATGGCCTGGTGATGAATAAAAAGTTATTAACATTGGTTGGGTGTAATTCTGGACATTTTTAACTATCATTTGTACAAAAGAAATCACCAGTTTTCTAAGGTGATCAGAGAAACAGACATAAATCATTGATTCGTTCCACGAAGATTAAAAACTATTGATTGGCATATAAAAACCAACTAAATTCTCTGTAGTTTCTTGAACAGGATCAGTTTTAGTTGGCTCTAGCTCTGGCCTCTTGTGCATCCCCGACTGTGGGAATTAGGGGTTACGGGGAGCGGGCAGGAAATTGGACATGATTTTAGATTTGAGGTTAGGACCAGATCAGCCATGATCTTATTGAATGGCGGAGCAGGCTCGAGGGGCCGATTGGCCTACTCCTGCTCCTATTTCTTATGTGCTCGCTGACCCATGTTTTTTTCTCTGATTACGCCCCTGTGAAGCACCTTGGGACGTTTTACTACATTAATGGCGTTATATAAAATGCAAGCTGTCGTTGTCATTGTTGTGTTCCAGACTCACTAAGAGAGATGGCCAAGCTCAGTGTTGGATCAATCACCTGGGACAATATGGCATTGGTTGTGTGGAATCTCCAGCTCCCCCACACAGTTAATTTCCTGGTCAGACACATTAAGTGAAGGCCAAGCGCATCCTTGCAGGGAGGAGAACCATCCCAGGGTCACTCACGTGTAATTGGTTCAAAGGCTGATAATAGAAGCCTTGAGGACAAGCCTTTGCCAAATGTTGGCCTGTGAGATAAGAGAAGGATGGGGAGAAACGGAGAAGGAAACTAACCTTAAGAGCACAAAAATGTACAAGGTTCACGTAGCCCTATTATCTGGGATGCAGTGATGATTTACTTTCTTCGTGCTACACTCTGTACTGTTGTCACAATGTGCTTTTACCACATTTTACACCACTTTGTTTTGACTTGGGCACAATTTCTTAATGCCGACTGGGATTTTTGTTAAATTGTCTTTTCTTGTCATTTACATTTACACCAACAACTTGGAACAGACACAATCACAAGCTCGTCATCTAAATGTTTTTTTTATGAAGATTCTGTTATTGAGGACATCAAGGGATATGGAGCAAAGGTGGGAAAATGGAGCTGAGGTACAGATCAGCCGTGATCTAATTGAATGGTGGAGCAGGCTCGAGGGGCTGAATGGGCCTACTCCTGTTCCTAATGTTCCCATGAGTGTTTAATATTATGTTTAGTGCAGAACGACTGGAATAAATCGTTTTTGTTATGAAACAAAATACTTTAGTAGCGATGTTTACTATTGTGAACATGCTGACTGGGTAACAGACAGTAATATTTGGTAATATGAGTTTCCTGCTTCACACAAACTTCTGACAATGCAAGGCCTATTTACAAGCTCTGGGGTTATACCTGAGACATGTGGAAAAGCAAACAATCTTACAACACCAAGTTATAGTCCAACAATTTTATTTGAAAATCACAAGCTTTCGGAGGCTTCCTCCTTCGTCAGGTGAATGTCAGGAAATCCTGACTTTCCTGACATTCACCTGACGAAGGAGGAAGCCTCCGAAAGCTTGTGATTTTCAAATAAAATTGTTGGACTATAACTTGGTGTTGTAAGATTGTTTACATTTGTCAACCCCAGTCCATCACCGGCATCTCCACATCATGTAGAAAAGCAGTTTTTAAAATCTCCAGCAGAGGGCAGCCTTAACTAATAATTCTGGGCAGATGTCTCCAGATATCGGTACTGCACCACAATCACTGATGCTAAATGGTGTAGAAGAATGTTAGACAGTTGTTTCCTTCACATTCTAGCTGTTCCAGATTGGCTCCTGTGTACCTAAGTGTGGCCTTTTCAATTTGAGTACAATGCTATTTCCGCGCCCCCCCCCCCAAAACTTTAAGAACCTGATCACCATCCACCATTGATAGTCAGCCGTGGCTCAGTGGGTAGCTCTCTCGCCTCCAAGTCAGAAGGTTGTGGGTTCAAGTCCCGCTCCAGACACTTAAACACATAATCCAGGCTGACTCTCCAATGTAGTACTGAGGGAGTGCTGCACCGTCGGAGGTGCTGTCTTTCAGATGAGACATTAAAGCAAGGTCCCATCTGCCCTCTTAGGTGGACGTAAAAGATCTCGTGGCATTAGTTGGAAGAAGAGTAGGGGGAGTTCTCCCCGGTGTCCTGGCCAATATTTATCCTTCAACCAACATCACTGGAACAGATTATCTGGTCATTATCACATTGCTGTTTGTGGGACCTTGCTGTGCACGATTTGACTGCTGAGTTTCCTACATTACAATAGTAATAACTTCATTGACTGTAAAGTGCTTTGTGAAAAGCGCTATAGAAATGCAAATTCTTTCTTTCTTTCTTATTCCCCAGTTTAATCCACTCCCAGTAGCACTCTATAACCACTTACTGAAACTTTCACAACACAACTGCAGGACTGCACCTCATGAGCTGGGTGTCTCCCTGCAGTTAAACACAATACAAACATGTCAATATTATCCTGTAATTCGCTGCCAAAAATAATTTGGTAATATCGCACATCCCATCTGCTACAGATACTGCTTGAGGTCCAATATTACAGAGAGACACTATGATTTTTACACAGCCAATCAACGGTGTTGGGATTACTGAAAGTGCAGCCACCTCCTGTTACCATAGCTACAGATGATGTGGAGATGCCGGTGATGGACTGGGGTTGACAATTGTAAACAACCAACGTCACTGGAACAGATTATCTGGTCATTATCACATTGCTGTGATAATGACCAGACATAGCTACAGAAACACAGACTGCAAAGGTAAAAATGTATATTGGAAGAAACATTTCTAATCACACATTCATAGTCAAGAATAGTTAGCTTTGGGTAAAAAAATCAGACTTGGAATTCATGTGGTTTATGAGGCCATTTGAGCTCTGAGTCAATTGTTGGCTTTATAATTCACGTATTGTTTTTCGCTATGTGTTGTCTGGATATTCTGTAAATTTAAGAGACATGCAGCCTAATGTCTGAGATTCTGCCGCGTTGTTTACAGAATTTACTTTTCTGCACGGTAATCCTCCTCGAGATTGTCTGGTTCTATTTCCTGTCCCTCTTGGCTGTGGACTCTTGTCACTATGTTTCAGGCTCTCGTCATGTGCAGATAATGAATTGTCATTTTGGCAAATAATGCACTTGCAAGGGGCAATATGCAAATATTTGTTACTAAGACAGGCCTCCAGGGTCCTGTGGTGTCTGCTCCACCCAGCTGAGTTGCATCAAGACTTTCCCTGTATTCCAGTGTAAAGACATGTGCTGACAACACTGTGCATAGTGCAGGATTGTAGACCCTGGTGATACTTCACTGCAGATTGGATTTAAGACACAAGCCCATGGGAAAAAGCAAGTAACCTGCTACTTGGTGACAGTGATAGGGGGAGGGGGGGGCATGGAGCAACACACAAATTCAACAGGAATGAGCCCAGCATGAGGACTTAGGATGGAGAAGAAAATCCTAACAGGCCCTTCCTCAAGCAATGCCCAATGTTTTTTTTATCATTCTTTGGGAGGTGGGCATCACTGGCAAGGCTGGCATTTATTGCCCATCATTATTCGCTCTAGTGAAGGTGGTGGTGAGCCTTCTTCTTGAACCTCTACAGGAAAATCCTGAATCAAACTGCTCTACCCAATTGAGTTGCATCAAGATTTTCCCTGTTTTGCAGTGTAAAGACATGTGGTGACAACACTCTGCATAGTGCAGATTGGATTTAAGACACAATGCGGAAGGGTGAAGAACCAGAGGACACAGATTTAAGGTGATTGGCAAAAGAACCAAAGGTGACATGAGGAAAAACATTTTTACACAGCGAGTGGTTAGGATCTGGAATGCACTGCCCGAGGGGGTGGTGGAGGCAGATTCAATCATGGCCTTCCAAAGGGAACTGGACAAGTACTTGAAAAGTAAAAAATTTGCAGGGTTACGGGGATAGGACGAGGGAGTGGGACCAGCTGGATTGCTCTTGCATAGAGCCGGTGCGGACTCGATGGGCCGAACGGCCTCCTTCCATGCTGTAACCTTTCTATGATTCTATGACTCTATGACAAGTAAGCAATCTGCTACTTGGTGACAGAAGGAATGGCGATATATATCCAAGTCAGGATCGTTGTGTCTTGGAGAGGAACTTGGAGGTGATGGTGTTCCCATGCACCTCCTTCCCTTATCCTTCTAGGTGATGGCAGATGCAGGTTTGGGAGACGCTGCCAAAGAAGCCTTGGCGACTGTAGTGCATCCTGTAGATAGTACATACTGCAGTCATGGTGCGCCGGTGGTGGAGGGAGCTGGTGATCAAGCGGACTGCTTTGTCCCAGATGGTGTCGAGCTCCTTGAGTGTTGTTGCAGCTGTACCCATCCAGGTAAGTATTCCATCACACACCTGACTTGTGCCTTGTAGGTGGTGGCGAGGCTTTGGGGAGTCAGGAAGTGAGCCACCTGTCGCAGAATACCCAGCCTCTCACCTGTTCTAGTAGCCACGGCATTTAAGTGGCTGGTCCAGTTGAATTTCTGGTCAGTGGTGACCCCTAGGTTCTAGTAATGCCATTGAACGTCAAGGGGAGGTGGTTAGGTGCTCTCTTGTTGCAGATGGCCATTGCCTGCGACTTGCCTGACATGAATGTTACTTGCCACTTATCAGCCCAAGATTGGAGGTTGTCCAGGTCTTGTTGCATATGGGCATGGACTGCTTCATTATCTGAGGAATTGTGAATGGAGCTGAACACTGTGTAATCATCAGCGAACAGCCCCATCTCTGATGAAGGAGCTGAAGATAGTGGGCCTAGGACACTGCTCTGAGGAACTCCTGCATTGCGCAACGAGAAAACAGCCTGAGTTCAAGGGTTAAGTTACGAGGAGAGATTACACAAATTGGGGTTGTATTGAGTTTAGAAGGTTAAGGAGTGATCTGATCGAAGTTTATAAGATATTAAGGGGACCGGATAGGGTGGATAGAGAGAAACTATTTCTGCTGGTTGGGGATTCTAGGAGTAGAGGGCACAGTCTAATAATTAGAGCCAGACCTTTCAGGAGTGAGATTAGAAAACATTTCTACACACAAAGGATGGTAGAAGTTTGGAACTCTCTTCCGCAAACGGCAATTGATATTAGCTCAATTGCTAAATTTAAATCTGAGATAGATAGCTTTTTGGCCAAAGGCAGGTATATGGAGTTAGATCACAGATCAGCCATGATCTTATCAAATGGCAGAGCAGGCACGAGGGGCTGAATGGCCTACTCCTGTTCCTATGTTCCTATGAGTTGTTAAAGAAGATGTTGGACCAGATGACAAGAGAAGAAGAGTGCTCAGTGCAATCAAACTTGATTGCAAGCTCACCACATGCCATGAATACAAACTTCACAGTGGTTAAGAGAAGCCCAATGTTGGTGTTTGGTGTCCCATTTTTAAAATTCATTCTCAGGATGTGGGTGCCACTGGCAAGGCCAGCATTTACTGCCCATCTCTAGTTGCCCTTGAGAAGGTGGTGGTGAGCCTTCTTCTTGAACCGCTGCAGTCCATGTGAAGAAGGTGCTCCCACAGTGCTGTTAAGTAGTGAGTTCCAGGATTTTGACCCAGTGACAATGAAGGATGGAGGACAATCTTAAGACATTAACAATGATTCTGGTCTACGCCCTGACAGAGTTACAAAAACCCATAGTTTGCATAGGGAATAATCTTATGAAGAAGAGTTGACATGTCCATACGATATTGGTACCTGACCACTGGGAGAAGGCAACCGGGTTTTGGGATTTAGTGCGAATAAACTCGGAATGTTTGCTTCAATGATCTGAAAGGAGAGCTATCGACCAGCAAAGAAATCATCTCTGTTGATGGTGATGACTGACTGCAAACTAACCAACTGCATCATGCTGATTGCGTGGCTAATGTCGGCTGAAGTTACAGATGGTGATGCTGACCGTCCACTCTGTGTGCTCTCTGTAGTGCTGATATTGCTCTGCAGCTTACACTAAAGGCACAGTCTTATAGCAGGCGTGTTGGTGTTAAGGTGATTTGCTCGCTATCAGCAAGCTCTACCTTGTTCATGTTGGAGTCATCAACATCCTAAAGAGGAAGGGAACACAGCACTTTGGCAGATGATGGAGAAAAACACAGTGAAATCTTGCAGCCTGGCCGGTAAATACACGTAATCTCGTCCCACAGCCACTGTTTCACCACACTCCCCAGTACAAACAGTGCTGAGACACTCAGCTCCGGGGGAATAGTTAACTGTACAAAGTGAAAGACATTTAATAAACATTTCAATTTGCCTGAAATCAGCAGAGCTTTTAAAATGGTAAATAGAGAGGATTAAGTAATTAAGGTAATTGCACTTTAAGGAGGTGTGAAAAGCTTATTGAATGACCTGAAATAGCCGGCGCCAGCAATACATTGTAAGCGGTGCCATTATATTTTATTTTTATGGCAATGGAAGTAGTAGGGACTGTGTAAGTGATGAGGACTGTATAAATGGCAGGAACTGTGTAAGTGGTGGGGACTGTATAAATGTTGGGGACTGTGTAAATGGCAGGGACTGTGTAAGTGTTGAGGACTGTGTAAATGGCGGGGACTGTGTAAGTGTTGGGGACTGTGTAAGTGTTGGGGACTGTGTAAGTGTTGAGAACTGTGTAAATGGCAGGGACTGTGTAAGTGGCGGGGACTGTGTAAGCGGCGGGGACTGTGTAAGTGTTGAGAACTGTGTAAATGGCAGGGACTGTGTAAGTGGCGGGGACTGTGTAAGTGGCGGGGACTGTGAATGTTGTGGGACTGTGTAAGTGGCGGGGACTGTGAATGTTGTGGGACTGTGTAAGTGGCGGGGACTGTGTAAGTGTTGAGAACTGTGTAAATGGCAGGGACTGTGTAAGTGGCGGGGACTGTGTAAGTGGCGGGGACTGTGAATGTTGTGGGACTGTGTAAGTGGCGGGGACTGTGTAAGTGTTGAGAACTGTGTAAATGGCGGGGACTGTGTAAGTGGCGGGGACTGTGTAAATGGCGGGGACTGTGTAAGTGGCGGGGACTGTGTAAATGGCGGGGACTGTGTAAGTGGCGGGGACTGTGAATGTTGTGGGACTGTGTAAGTGGCGGGGACTGTGTAAGTGTTGAGAACTGTGTAAGTGGCGGGGACTGTGAATGTTGTGGGACTGTATTATTGAATCATAGAATCATAGAATGGTTACAGCACGGAAGTCAATCCAGCTAGTCCCACTCCCCCGCCCTATCCCCATAGCCCTGCAAATTTTTTCCTTTCAAGTACTTATCCAGTTCCCTTTTGAAACACATGATTGAATCTGCCTCCACCACCCCCTCGGGCAGTGCATTCCAGATCCTCACCACTCGCTGTGTAAAAAAGTTTTCCTCATGTCACCTTTGGTTCTTTTGCCAATCACCTCAAATCTATGTCCTCTGGTTCTTGACCCTTCCGCCAATGGGAACAGTTTCTCTCTAACTACTCTGTCCAGACCCTTCATGATTTTGAATACCTCGATCAAATTTCCTGTCAACCTTCTCTGCTCTAAGGAGAACAACCCCAGCTTCTCCAGTCTATCCATGTAACTAAAGTCCCTCGTCCCTGGAATCATTCTAGTAAATTTCTTCTGCACCCTTGCTAAGGCCTTCACATCCTTCCTAAAGTGCGGTGCCCAGAACTGGACACAATACTCCAGTTGTGGCCGAACCAATGTTTTATAAAGGTTCATCATAATCTCCTTGCTTTTGTACTCTCTGCCTATATTTATAAAGCCCAGGATCCTGTATGCTTTCTTAACCGCTTTCTCAACCTGCCCTGCCACCTTCAATGAATTGTGCACATATACCCTCAGGTCTCTCTGTTCCTGCACCCCTTTTAGAATTGTAGACTTTAGTTTATATTGCCTCTCCTCATTCTTCCTACTGAAATGTATCACTTTACACTTTTCTGCGTTAAATTTCATCTGCCACGTGTCCGCCCATTCCACCAGCCTGTCTATATCCTCTTTAAGTCCATCACCATCCTCCTCACTGTTCACTACCCTTCTAAGTTTTGTGTAATCTACACATTTGGAAATTGTGCCCTGTACACCCAAGTCCAAGTCATTAATATATATCAAGAAAAGCAATGGTCCCAGCACCGACCCCTGGGGAACACCACTGTACACATCCCTCCAGTCCGAAAAATAACCGTTCATCACTACTCTTTTCGTATCTATGCTGCCACTACCCTTTTATTTCATGGGCTTCAATCTTAATGACAAGCCTATTATGTGACACCTTATCAAATGCCTTTTGGAAGTCCATTTACACCACATCAACCGTATTGTCCTCATCGACCCTCTCTGATACCTCATCAAAAAACTCAATCAAGTTGATTAAACACAATTTGCCTTTAACAAACCCGTGCTGGCTTTCCTTAATTAATCCACACTCGTCTAAGTGACTGTTAATTTTGTCCCGGATTATCATTTCTAAAAGTTTCCCCACTAATGAGGTTAAACTGACTGGCCTGTAGTTACTGGGTTTATCCTTACACCCTTTTTTGAACAAGGGTGTAACATTTGCAATTCTCCAGTCCTCTGGCACCACCCCCGTATCTATGATGATTGGAAGATTATGGCCAGGACCTCCGCAATTTCAACCCTTGCTTCCCTCAGCATCTAGGATGCATCCCATCCGGACCAGGTGACTTAACTACCTTAAGTACAGCTAGCCTTTTTAGTATCAATTTTTAGCCCATCCAGTGTCTCAACTACATCTTCATTTACTGTGACTTTGGCAGCATCTTCTTCCTTGGTAAAGACAGATGCAAAGTACTCATTTAGTACCTCAGCCATGCCCTCTGCCTCCATGAGTAGATCTCCTTTTTGGTCCCTAATCAGTCCCACCCCTCTTCTTACTAACCGTTTACTGTTTACATGCCTGTAGAAAACGTTTTATGTTGGCCGCCAGTCTATTCTCATACTCTCTCTTTGCCCCTATTACTTCCTTTTTTGCTTCCCCTCTGAACTTTCTATATTCAGCCTGGTTCTCATTTGTATTATCAACCTGACATCTGTCATTCCCCCCCCCCTTTTTTTCTTAGACCTTCTTGTATTCTCTCTTAATCTGATCCCATCTAATACTGTACTATTTCTTACTCTAGTGCTATCTGTCTCTCCCGATCCTTTGTGTACCTTGTTTCTCTTTTCCAATGCTACAACCTGATGCCCAAACCCCTGCCAATTTATTTAAAGCCTCCCCCACAGAACTAGCAAACCTCCCTGCAAAGACATTAGTCCCAGCTCTGTTGAGGTGCCTGGCCTGTACAGGTCCCACTTCCCCCAGAACTGGTCCCAATGCCCCAGGAATCTAAAGCCCTTCCACCTGCACCATCTCTCCAACCACGCTGCCCTATCCTCCTATTTCTATACTCTTTAATGCGTGGCACTGGGGGTAATCCGGAGATTACTATCCTTGAGGTCCTGCTTATTAATCTCTTTCCTAGCTCCCTAAACTCTTCCTGCAGGACTTCATCCCTCTTCCTACCTATGTCGTTGGTACCGAAATGCACCAACACCTCTAGCTGTTCATCCTCCTCCTTCAGAGTGCTTAGCAGCCGCTCAGTGACATCCTTGACCCTGACACCAGAGAGGCAACTTACCATCCTGGAATTACATCTGCGGCCGCAGATACGCCTGTCTGTTCCCCTAACTATTGAATCCCCTATCACTATTGCTCTCCTGACCTTTCTCCTCCCCCCCACCGCCCCGGTACAGCTGAGCCACCCATGGTGCTGCACTCCTCAGAGGAACCCTCTCCCTCCTCCGTATTCAGAACTGAGGGACTCCTGCACTACCTGCCTGGTCCTCCTTGTCCGTCTGGCGGTCATCCAGTCCCTCTCTGCCTGCACTCTCTTAACCTGTGGGGTGACCACCTCCTGAAATGTGCTATCCACGTAGTTCTCAGCCTCGCAGATGCTCTGCAGTAACGCCAGCTGCTGCTGAAGCTCTGAAATCCGGAGCTCGAGCTCCTCCGGCTGATGATACTTCCTGCACCTGGTGGGGACTGTGTAAGTCATGGGGACTGTATATATGGTGGATACTGTATAAGTGGTTGGGGTTGTGTAAGTGGCGGCGCCTGTGCAAGTGGGTGGAGACTGTGTAAGTGATGGGGACTGTATAAGTCATGGGGACTGTGTAAGCAGTGTGGACCGTGTAAGCGGTGTGGACCGTGTAAATGATGGGGACCGTGTAAGTGGTGGGGACCGTGTAAGTGGTGGGGACCGTGTAAGCGGTGCAGACTGGGCAAGTGTTGGGGACCGTGTAAATGATGGGGACCGTGTAAATGATGGGGACCGTGTAAATGATGGGGACCGTGTAAGTGCTGCAGACTGTGTAAGTGGTGTGGACTGTGTAAGAGTTGTGGACTGTGTAAATGATGGGTCTGTGTAAGTGGTGAGGACTGTGTAAGTTGTGAGGACTGTGTAAGTTGCAGAGACTGTTAGGTGGTGTGGACCGTGTAAGTGATGGGGACTGTGTAAGTGATGGGGACCGTGTAAATGATGGGACCGTGTAAGCAATGGGGACTGTGTAAGCGATGGGGACTGTGTAAATGATGGGGACTGTGTAAGCGATGGGGACTGTGTAAATGATGGGACCGTGTAAGCAATGGGGACTGTGTAAGCGATGGGGACTGTGTAAGTGCTGCGGACTGTGTAAGTGGTGTGGACTGTGTAAATGATGGGTCTGTGTAAGTGGTGAGGACTGTGTAAGTTGTGAGGACTGTGTAAGTGTTGGAGTCTGTGTAAGTGGTGCAGACTGTGTAAGTGATGGGGACCGTTTAAGTGATGGGTACTGTGTAATTGATGAGGACTGTGTAAGTTGCAGAGACTGTTAAGTGGTGTGGACCGTGTAAGTGATGGGGACTGTGTAAGTGATGGGGACCGTGTAAATGATGGGACCGTGTAAGCAATGGGGACTGTGTAAGCGATGGGGACTGTGTAAATGATGGGACCGTGTAAGCAATGGGGACTGTGTAAGCGATGGGGACCGTGTAAGCGATGGGGACCGTGTAAGCGATGGGGACTGTATAAGTGTTGGGGACAGTGTAAGTGGTGAGGACTGTGTCAGTGGTGGGGACTGTGTTAGCGGTGCAGACTGGGCAATGATGGGGACTGTGTAAGTGATGGGGACTGTATAATTGTTGGGGACCGTGTGAATGATGGGGACTGTGTAAGTTGTGGGGACTGTGTAAGTGCTGCGGACTGTGTAAGTGGTGTGGACTGTGTAAGAGTTGTGGACTGTGTAAATGATGGGTCTGTGTAAGTGGTGGGGACTATGTAAGTGGTGAGGACTGTGTAAGTTGTGCTAACTGTGTAAGTGTTGGAGTCTGTGTAAGTGCTGGGGACCGTGTAAGTGCTGGGGACCGTGTAAGTGATAGGGACTGTGTAAGTGATAGGGACCGTGTAAGTGATAGGGACTGTGTAAGTGATGGGGACCATGTTAGTGATGGGGACCGTGTAAGTGATGGGGACCATTTAAGTGATGGGAACCATGTAAGTGATGGGTACTGTGTAATTGATGAGGACTGTGTAAGTTGCAGAGACTGTTAAGTGGTGTGGACCGTGTAAGTGATGGGGATTGTGTAAGCGATGGGGACTGTGTAAGCGATGGGGACTGTGTAAGTGATGGGGACCGTGTAAGTGATGGAGAGAATTGGGCTGGGTTTAAACTGGGCATCTGAACTGAGCCTGCCCCATTCCCTCCGGGCGGGTCAGGTTTAAATGAGGGACCTGTTGAGTTTGATCTGAACTCAGCAGAAGCACTGAACTCAATGCCTGAACCAGACTGGAGAGCGCAGCAGGCCTGATGCCAGGCAGTCTGCAGAGCCAACACAATAAGCCTAAGACATTATTGCCAGAGAATGAAGAAAGCAGTCAAAGTGTCCCGATGAGACTTGCACAATATTTGAGATGTCTGGTAAAGGCCTGTCTGGTAATAACTCCTCTCTATTTCTATTTCAACAATGATCCTATATAAATGTAGAATAATAGATTAATGTTTCAAGTCTGTTTTCTTAGCTCTGCTTGTTCCAATATGTATTTGTAGCAACAAGTCTCAGAGCATATTAAAGTGCTCGGTAATTTGACCTGTGGATAATCTTTAAATCTCTGCGGATGACTGCTTGTATATTGAGTACAGCCAGTCCAAGTAATTCTCTCTGTGTAAGAGCGCTGGGGGTGTATTGAACCAAAACGGAAACGATACAGCACCTTTAGTTTGTTCATAGTTTGCTTTAAGTCTGTACCATTCTGCTTTTGCGTGAGATGTATTTGCAGATCCTGTATGGGAGTAAAAGGTGTCCTTTGCAAGCTACAAATACTCAAAGGGTTACAAAAGTTCACAAACTATTTCTTTTAGCAATGTTTTGGTACAGATTACATGCTTGAGCCAAGATAGTCAAATGATTTTTATTAGTTACTTCAGACACAAGAGGGTATGGTTGAATGGATAGCAAAGAAGCATCAATACTCGGAGTAACAGGAGCCTTGACGTAATTAAATCTGATTGTGCAAATACACTTTCTCAATCCCTGCTCAGCATCTTCTGTTTGTATTAGAACTGCACCCTGAAATATGCCATCATTAATCCTCTTTGACGGCACATACTAATTTCTCTGTGTGTATGTGTAAAGGTTAAATTGAGGTTTAAAGCATTTATTTACCTTCGTGCTGGGTTCAAGTTTCAACGCCCTCCTGAGTGTCTCCATAGCTTCCTCATAGTCACCCTGTTCTGATAACAACTGCAGCACAATTGAAAAACAGAATGAATCACTTTGAGGAGTCAAAATTAAATAGGACTGTTCTTGGTATTTTTTTGATGGCTAGACTGCATAGTAGTTTGCCTGTTTAAGTGTGTGTGGAAATTTAATTTAAAAAATCATTTATAATAGCTTCAAGGGACGTTTAGAGCCACAATGATGCACAACTCAACATTGATTATAATCCTGGGTGAGCTAAAGGTCATTGACTGTTCTAGTCAGTTTGTGTTTCTGTCCGGTTGACTGCTTGTATATTGAGTACAGCCAGTTCAAACTGTGAAGCAAATCACTGCAATCCTCTTTTCTCCTCACCCCCACCCCGCAGCTTCAGATTGTTACGATTATTTATGCTTAATACAGGACAAAATTAATTCTCACTTGGAGAAGCATGAGTTCATAAGGGACAGCCAGCACGGATTTGTTAAAGGCAAATAGTGTCTGACTAACCTGATCGAGTTCTTTGATGAAGTAACAGAGAAGGTTGATGAAGGTAGTGCAGCAGATATTGTATATATGGACTTTCAAAAGATATTTGATAAAGTACCACATAATAGACTTATTCAGAAAATAGAAGCACATGGGATGAAAGGGATGGTAGTAACTTGGGTACAGAATTGGCTAAGGGATAGGAGGCAGAGAAGTGGTGAATGGATGTTTTTCTGACTGGAGAGAAGTTTGCAGTGGGGTCCCCCAGGGGTCGGAATTAGGATCATTGCTTTTCTTGTTACATATAAATGACCTGGACTTGGGTAAAGGGAGTACAATTTCAAAGTTTGTGGATGATACAAAATTTAGCAACTTAGTAAATAGTGAGCAGAATAGTAGCAGATTTCAGGAGGACATAGACAGACTGGTGAAATGGGCAGACACATGACCGATGCAATTTAATGCGGGTAAGTGTGAAGTGTTGCAGGGTAGGTTAAGGGGAAATCTAATAGACGTATTCAAAACAATGAGGGGTTTTGATAGAGGAAATAGAGAGAAACTGCTTCCTCTGGCAAGTGGGTAGGTAACCAAAGGGGAAATGAGGATAATTTTTTTCACAAAGAGGGCTGTTAAGACCTGGAACACACTCCCTGAAAGGGTGTTGGAAGCAGATTCCACAGAAACTTTCAAAAGGCAATTGGACATGTGCTGGAAGAGTCACATCATGGACGATGTCACTGTGTGTTGTGCTTAGTGGAACTCCAGTGCTCCTTCAAACAATTTTACAGGGCCGATGGTGCCCTTTTAATATAAAACAGTTATGAATGCAAATCTGTAAATTATTAAAGAACTGTCAACTCAGTTAGCTCGGAACCAGAAGGGCATCTGCTTCTGATTAACACAGAAGAAAAGTAACTCATCAAAAACAAATCAATTTGTCAGAGTGCTCCTATAAGTCAGAGATAAGAAACCGAGATTGAGGGATAAACAGGTCTATAAGCTGCAATCTGCCTCCCAACCTTATGTCATTTCAAACTGATGTACACTGGCAGCATATCCACATGGCAACTGGGCTCCAAGCAACAGAGAGTTCTGAATGGTTAATATGTAGGCTAATGTGCACTTTACAGAGCAAGAGCATCTGTCCGATCCAATTTAAGTTTGTACATAGGGCATATTACATTGATCCAGTTGTATTGTGCAAGGATTTCAGAGAAATGTGTTGGAGATACCTGTTAGAATCCAATGTTCTTTAATGTGCGTTCTGGGAGGGGACAGAGAGCGCCTTGTTTTTGGAGTGTGCTCTTTAGTGTATGCCTGGTATTCAGGTTCAGTAAGATGCCTAGCAGTCCTGGAAAACTTTGTGCTTGGTAATCTCACCAGCCCCGAGGCAAGGTTCTTATTAACATCCAATTTGAAGCATGCCACGCTTAACTCTGAGAGGATTTTGTGTCTTTCGAACACAAATTGTAGAACAGGAGAAAAGGGACGGGAAAGAAAGGTGACGAAAATTTACGCACTTTCTCGTATTCAAACAAAAATATGAATATGATATGCACGCTTGGAACTTTTTAAATTGGGATTTTTTTTCCCCCATTAGGAAGTAAGGAAATTTAGCATCAGACCCACTCCTTTCACTTCATAATCATTCTAAGATGGGGGGCAAGATGTTGTGGATCATTTTGTTGCAATACTCTTCAGCGAAAGCAGTGTAATGAGAAATTTCAACATTAGTCACGATACCTCATTGTGTGCTTGGGAAACAAACCAAAATTAAAAAAGATTCATAAGATTGTTTTCGATGACGACGCCCCTTTAAAAAGCCTGGTGACATCTTTCCTTCCGAAAATTGTTGTTCTTAACATCTTGCAAAGGTGTTATTCTCAATCCCAGAAATTTACAGTCCCGTCGTTTGTGAATGACCATATCTTTTGAAATAATAGTTTTAAATAAGCTTTCAGGGAATTGAAAAGATGTTTAAAACTCGAGCATAAAGTTTCATGCAGCAACCTTTTCATTACCATATCAATAGTCTTATCCATATCTTACCATATCTTTGTCAATTACCATATCTTAGTCAATAGTCAATGGGTCAAAATCCTGGAACTCCCTACCCAACAGCACTGTGGGAGAACCTTCACCACACGGACTGCAGCGGTTCAAGAAGGCGGCTCACCACCACCTTCTCAAGGGCAATTAGGGATGGGCAATAAATGATGGCCTTGTCAGCGATACCCACATCCCATGAATGAATAATAAGAAAAAAACAGTGCATTCACGCGTAGCCCCGCATGCCCGAACTGAGAAAGCCCAAGGCCAGTCCGAAATTGGGCCTCGGGCCTCATCTAAATAATCCGGGGGAGCTGCCGTCATCTGTAGCATCTCCACAGGCAGCTTGCCTTTTTGCAGCAGCAAATTCAAAGGCTGCCTGCCTCCCGAGAATGTGTGGAGGGGGTGGTGGTGGACAGCGGGAGGGGGACCAATTTCTTTTTTAAAAGGTACCTTTAGTCAGCGGCCGTTGCTTAGGCCGCAGTGGCCATTGAAGACTCCTGAGTGGGGCAAGCCCAACACCTGTCCCGCTCTTCGCCCACCAGCTTCTGTGAGGGCACCTCAAACAAGCATTCAGCCCTTTATCTACATACTTAAGGGACCAAGTGCCTGTTCAGGTGACTGCCAGGGACGCCTGAATAATGGCCCGACCCAATTTCGAGTCGGACGTTTTTCAGCCGTCCCTGGGGCGTAGGAAGTTGGTGCCCGAAATTGGGCCTCGTCAACAGAGTCTAATTTCTACTCCATCGTCTTTAGTTTGGCTACAGAGCGGTTCACGCTAAAAGTGGTGTGTAGACGGGATCAATGGTTGATCCAATTGATCTCCAGACTTGACCATCAAACCCGACACCCTGGTGCTTCCAGGTCCGTGCTTCAGATCTCAGGTGGCAATGTAAACTCAGTTTGGGGCAGAAAGGGTGAAGTTTAGCAATTCTAAGGAGAAAAAAAAACATTTAAACAGTTAAAAAGAAAATAATTTCCCACTCAGTTGTCCTTCCTGGAGTTGAAGTTTGAATTTATTTTACACGTAAAAGGAATCAACTAAACTGCCCTCTGTGGCATGATACCTCCACCAGATTAATCCCATTAGCTCAGATGGGGTTTTGGAGGTGCCTGTATGAATAAGACCTCCAAACTTGAAGTTTCTCAAACATAGATTCATTTTAACTCTTACTAAGGCATTAAAGTGAAACTGGGTGAATATTAGTGTATGAACACTTAAGGTGTTGGCCTGAAGTTCCTTTCTCTGCCAGTATAGTGGAGTGACAAATCTGTTTCACATAAATGGGTTAACGTTTGCATTAGATGAGGGGATGAAACAATTTCATAGGAACGGTAATATTTGCACAGCTGAATGTCAAGCCCTGGGTGAATTCTGCACTGGTTGTGGTCATAGAATACTCAACCTTTCCTTTCCTGAACAAAGCTTTCACATTATTGGGGTCCAGTTGCAGCACAGCATTACTGGAAGCAATCACATCTTCATGGAGCTCCAACTTCAGCTGGGCAGCTGCCAAATTGTTGAGACATTTCAGCCCATCTTCCTGCAGTTCTTCTGCCTCCTCAGTGCTGAGAATAACTGCAATTTAAAACCGGCACAGATATTAGAATGACCATAACATACTTTAAAATTAGGAATAGTGCAGCATTGAAACTTACTCCCATCTATATGCACTTCCTATTGTCCTACTGTCACACTTTGGTGTTAACTTTTCCCATTATAAATTCCATTGTTCGCATTTATAATGGAGAATGCCTATGTAAACTTGTCACGTTGTAATTACACCCAGCCATCAGAGGTGGTGCTGTGGTGCCTGTTTTGGCATCCCCAGCTCCTCAGCCTGTACTGCAGTGAAACCCTTATACTTCAACCAACTCTACTTTGTCTCCAAATTGCTGAAAGTTTTGCTATTTAAATCTAAATAATAATATAAAATTGATGTAATACGTAAAAATAAGGACAGAATGTACAACTTTAAAATGGAGACTGAATTACATTTGCATGCCCTGCCCAATTCACATGGCTTTGACTCCCCATATGCAACATCACTAAAGATCGACTAGTGATACTGTAAAAGGATTGAAACAGAAAATATTCATCACACTTAAAATGTCGTAAAAACGTTTCTGTCAACTATTTTCATTGCAAAGATAACAACAACAACTGGCATTTATATAGTGCCTTTAACGTAGAAAAGCAATCCTAAAGCGCTTCACAGAGGCATTTAAAAAAATGGATGCTGAGCCAAAGAAGGAGATATTAGGAGTAAGAGACGAGTTTTAAGGGTAGTCTTAAAAGAGGAGGGGATGGTGGCGTGCTTTAGGGAGGGAATTCCAGAGTGTGGGGCTGAGGTGACTGAAGGCAAGTTGCCAATGGTGGAGTGAGGCCAGCGTCATAGAATCATAGAAAGTCACGGCACAGAAGGAGGCCATTCGGCCCATCGTGTCCGTGCCGGCCGAAAAAGAGCTATCCAGCTTAATCCCACTTTCCAGCACTTGGTCCGTAGCCCTGTAGGTTATGGCACTTCAAGTGCACATCCCAGTACTTTTTAAATGAGTTGAGGGTTTCTGCCTCTATCACCCTCTCAGGCAGTGAGTTCCAGACCCCCACCACCCTCTGGGTGAAAAAAGTTCTCCTCAGCTCCTGTCTAATCCTTCTACCAATTACTTTAAATCTATGCCCCCTGGTCACTGACCCCTCTGCTAAGGGAAATAGGTCCTCCCTATCCACTCTATCTAGTCCCGTCATAATTTTATATCCCTCAATTAAATCTCCCCTCAGCCTCCTTTGTTCCAAAGAAAACAACCCCAGCCTATCCAATCTTTTCTCATAACTAAAATTCTCCAGCCCTGGCAACATCCTCGTAAATCTCCTCTGTACCCTCTCTAGTGCAATCACATCTTTCCTGTAATGTGGTGACCAGAATTGTACGCAGTACTCAAGCTGTGGCCTAACCATTGTTTTATACAGTTCTAGCATAACATCCCTGCTCTTATATTCTATGCCTCGGCTAATAAAGAAAAGTATCCCGTATGTCTTTTTAGCCACCTTATCTACCTGTTCTGCTACCTTCAGGGATCTGTGGACATGCACTCCAAGGTCCCTTTGTTCCTCTACACATCTCAGTATCCTCCCATTTATGTGCACTCCCTTGCCTTGTTTGCCCTTCCCAAATGCCTTACCTCACACTTTTCTGGATTGAATTCCATTTGCCACTTTTCTGCCCACCTGGCCAGTCCATTGATAACTTCCTGCAGTCTACAGCTTTCCTCCTCACTATCAACCACATGGCCAATTTTTGTAACATCTGCAAACTTCTTGATCAAGCCCCCACATTCAAGTCCAATCATTAATATATACCAAAAAAGCAAGGGGCCTAGTACTTCTGGGACCCCACTGGAAACAGCCTTCCAGTTGCAAAAACCCGTCAACCATTACCCTTTGCTTTCTGTCACTGAGCCAATTTTGGATCCAATTAGCCACTTTCCCTTGGATCCCATGGGCTTTTACTTTTTTGACCAGTCTGCCATGTAGGACCTTGTCAAAAGCCTTGCTAAAATCCATGTAGACTACATCAAACGCATTACCCTCATCGACCCTCCTTGTTACCTCCTCAAAAAATTCAATTAAGTTAGTCAGACCCTTAACAAATCCATGCTGACTGTCCTTGAATGACGATTTATGCTGTCCCTCAGAATCGATTCCAATAATTTGCCCACCACCGAGGTTAGACTGACTGGCCTATAATTACTCGGTCTATCTCTTTCTCCTTTTTTAAACAATGGTACAGCGTTAGCAGTCCTCCAATCCTCCAGCACCATGCATGTAGCCAGGGAGGATTGGAAAATGATGCTCAGTGCCTCCGTTATTTCCTCCCTTGCTTTTCCTAGCAGCTTGGGATACATTTCATCCGGGCCTGGCGATTTATCTACTTTCAAAGATGCTAAACCCCTTAATACTTCCTCTCTCACTATGTTTATCCCATTCAATCTTTCACACTCCTCCTCTCTACAATCTCTGCATTGTCCCCCTCTTTTGTGAAGACAGACAAAATATCAGTGGAACAGAGAGTTGGGGGGGGGGTGGAATGTGGAAGGACTGGAGGAGGTTACAGGGATGGGTGGGGGGGGGGGGGGTGTGGAGGGAGGGCAGGCCATGAAGGGATTTAAACGAATATGTATAGATGAGAGAAGTCATTCAGCCCATCTAGCTCACCCTTCCATAGAAATCTACGCCCCAATCACAGCACCTAATTGAACCTTGAATGATTCCAGAGCTGAAGACCATTCATGGTATTAATCATTCTTTCTGAAGTGCTGTCTGAAATTAAGTGTCAGCTTGTCTCAGTGGTGGTACCCTCGCCTCTGAGTTAGATGGTTACAGGTTAATGTGCCATTGCAGGTCTTAAGCATGTGCTTGAGGCTGACACTTTGACACTGTACTGAGGGAATGCTGCATTGTCAGAGCTGCCATCTTTTAGATGAGATGTTAAGGTGGTTGTTGAAGATTGCAGGCATTATTTGAAGAGCAGTAGAGTTCACCCAGTGTCCTGGCTAACATTTATCCTTCAGCCAACATCACCAAAAATAGATTAGCTGGCCATTTGTCTCATTGTTGTGTCCAGATTACTACCATGCTTGCCTATGTAACAATGGTAACTACACTTCAAAATTTATTAATTGGCTATGACGTGCTTTGAGACATCGTGAGGACATGAAGGGCACTATATAAATGCAAATTCTGTCTTGCATCCTGAACTTACCTTTTACCAGTTCCTACCTTTGTCCATTTGTCCTGCAATCCTGGTTTAAATTTGAAAGAATGCTCAGCATTAACCTTTCTTATTCCACATAATATCTTATGTACCTCTACAAAGTTCTTCTCATTCACCCCTCATCAAGGCTGAAGAGCCCAAATCTTTCCTTATAACTTAGTCCCTCTGACACGAGGGATCAGGCTTGTGACCCTTCCAGGATGCCTCAGTGACCAAAACTGAAGGTAGATTCATGGGGGGTGATTTTAAACCCCAAGAACGGGTGGGTTGAGGGTGGGTGGGAGTTGAAAAAAGTTGCTTTCTCGGTTGCGACCGCAACCCGGCTTTATTTCTGGGCTTAACGTTGGCGTGTAAAAGTACAGGGTTCCCACCGGGAATGCAAAGTCCGAAAATTTTGCGGTTGCGACCAAAAAAAACCAACTATTTTCAACTCCCACCTGCCCCCAACCCACTCGTTCTTGGGGTTTAAAATCACCCCATGGTGACTCCTAACCAAGGCCTTATACAACATCAGTATGGTAACATCAGAATTATTATCGTGATTACACTTCAAAAGTACTTTGTTGGCTGTAAAGCGCTATGGGAAGTCCTGAGGTCATGAAAGGCACTATATAAATGCAAGTTCTTTCTTTCTCTCTTTACTTTACTGACCTGCCAGTGGTGCTCGGCATTATATTTATTGATAATTCCTGCTCTGCAACATAGGAGCATCGGGACAGGAGTAGGCCATTCAGCCCCTCGAGCCCGCTCCGCCATTTGATAAGATCATGGCTGATCTGTGCTCTAACTCCATATCCCTTAATACCTTTGGTTGCCAAAAAGCTATCTATCTCAGATTTAAATTTAGCAATTGAGCTAGCATGAATTGCCTTTTGCGGAAGAGACTTCCAAACTCCTACCACCCTTTGTGTGTAGAAATGTTTTCTAATCTCATTCCTGAAAGGTCTGGCTCTAATTTTTAGACTGTGCCCCCTAGTCTTAGAATCCCCAACCAGCGGAAATAGTTTCTCTCTATCCAGCCTATCTGTTCCCCTTAATATCTTACAAACTTCAATCAGATCACCCCTAAACTCTAGAGAATACAACCCCAATTTGTGTAATCTCTCCTCAGAACTTAACCCTTGAAGTCCGGGTATCATTCTAGTAAACCTACGCTGCACTCCCTCCAAGGCCAATGTGTCCTTCCGAAGGTGCGGTGCCCAGAACTGCTCTCAGTACTCCAGGTGCGGTCTATCCAGGGTTTTTTATAGCCTCAGTTTTTTTTTGGGAGGGACGGCTTTATGGTGATTCACTATTTTGGGATTTCTCTCCTCCAGAGTTGTTCCATGTTGCTATTGTTGGGGAAAAGCCAACTGCATCATGAAGTGACTCTGCCCATTGCAACGATTGGACGTGATGAATGGTAAGCTTACTTATTACTCCCAGATCTCTTTCAACCTCTTCACTATCTAGTTCAACACCATTCCTTAAGCAGGTTCCTTATTTTTCTTCCAATGTGTGGATTAGAATTGAATAAAAGGGAACTACCCTTTAGGGCTGTCAATTCTGGAGGATCTGAGTAATTATCTGTTCTGAGATTGTTAACACTGTTTGATATTGAGCTACTATAGGAGCTAGGGGTGCCAGTTAATGATACGCATGCCTTGTGCAGCTGGCTGCACCCTGAAAATAAACTTGCCAGGATCTGCTGAGGCAGGCAGCTGGGAAGGCCCACAGCAAATCCTGGAAAATTTATTTTACGGTTGGAGCCAGTTGTGCAAGACCCACGCATCAGCCACCCACCGGTTCACCATCGTGGGCTTTGGCGCAGAATAAAAGCAACTATCGAAACCAAACCCACCAACAAACATGCTAAATTTTCGCTCGGCCTCATTTTAAATTTGTATTCATAATAAAGATTTTAAGGTACTCCAAGTCTGTCTGCAGTAGCAGCAACACAAGTTAAAAATTTCAGTAGTATAGGTTGGGCAACAGGCCATAGAAAATATAAATGCCTCAGAGAGTTTGACAGGCTACTTAACAGGGGCCCATACAGCTGCAAAGGCCGGGGCACAGGTTGAACCCTTTCAACAACAGCTACTCGTGAATAACTGCCCTGTTGATGCTTCCCTTGTGCTAATACTGGGCAGCTAAGTACAGTATTAAAGGGGAAGAAAAGTTAAAGGGGAGAACTTTCTGTTCAAAGTATCTATCAGAAGAAACCTATAGACGCTGATTCGCAGATCGGGTGTTCCTGGTGCTGGCAGGGCATGCTGGTTGGGAAATCTCGGGTCCGCAGCCCCTGATTTCCTGTCCATCTATTTAAAATAGCGGGTGCAGATACCAGTGCTCCCTGTGACCTCTGTTCTGCGCCTAGAATGCCTGACCTAGGAATCAAATATCCTCAGTTTTTTTGGGGGGGACGGCTTTATGGTGATTCGCTATTTTGGGATTTCTCTCCTCCAGAGTTGTTCCATGCTGTTACTGTTGGGGAAAAGCCAACTGCATCATGAAGTGACTCTGCCCATTGTAATGAAGGAAGCAACTTTGGTTCAACTTGGGAGATGAAGAAGAACAAACACCAACACCAACAATGGTAACCTATGTAGCACCTTTAGAAAATGACCCAAGACTGTTCTCAAAGGCATAAGAAAAAATGGATGTCAAGACAAAGAAGGAGATATTAGGACGGGTTACCAAAAGGTAAGTCAAAGAAGTGGGCTTTAAGGAGGGGTTTAAAGGAGGAGAGGGAGATGGAGAGGGGGAGAGGTGGAGGGACTTCCAAAACATGGATCCAGGAGGCACATGGGGTTACGGTGGGACGAAAGGGGAGGATGGACAAGAGGCATAGGGTCAGAGAAACGGGGAGTTTGCATTTACATAGGGCTTTAACATTGAAAAACATCCTTTGGATGTTAAAGGCGCTATATAAATACATGTTTTTGTTGTCATTGTCCTTGTCTTGGTGTGAGCATTTTCCCACAATATTCAAATACCTCTGACCTGAAGATTTGGACAGGGACAGGGGCACTTTCATTGGGACAGGCAAAATTCTCATCCCACCTCAGAACTGCCCCTAAAAGCCCTCCAGAGGAATTTCAGGGCTCACATTTCTCCTTGTATGCTGCAGATGTTTCATCATTTGCATCGTTTACATGTGGCAAGATCTTGGCAAACTAAATAATTGTCACATAATTTCATCACACCCACTCAGTACTAATTACTCTCTCAAAGATGAAGCCTAACTAACAGAACTCTGCTCACACAGATACTTGGCTTATTTATGAAGAATCAATACAATCCCAACCCAGCTAATGCAGAGTCGGCCTCTCTGTCCCATAGAGTAGTGCGTTTAAATTCAATGTGCTATTAATTAACTCACAGCAGAGAATGTCTCCTAGTGCTTGTTTGCGTGTATGGTATGGATGTAAGACAATGTAAAAACCTGCCTTGTGACACCACAAAGGCAGTGATTGATCACAGAGGAAATGATGAGATTCACTGACACTCTGCTGCTAAGTTACGTTCCAGTTAAGCAAATCTTTGCCTTTTGCTGCAGTGCTGAGCTGTGGAAACTGTTTCCAACAAGAACCTCTGAGGTGGGTCTCACAACTGGCATGGTCCCCTACAATTCAGAATGTAAAGTACCACAACGGACTTCCCTTGGCCAGTAGGCAGTGCAACACCAGACAGGTACAAACTGTACGTGGCCGGCTTCGTGCAACACAGGTGCATGCTCGATACACGATCAAGTGTGTATGTTGCTGCTTACCCCTATATATGTCAGACCTATATTTTTATGTCACCTGGAAAGGAGGCGGAGACAACAGAAAGGAGGAGGAGACAACAAGTGCCACCCGCTTGGCCCAAGGAAACTCCCGGTATAGGACTAACGGGGCTGAGAACTGGCACAACCAGGTCCTGTCCCAATTTTTGCTTCAACCTGCGCTATTGTACCGCGGATACCCCCGAAACACTATGGATTTTTTTGCATCCTTTGCGCCACTAGAGAAGCAATTTACCCGCACACACTGTATCATGAGCTTGTCCTCCCAGAGATGGTTCGTAACATAAGGCACGTGTATAGTTTACCCTTAGCAGGCTAAAATTTCCACAGGGAGTCCTGCCCGATCTCCTGCCTTAACTTCAACGGAAATCCTGGAGAAACAGCTTAATTGGCTTGGCTTGTGTTCCCTTGAGTATAAAAAATTAAGGGGGAATCTGGTCGAGGTGTTTAAAATATTGAAAGGATTCGATAGGGTAGATACAGAGAACCTATTTCCTCTGATGGGGGCATCAAGAATGGGGGGGACATAATCTTAAAATTAGAGCCAGGCCATTTAAGAGGGAAATCAGGAAGCTCTTTTTCATATAAATGGTGGTAGAAATCTGGAACACTCTCCCCCAAAAGGCTGGGGAACAATTGGAACTATCAAGATTAAGATAGATAAATTTTTGTGGGTAAGGTTATCAAGGGATATTGAGCTAAGGCGGGTAAATGGAGTTGAGGTACAGATCAGCCATCATCTAATTGAATGACGGAGCAGGCCGAGGGCCTGAATGGCCTACTCCTGTTCTTATGATCCTATGTTCCTATTTACACTATTTCTCCGGAGTTAGCACCAAAATGATGGTGGGAGATCAGGAGAACCCCCTCGGAAACTTTAGCACAAAGTTTGTAACTTGGGCTCTTTAAAAGCAATTCAGCGCCAAATTGGTCCGGCCAAATTTCAGTCTATTTGTTAAAATAAACTGGGTGCATGCGAGCCTGAACTAATCCCGTGTTTTGTTTCCATATTTTCAGTCACTGTGACTTGAATATGTGAGTGTATCTATACGACATGTACTTTTTATTTGTGGTATGCTTGTTGAAATGAAAATCAGGTTCTCTTTTGTCCTGAAGCGGTCTTACAGTGAAGCAAACCAGTCCTGTCACACATCCAGCATGTCCAGACCTGTTTTAATACATGTTCAAGTTATACCGTTCACTACTCCAGTAGCCAATTGGTCTGTATCATCTGCAACTGAGTCTTATAAGGGTTATGTCTTTGCTACATGGGTTAGGTTTAGTGAAACTTCAGATTGACAGCATCAATGAGTCATGATTGAATTGCAAAGAACTATGTGAGATACATTATCTGCCATCATGCAGTGATTTATAAACAAAGGATTGTGTGAGGGTTCTTGTAGGTCACAGCTTCTCGTTAAAAGCAATGAGAACACTTATTCCTTGGGTGTAAAGGCCAGAAAGAACAGGCCAGAAACCTTTGACCATCAAGTTTCTGCCTCTTTCATGTTGCCCTGGGATTTGCAAAGCTTTCACTGAGGAGTGGAGTAGGGCCTGTACCTCCAATAGATGGAGGCCCAGCAACATCATGGTAAGAGGCAGAAGGGGGTGTTCCCTGTGTTTGCAGCCAGGGAACCCATTTCCCAAGATGCCCCAAGAAGCTGGCAGTGGACCTTTGCACCTGAGCTCCCCTTAGGTCAGAGGGTGAGAAGTCAGGCAGCAAGGTTGGAAGGTAAGTGGCTTACTTCTTTTTGGTGGCGTTTAATTGATTGTCGGGTCTAGAGGGCTTCTCGTTGGTGTTTGCCCCAACAGCAGCTAGATTGCCCAGAAGGTCCCTAGACCAGTGGACTGTCCCACAACTGCAGGCTCAACAGATCTGGGCATTTCTCAACCTGGACAGATGCAACGTGCTTCGGGCACACTGTGTCTTGTCCCACACCCAGGGGGAAGGGAATCTGCCCCATAGCTTCCTAGGCCTCAACTGACATTCAACCTCACCTACCCTCAATGAGAGAGTTGCTATGGTAGACTGTACCATGAAAAGTAGCACTCGATCGTTGTAGGACACTGTATATGAGAAGGAAGAAAAAGCAGCAAGGATACCTACTGCATCCCACTAAATATCAATCCCTATTGGCCAATATGGAGTGACACAGGAACATAGGAACAGGAGTAGGCCATTCAGCCATTCATGCCTGATCTGTATCTCAACTCCATTTACCCGCCTTGGTTCCATATCCCTTAATACCCTTACCATCAAAAATCTATCAATCTCAGTTTTGACATTTTCAATTGACCTCCAGCCTCTTTTTGGTGGAGATAGTTCCAGATTTCCTCTCCCCTGTGTGTGAAGAAGTGTTTCTTGACATCACCCCTGAATGGCCTAGCTCTAATTTTAAAGTTATGCCACCCTGTTCTGGACTCCCCCACCTGAGGAAATAGTTTCTCTCCGTCTACTCTATCAAATCCTTTAATAATCTTAAATACCTTAATTAGATCACTCCTTAATCATCCAAACTCAAGGGAATACAAGCCTAGTCTATGCAACCTGTCCCCATAATTTAACCCTTTTAGCCCCGTCATCACTCTGGTGAATCTGTGCTGCGGCCCTCCAAGGCCAATATAGTCTTCCTGAAGTACGATTCCCAGAACTGGTAATTCCAAAGCAGTTGCCAGCAGTATAACCCATGTTATCAATTTAGCTAAACTGAAGGCAGAAAGCCAGTAGAGTGGGATTATATCGGGGGAAATGATCAAGAAACAACACAATGCAAATACAATAGCCAAGTATCACTGCAACAACAGTCAGAGGCCTGGTGAAACGTGAAACGTGAGCTATAACCATTGGCTTGTGTCTTACGTTCTGAGGAAACATTTAGGACCTCCAGTGCCAGGTTGTATGATCTCACAGCATTGTGATAGTCTTCTCTCTGGAAGTAGTAGTTCCCTCGCTCCCGTTTCTGCTTACAGATCCGAATGCAGTCCGAAGCTGACAGCGTTTTTGGGTCAGGAGCATTTCTGACTTTGAGAAGCTGGACTTCGTATATCAGTGTTGCATTTGGGGGGACATCAGGGACTCTAAAACAGAGGGAAAAAATAAAGATCAGTCTTCATTCGTCTGTCCTGTAACGTGTGGTAAGGCTGAGTTGTTTTTGTTAACATTCTCAGTTTTGAACAATGGAAATAAGAAACTAATATTGCAGCAGAAAGGGAGCCACAAATGAACAGAGGCCAGCCAGAACAAAGGTCAGACATTTCTTGGGTGTGAACAGCATGTAGGGGCCACAGCCCAGTGGAATTTTATTATGAGCCATAGATTAGGAAAGACATACATTTCAATGAATCCCAGGAACTTAATAGCCTCTGAAAACTCATCAGGGAACTGAGAGCTTTTAGGCTACCTCGAACTCAACATTAACATTGAGCATCATACAAACCTGGAGCCTTTGCGTTTACAAACATTGGGGTAGAAATTGGACCTAGCTGTTCCCATTTGACGGGTGTAAAACGAGCGCAGTGAGGGCCAATTTCAGGCACCAATGTCCCAAGCCCAAAATAAGCCTGAAGGACATCTGACCCGATTTTGCACAGGCCATTTTGCAGGAGTCCCTGGCGGTCGCCTAAAACAGAGGTTAGGCCTCTTCCATATGTAAATGAGGGACCTACTTTAGGCCCCCTTGCCGAAACTGGATAGGAAGGATTCTTTGGCAATGGGTCATTTTTTTTAAAAGCAAAAATTAAAAAATCATTGCTATGGAGCAGGTGTGCTCCTCCAACTCCACCAGTCACCCGATTGGCCTCTCCTCACCCCGTACCCCCCCACCGGTTGCCACTCTCTCCCATTGGGCCTTTGCCGGTGAGGCAAGTGGCTCAATATTCATTTCCTTAAAATGGGTGAACTGCCTTTGGAGCTGCAAACAGGTGCCAGCAGTTCACCCAATTAATATTAACGAGGTCCAAGGCCCAATTTTGGACTGGCCTCAGGTACCCTGGTTGGGGCACGCCCTTCGAAAATGGGCCTACAGGAATTTCAACACCATAATTTTCATTTTTACTTTTTACTAGTGAAGTTTGTGCTCGCCATTGTAAGGCCTGAAAAACGTGAGGAGCACTTTCCTCTTTCAGGCACGCAATGTTACTAATAAGCGCTCCCAAGTCAGGTATGGTAGAGTTCGATGGAGTGTAAAGCTCCTTCTGATCATCCCAACAATTTGCTTGAGGCCAAACCTCAGAAGGGCAGCTCCTACTGCACCAGTCTGACACCTTTCCATATCCCACACCAGCCATCCTGACAACTCCTCTGAGTGAGGTTGCTAATTTAGTGCCAATTAGTGCCAATTCAGAGCATCCTTGTCTTTCAGCCAACGCCCACTTGGGTAGGGGCTGAGACTGCCTAAGGTCATTTCACACAGGAACCTTACAGTCAGCAGGGAGATAGAGACTTTCATCCCATCAGTCTGGGCTGGATTTGAATGTAGGTCTCACAGGGTGAGAGGACATGGCCTGACTGTTTTGAAGACATTTTGTGAAGAAGCCTCAGTAGAGTTAGTGAGGGAGCTGAAGTACCTGAATGTGGTATTTTTAGGACAGAATATAGCACCAAGACACAACAGGGTGCGAAAGTCTGCTCATAAACAAGTAGAATAATTATCACCTGCTGCATACAACAAGGGATAGGGACAGCATCGAAATCCCCTGAAGTCTACTGATAATTAGGCCCAGAATAGATGACAATAGCAAAAGAGTTTTCTCATTAATGTGTACTGCAATGGATCTCAACATTTTACGTCTGTTCTGAGAAATACTTGTTAGGTAAGGAATAACAAAGCAGTTATCTGCTAGTAATGTATTTGTTTGGAATTTTTCTTGATTGAATTTGTTACAGTCTAAATAGCACAATAGAATATATTTGTAAATGGTGTTTATACCACGTGTGGAGATCATCTTGAGCACTTTTGCAGGGGTAGATTTTGAAACAATGGAAATGAAATTCAGGGACTTATATAACACCAGTTTTACACCCGGGTGTCAGGTTGAAAATCTGCCTCAATGACTTTTGTAGTATTCCGTGCCCAAAGTATGGTTGTGAGTTAACTCTATCCCAGTCTCTCTTACCTTTCTCTCCTCTCTTAATTCTGAACTGCTTGGCTTTAGTTCCTGCTGTGTTTCTGTTTTTGAATCTATCTGCTTCCCTGCCATCTCTCCACTGATTTGTATCTACTTTTAGTCACCCAATGTGTTTTTCTCTTTCTCATTCTCTTTCCCCTACTGACAGCCTAATGTTAACCTTTTTTCAAATTCATTCTCGGGATGTGGGCTTCATTGGCAAGGCCGACATTTATTGCCCATCCCTAGTTGCCCTTGAGAAGGTGATGGTGGGCCTTCTTCTTGAACTGCTGCAGTCCGTGTGGTGAAGGTTCTCCCACGGTGCTGTTAAGTAGGGAGTTCCAGGATTTTGACCCAGCGACAATGAAGGAACTGGGAGCTATTTCTGTAATTCACTATGTTCTGACATATATCTCTGCATCACTATGAGCCCAACATGGAGCACAGTAACTGATACATACATTCAAGTGAAAGAACAAAATCCAGATTGTATTTCCTAAAACCCTTGGTTCATAGTTACCATAAAATATTGTCTAGCTTCACCCATTTTTAATAAGAGGGATTGGTTGCCTCTTTCTCTGCAATTACATTCCAAGGATGTCTAGTATACATTGCAATCGTAACACAAGTTTGGTCATCTGTGACTCGATTGCAAATATTACTTCAATTGCAGAGAGTTTGCATTAACAATAAACTGGTTCAGCAGTGTATGAAGGGAGGTGTGTGTGTGCTGATAACAATGGCACAGGTCATAAAAAGTTCATTGTAAGTTAATAGTCTATGTCCTGTTCAGTCACTTAACTTCTTCATAAACTATTTATTATGTAAAGAGCGTATTTTTCATTCCTCGCCTAAGACTGAGTTGTGCATAATTGCATAAGGTATTTTGTCATTTATGTTTTATTATATTTTGCAAGACCCCGTGAGAATACGGAACATAATCTACATGGGAAATGCTATCAAATGGGCTGGGGCAATGCCAAAAGTATTATTGCTCCATTCACTGGACAAGAATAATATTCCACTCTTTGAAGACGTGACTCACGATGGTTCCAGGAGGGCCAGCAGATCTCTGCTACTTTGCCCATACGTGAGCCTTGACAGGGAATGTCAGCAACTATTCAACTATTGGGGCATCACAGCCAAGTCCAACCTCCCCCGGTGAACATGCAGGCACACTTTTGTAAGGAGGGGGGGAGGGTCACTGGATGGTGACCAGGAAGAAGAGCAAGAGCCACTTGTTCCCTTTTCCAACCTGAGAGACACTGAGGTTCTTCCGATGCGATTAGCTAACTCAGTACAGAGCAGGGCTTGAAACCTGGGCCTTCTTGACCTGTCTTTCTCAATACCATAGTAGGCGGTCCATTTACCCACTGAGCCATCAAGGCTGACTTGAAAGCAGCAACTTGAATTTGCCTTCCTTCTAATGGGCTTTGTTAGTAAATCTCTAAACAGCAGCACCAGCTGATTGCCCTTGTGGGCTGCCTGATGTACCAGCTTTCACACGGAGCAGTTGCAGTAGACGTAGGGGGGAGTCTAAAACCACGAGCCATAAATATAAGATAGTCACTAATCAATCCAATAGGGAATTCAGGAGAAACTTCTTTACCCAGAGAGTGGTTAGGATGTGGAACTCGCTACCACATGACCAGCATAGATGCATTTAAGGCAAGCCAGATAAGCACATGAGGGAGAAAGGAATAGAAGGTTATGCTGATAGGGTGAGATGAAGAAGGGTGGGAGGAGGCTCGTGTGGAGCATTAATGCCAGCACAGTTGGGCCGAATGGCCAGTTTCTGTGCTGTAGATTCGATTTAGAGTCCTAACACAAGTCCATTTTGTGTAAAGCATTCAAGGAGCTACATCACGGGAAGCTAGGCAGCAGTCAATAATTCCTGTGATTCAAGCCTGATGACAGTGCTTTGCCCAACTGGGTATGAGGCTGATTCCTGTAAGCATTGTTTTATGTGCCAGTACACATTACAAGCTCAGTCACTTCATTCAAACTGCCTGGTGATTCAATTTTTCAAGCACTAAGTTCCACTTTCCTGTGTTATTTATGTTTTCTTAATTCAAATTATTGCATGATTCATTTTTTTAGCACCAAAAAAACTATCAGGAGCAGACTTTACTGCAATTTAAAATCACTCAAAAGTTAGGTCGGAACTTCACCACTCAGGGTAAAATTCAGGCCATTGATATTACTGGAATACATAATCTATGTTGACACTCCCAGTGCAGAACTGAGGGAGTGCTGCACAGTTGGAGGTGTTGTCTTTCAGATGAGATTTTAAACCGAAGTCATGTCTGCCCTCTGAGATGGACCTAAAAGATCCCATGGCACTATTCGAAGAAGAGCAGGAGAGTTTTCCCCGGTGTCCTGACCGATATTTATCGCTCAACCAAAATCAAAAACAGATTATCTAGTCGTTATCTCATTGCTGTTTGTGGGATCTTGCTGTGCGCAAATTGGCTGCCGCGTTTCCTACATTACAACAGTGACTACACTTCAAAAGTACTTCATTGGCTGTAAAGCGCTTTGGGTCGTGAATGGTGCTATATAAATGCAAGTTCTTTCTTCCTTTTATTTAAAAGCATCCGAATCTTTTTTAAGTGAACAGACGGAAATTTGTCCAGAACAGCTGTGAGCTTAATGGGAAACCAAATCATGAAATCTCGCTATCCGTGTCTGTCTGAGATTGCTTTTCTGCTTCTGCCTCTATTTGATGAGTGTTTATTTTGGCAGGTCACTGGGCTATTAGCAAACAGGAGAGAACCAATATAATTGCTACTGGGGGCAATTACCAATACTGCCAGTTCTCAGACTGACTGTATGCAATCTGATAAAGGCTGCAATTCTGTCCACATTGTTCTGAAAATGATAAGCACTATTCCAGCGCAATCATCTGAGGCCCCCTCTCAAAAAAAACACTTGTTAGTGTCAACATGGCAAGCACTCCCCTATAAAAGTTCAGGTCAACATGTAGTACATTTTGAGATCCACCTCTGTAAACTGCACTGAGCTGATTTTCACCTTCACCACCAGGGTGTGAAAAATTGCCCGGGCAGAGCACCAGAGAGGAAAATCAGGCGGTGGGGTGCAATCGCACTCCAGTGACCGACCCTGCCCAGTTTTCCTTCGGACAAACTCCATTACAGGCACAAGGTCCTCTCCACCTGATTTTCCTCTCAACGATCTGCTCAGCTGATAATTCATGTTCTGTGCGTTTGAACTTAATTTTGAAATAGTACTGCAATATAACATATAAATGAATCATAAGATAACATTGGCCACCTTTCTGAGCCATATAATTTGCACCCATGGCAAGAAAATAACTTCCAGGAAATAGCCTTGACAAGGCTGCCTTCTACTTTTGAGGTATATAATGGTGATTCATGGTACAATTTTCAATGTTCTGTGGCCTTCCCGTATCTTTTGGCATAACCCATTATCGTAACTTGATGCCATCCTGTCAGGCTACAGCTTTGCCATTGCCATCCCTGACTTGGCGCACATTGGCATTGAGATTCTTTCTTTAGGCACTGACACTGTATTTACCTTATGATAAATAACGTACCACCTCAAAGCCTGCATCTCACAAGGTCACGTCTGAGACAAGTTTTTTTTAAAAACGGAGAAGCAGCGTTGAAGTAAAATGCTCTGCAAGGCATGTTGTCATGTTTACATTCTGTTCAGAAAGCAAATCAAGGGCTGAGCTCCACAGTGAAAGATACCTCCAAGGTTGAAAAAAGTAAATGAAGTAAGTCAAGGGGTAGTCATTGATTGACACCAAGCTTGGGTTTTAAAAAGCCTCAAGATTATAGGAGGAAGGAAAGACTGAGGAATATCATAGTTCTGAAATCCTGGGAAAAAAATATTAGAAAAGTAGGAAGAAGGAAAATTTGCCACTTCAGAACTTGAGTGCATAATCTAAGCTGACACTCCAGACCAGTAACGAGGAGGTGGCCAGCATTGTCAGAAGTATCATCCTTCAGATGAGATGTTAAACTGAGGCCCTGTCCATCAGTTCCACTGATTCAGGGATATGTGAAGGATTCCAAAGCAGCATTTGAAGAACATGGACACCTCTCGGTGTCTTAGCTAACTTTCTTGATGCTTATTTGTGGCGTCATGCACAATGCTCTTAAGCACTTCTCCCACTTTGGATTCTAGGCTAACTGGCCTGTAATTAGCAGGTTGTAATAAAGGTATTTAATCTGGTAACATTGAGGATTTTATGTGTTGAGACCCAGTCTCTATAACTGGATTGACATGCCCTGTAACATCTTATCCTGAGCATTTAGAATCTTCCTTAAATATCTTCTCAAATAACATCATTGTGGTTTCTGTTGCTCGGATATGTAAACCAGATTTTTACAGTTTCACACAAGTGGTGTATTTCAGATTTTAATTATACATCAGTCAGTGCAGCAAGGCTATGCACACATTCTACGCACTTAGAATTCCTTATAATATGTAGGAAATAAATGTGAAAACAAGACGTTAATAGAGGTTATTCCTTCTGTGTATCTCTGACTGGAATGATTCACCACAGTCCCCAAAACAGTTCATAATTTCTTCCCGATTTTTGATCCTCACTCCCCAATATCGGGAAAACCAAGTATTTTAATTTCTAGTAATACTTATATATCTCGGCTAAACATTTAGGGGTGGAATTTCCTGTATGGGTGCAATCAGGAATTACACACAAAGTTATGCCCATTTGGGAGCCAATTTTGCTGATCTCTATTTACACCCACATTTCCGGCCAATCTCATTAACATGTAAATGAACCCACCAGAGGTGGCGGTACAGTGGTATACAGTTAGGAGGGAGTGGCCCTGGGAGTCCTCAGCATTGACTCTGGTCCCCATGAAATCTCATGGTATCAGGTCAAACATGGGCAAGGAAACCTCCTGCTGATTACCACCTACCGCCCTCCCTCAGCTGATGAATCAGTCCTCCTCCATGTTGAGCACCACTTGGAGGAAGCACTGAGGGTAGCAAGGGCATAGAATGTACTCTGGGTGGCGGACTTCAATGTCCATCACCAAGAGTGGCTCGGTAGCACCACTACTGACCGAGCTGGCCGAGTCCTGAAGGACATAGCTGCCAGACTGGGCCTGCGGCAGGTGGTGAGCGAACCAACACGAGGGAAAAACCTATTTGACCTCGTCCTCACCAATCTACCTGTCGCAAGTGCATCTGTTCATGACGGTATTGGTAGGAGTGACCACTGCACAGTCCTTGTGGAGACGAAGTCCCGTCTTCACAGTGAGGACACCATCCAACTTGTTGTGTGGCACTACCATCGTGCTAAATGGGATAGATTCAGAACAGATCTAGTAGCTCAAAATTGGGCATCCATGAGGTGCTGTGGACCATGAGCAGCAGCAGAATTGTATTCCAGCACAATCTGTAACCTCATGGCCCAGCATATTCCTCACTCTACCATTACCAACAAGCCAGGGGATCAACCCCTGGTTGATGGCAGAGTTCAGCACGTGCAAAAATCTTCAGCCAGAAGTGCTGAGTGGATGATCCATCTCGGCCTCCTCCCGATATTCCCACCATCACAGAAGCCAATTTGATTCACTCCACGTGATATCAAGAAATGGCTGAGTGCATTGGATACAGCAAAGGCTATGGGCCCCGACAACATCCCGGCTGCAGTGCTGAAGACTTGTGTTCCAGAACCAGCTGCACCTCTAGCCAAGCTGTTCCAGTACAGCTACAACACTGGCATCTACTCGACAATGTGGAAAATTGCCCAGGTATGTCCTGTCCACAAAAAGGACAAATCCAATCCGGACAATTACCGCCCCATCAGTCTACTCTCAATCATCAGCAAAGTGATGGAAGGTGTCGTCGACAGTGCTATCAAGCGGCACTTACTCACTAATAATCTGCTCACCGATGCTCAGTTTGGGTTCCGCCAGGACCACTCGGCTCCAGACCTCATTACAGCCTTGGTCCAAACATGGACAAAAGAGCTGAATTCCAGAGGTGAGGTGAGAGTAACTACACTTGACAGCAAGGCAGCATTTGACCGAGTGTGGTAACAAGGAGCCCTAGTAAAATTGAAGTCAACGGGAATCGGGGAAAACTATCCAGTGGCTGGAGTCATACCTAGCACAAAGGAAGATGGTAGTGGTTGTTGGAGGCCAATCATCTCAGCCCCAGGACATTGTTGCAGGAGTTCCTCAGGGCAGTGTCCTAGGCCCAACCATCTTCATCATAAGGTCAGAAATGGGGATGTTCGCTGATGATTACACAGTGTTCAGTTCCATTCACAACCCCTCAAATAATGAAGCAGTCCGTGCCCGCATGCAGCAAGACCTGGACAACATCCAGGCTTGGGCTGAAAAGTGGCAAGTAGCATTTGCGCCAGACAAGTGCCAGGCAATGACCATCACCGACAAGAGAGAGTCTAACCACCTTCCCTTGACATTCAACGGCATTACCATCGCCGAATCCCCCACCATCAACATCCTGGGGGGTCACCATTGACCAGAAACTTAACTGGACCAGCCACATAAATACAGTGGCTACAAGAGCAGGTCAGAGGCTGGGTATTCTGCGGCAAGTGACTCACCTCCTGACTCCCCAAAGCCTTTCCACCATCTACAAGGCACAAGTCAGGAGTGTGATGGAATACTCTCCACTTGCCTGGATGAGAGCAGCTCCAACAACACTCAAGAAGCTCGACACCATCCAGGACAAAGCGGCCCACTTGATTGGCACCCCATCCGCCACCCTAAACATTCACTCCCTTCACCACCGGCGCACCGTGGCTGCAGTGTGCACCATCCACAGGATGCACTGAAGCAACTCGCCAAGGCTTCTTCAACAGCACCTCCCAAATCCGCGACCTCTACCACCTAGAAGGACAAGGGCAGCAGGCACATGGGAACAACACCACCTGCACGTTCCCCTCCAAGTCACACACCATCCCGACTTGGAAATATATCGCCGTTCCTTCATCGTCGCTGGGTCAAAATCCTGGAACTCCCTTCCTAACAGCACTGTGGGAGAACCTTCACCACACGGACTGCAGCGGTTCAAGAAGGCGGCTCACTACCACCTTCTCAAGGGCAATTAAGGATGGGCAATAAATGCTGGCCTTGGCAGTGACGCCCACATCCTATGAACAAATATAAAACTGGGCGGAAATCAGAGTAAACAATCAGGGTCAGAGGAAAGCGCCAAACACACACTGGGCTTCATTTTAGCACCCGCTATTGGGTGCGTTCCTGGCCGGGGGGGCTCTGAAAATCGGGGAATCCCGGAGCGGGTTCGGAGCCCGGCTCCAACCCGCCCACTTCCGGGTTCCCCACAGACGCACCGACGTGCGCGCGCAGCCCCCGCATGTGGGAATTCTGCAGGCAATTAAAGCCAGCGGGGTGCCACTTAACAGTATTTACCTTGGTCTTTCAGGTCATTAACAGACCTGATTAAGGGAATATGTGAGGAGGGGTGGGATTTTATTGACAACTGGGACTGTTTCCCATACTGGGGGAAACACTCCCAGTTGAAATGGACCTGTTACAGCCATCAGCCTGTGGCAGCTGCCAAGGTCCATTTGACAGGTGGCGGGGGGAGACCCTCACTCATTGCAGGAGGCCACTCTGTCACTTGGGACAAAGTTTGGCCTCCACCACCCTCCTCCTGACAAGAAAATTCACCAACTTGCACACTTACCCCGGGGTCCAGAGACATGTACCGACCTCAGATATATATCTTCCAGATGGGGGCCGCCGTAGCTGCAGTCATGACCTCCTCGGAGGGCGAACAGCATCACCAGCCTCGCTGTCCACCTCTGACACGTGGAGCTCCACAAAACAGTGCTGTGACACATCCACCTGCACAGCAGGAGGGAGGGCTACCGCAGAGAGAGATGCGTCGCAGAGGGCACTACCCTCGCCACAGGGTCCACAGACGGAGGCTCAGCTTCCTGGACCTCTCTGAGCAGCAGTGCACACGGAGGCTCAGAGTCACTCGACATGTAGTCGTGGACATCTGCAGCCTCCTTCATGCCGAGCTGCTCCCGGTTGTCCCGAGCACCATCTTCTTACCTGTCGCTGTCAAAGTCACCACTGCCTTCAACAACTTCTCCTCCGCATCCTTCCAGGGTGCCACTGGGGACGTCTCTCAGTCGTCTGCACAAAAGAGCCCTGCAAATACACCTACACCCACTCTGCAGTGACACAATGGGTGGCATCAGTTGTGGGTCTTCATTGTGATCCTCAGGAAAGGGCATTATTGCACAAACCAGACAAGATTCGCAAAGACGTGGCAGTAGTGATGGCAATATATGTAATGTGAGTTGATCAGAAATTAAATAGAAGTAATAACCATGACAAACCCTCAAACACCCTTGTGCATCCCCTTCATGCTCACGACACGTTTGCCTTACGCTGCCTACTGCACATATGTGATGCATGCCCTGTGGCTGCAGCACAGGTAGTGGCAGGTTGAGTGAGGCTGACTGTGAAAGAGATGCACGAGAGGGTGAGTATGAGATAGAGCCATGAGATTGTATGAGGGTTGGGTTGAGTGGTAGTGGCGGGATGAGTACTGGCGAGGTGAGTAATGCAGGTTTGAGTGGGTGTGAGGGGTGATGTGACAGAGTAGTGTTGGCAGTGCAGAAGGAGATGTGGGGTGGGGGCGGTGATGTGGCAGATGGAGTGTCGGGGAATGAGTAAGTGTACTCACTTTGGCTGACCTACTGAGGTCATTGGAGCGCCTCCTGCACTGTATGCAGGTGGGCGATATGTTGGTGGTGCAGGTGACCTCCTCTCCCACCTCGAGCCAGGCCTTCCTGGTGGCAGAGGCAGGCCGCTTCCTCCCGCCCGCCGGGGCGGGGGGGAAGATCTCTGTCCTCTCCCTCCTCCTCACCCCATCTAATGATACCTGGAGTGAGGCATCATTAAACTGGATGCAGCCTTCCCCCTGGGCTGCTCCATGCTGTAATTTTTGCTATTTGTTGCAGCATCGGTCAGTGGAGGACTGCCCCTTTAAATAGAGCTCCTCCAGCTGACAGAGCTTACTGCGCATGCGCAGCCCACCCGCCGCTGAGATCAGCAGTGGGGAACCCGGAGGAGCAGGTAAGTGGATCCAATTAGGCTGCGATCGCGCGGGGGGCAGACTAATTTCACCGGGCGCGTTACCCACACGCCCAATAGCCCCCCCGCCGCAAACCCGCAGCCCTGCTAACATTGAGCCCCATATATTCCTTCTTTAAGTATGAAAATTAAAGTTTCAAGCCATCTAACAATCATTCATGCACATTAGGCACAGCATATTTAAGAACATACAATCGTGGAAGCTTTTCAATTTTTAATGTGACTCATTCTGGTGACATAAAAATGCATTCAATGAAATAGAGAATACAGAGCAGGTCTCAGTGAGGATAAATAAAAATCACTCCAAAAAAATCACAGTAAAACACCGGAAAAATGACTTTGTTTCCTGCTGTACATAAAATTCTGAGCTTAATTTTACTCCAGTTTTGAACCAGCATAATTGCAGGAAATTTGCATATATGGCCCAAAATGGGTTTGGGCACAGGGATCGATTGGTGTAAAAAGTGAGAAAATTCGGGCACAGCAAAATTCTGTGGTGAACACACTTGCGCCCGAGTTTCCTCAATCGTTTACGACGGGTAGTTTCTTTACGCCCTGATTGCACGTGTCTCTGGGTGTAACTGCCTTTGATTTTACTTCTAATAAAACAGTGGAAGTTTTGCTTAGTTGAAATCTTTGGTCTATCATTTGTGTATTACAGGGACATCACCTCTACCATTGTATTACAGGGAGAACTGCATCGCAAAGTTTAGGATGGGATTTTAGCTCTGTGTTTGGATGTGTAGGGGCAGCGTATGGTCTGTGTTTCCATTGTCACAGAGGCAATAAATAGATTTGCTCCAACAGTGTGGTGTGATATTCAGTTTATTATGGATGTTGATTTAAATCCATTATGAAATGTGATCCATGACACAATCATCATGGAATCGTGCAGCACAGAAGGAGGCCGCTCGGCCCATCATGCCTGTGCCGCACGTTTTTTGCTTTTGCTGAGCAATAAAATATAGGAATAGGAGAGCAAGCATGGTGGCTGTTCCCATGTCAAGTGTTACAGTATATCAGAGACCTATGATGTGATTTTATGTTAACAATTTCTCACATTACGAATTGCCAAACTTGGTAGTCCTGTTTGCTTGTTCCCATCATCAAGTTCACTGATTTCACCCATTCCATTCGGGGGGTGTTAAATTGGACGGTGTAAAATCAGACAGGGTGTAAAGTCAGGCAGTGTGTAAAATCGGACGGGGTGTAAAATCAGGCGGTGTGTAAAATCGGACGGGGTGCAAAATCGGACGGGGTGTAAAATCGGACAGGGTGTAAAATCAGGCAGTGTGTAAAATCGGACAGTGTGTAAATTCGGACAGGATGTAAAATCGGGCGGTGTAAATTCGGGCGGGGTGTATAATCAGGCAGTGTGTAAGATCGGACAGTGTGTAAATTCGGACAGGATGTAAAATCGGGCAGTGTGTAAAATCGGACAGTGTGTAAAATCGGACAGGATGTAAAATCGGGCGGTGTGTAAATTCGGGCGGGGTGTATAATCAGGCGGTGTGTAAAATCAGACAGGGTGTGAAATAGAACAGGGTGTGAAATAGAACAGGGTGTGAAATCGGGCAGGTTGTAACATTGGACAGGGTGTAAAATTGGGTGTGATGTTAAGAATTATTTGTGGATTCATTAGAATATATCATGATTAGTATTATTTGCCAAGTACTTTCATTGCACTAGATGCAAGTAATGTTAAAACATTGCCCCAAGTCAAAATAGTGACTGACAGAATGGTACAGTACCTGTTGCTAAAGACAAACGTAAATGAATACTTATAATCCCTCAGCAAATCAGGTCAGAAGATTTCAGTAACTATTTAATTCTTAGACATTTGAAATACAGACACTCATTATCGGAAACAAGAAATTCTGCACGCCTACATATTGAGGACAATAATCTTGTCTGTGTGACATCGGGGGATAAAAGGCCTTTGTTGTACTGGCATATTAACCTTATTAATGTAGATATATTACCCTTCAAAGAAAAAAAATCAGAGGCATGAACTGACCTTTATAGTGAGATGCCCAGACAACCCAAACTGTTGGACTATAACCTGGTGTTGTAAGATTCCTTACATGAATTACTGCAAAGCAGTGGAAACTAAGAAAGGATGAACCTTGGTTCAGTAATATAAACTGCTCAACTAAATAGGTTTATCTGACCAGACCTCAATCTAAAGCTGTAACTACAACAACAGCTTGCATTTATATAGTGCCTTTAACATAGTAAAACGTCCCAAGGAGCTTCACAGAAGCCTTATCAAACAAAATTTGATACTGAGCCACATAAAGAGATATTAGGATAGGTGACCAAAAGTTTGGTCAAAGAGGTAGGTTTTAAGGAGTGTCTTAAAGGAGGAGAGAGAGTTGGAGAGGCAGAGAAGTTTAGGGAGGGAATTCCAGTGTTTAGGGCCCAGGGCACGGCTGCCAATGGTGGGGCAAAGGAAATTGAGGATGTGCAAGAGGCCAGAATTGGAGAAACGCAGAGGTCTCAGAGCGTTATAGGGTTGGAGGAAGTTACAGAGATAGGAGGGGCGAGGCCATGGAGGGAATTGACCACAAGTCTGAGAATTTTAAACTCGAGGCATTGCCGGACCAGGAGCCAATGTAGGACAGCAAGCACACGGTGACTGGTGAACAGGATTTAGTACAAGTTAGGATACGGGCAGCAGAGTTTTGGATGATTTACCTCTTCCCTATTAAAGAGTTAAAGAGGCTCATAAACCTTAAAATGACTCGTTCCCCCATTCCAATATTATTCAAACATTTTAAAATGGTGCTCCTTCAAGATGTAAATTACTCCCATGTCTTTTCAATCCTGCAACTGAATTTAATTATTTAATTCATATAGTATTTTCAACAGGTTGAAGCAGATCTTGATTAGAATTTTTCTAGCTGCAATTGGATCTTGCCACAAGGCAGTTTTAATTTTTCATGTTGTAAGGTATGTGCTGGTACCAGTAATAAATATGTAATTTAAATGGCTGAGTTACTCTTTTTATATCCTTTGTGATAAGATGAAAATTCAAACCTGACTAATTGCATTGAGGGGGACAAAACTGATCTTAGCACAATATTCTGGCCATCAGTAACTAATCAAAGATCATGTTAGCAGGCATCATGACTTCAAGGATTACATAAATTTTAAGTTGCAGCTATACTAATTACACAGGATTAAGGTCAATCATTTCAAAGACGCAACTTTCCTGTTACAACCTTCTTTTTAGGCTAACAGTTCTCCTCAGTTTCCTTTCTCGTATTGCATTTGTACACCTTCTTTCAGATGAGGTGATAAACTGAAGCCTGCTCGGGTGGATGTAAAAGATCACTTGGCACTATGCAAAGACGACCAGGGAGTTCTTCCAGTGTCCTGGTCAACAACCAACATCACCAAAAGCACAGTAACAGGTCAATTATCTCAGCTGGCGTTTGTGGGACCTTCCTGGGTATAAAATTGGCTGCCACGCTGGCCTTCAAAACAACACTGATCCATTGGTTGTAAAGGACTTTGGGATGTCCTGAGGATCTGAAAGGCGCTATATAAATGCAAGTTCCATGCTTTATTTCTTTCCTTCAGTCAAGAGGCAATTCTTCCAGGCAATAAACTCATCCTCAAAGACACTCACTTAAACAGATAGATGTCGAATTTACCTTACAACACTTTCACCTCCAAAAACTCTACCTTCAGTGGCAGAATTGTAATGAAAGTGAGATGTCACTAATGGCCTCAAGAGCGTTTTACTTCTCATGCTGCCCGATGAATAGCTCTGGTGATGACAAACGGTGGTGGAAACAGGTTGCCAGCAGTGGCACTGACTGCCACAGGCTGCCATTTTGTTTTCTGGCGGTGGTCAAGCTGAGTGCTCAGCCTACCTGCTCAATGCCTTTTTTTTCCGCAATCTGGTCCAAATGGACTTTCTCCAGCTACTGGGGAGACCAAACTTGCATTTGCGCCCCACCCCACAGTTATTTTCGCGTTATTGTTGATGTGCTGGAACGGGTCCCACAACATAAAGGGTTGAATTCCAATGCAGCCAGAACAAACAGGAACTGCTTCTACCTGAAGTATTTTTGTACAGATGGAGGTCATTTTGCGAGGCTCAGCTCCCAATACAAAGCGCCTCTACCAGCGAGTGCAGGCCAAGACATGAGGGGTGCAGTGTCATAGCCCCATCTCCGCTACTACGCTCACTGTAAGTCAGGATCTACCCTGGAAGCAGAGCCTAGCAAAATGACTCCCTTTAAACAAAATGTAAGTGTCTCACCATAATAGCTCCTTCACTATACCGAAGTCTAATAAAAAACAATAATAATTATGATTCCGATAGCACATGAATATTTATAGCACTCCACTAATAATTATGTACCCGCCATCTCTTCATACAAGCGGTCTGACGACTAACTGGTTAATTTGAAGCATAATAAAACTTTCCACTGCTTTCCAGCCATTTTGCCCGCACCATTTTAATGATATGCTCAAAAGTGAGCTACTTTGGTCGATTGAATAGGCGGCAAATAAAATTCCAGCTGAGCAATTATGTGTTTTCGTTCCGTATCAAAGGGATATTTTTGGGCCCGGCACTAGAGCAACAGGTCCAGAGAGCAGCAACAATCGTAATGATTGCCGACTTCCTGCTGGGCCCAACCTCCAGGATCTTCCTGAGTTGGGCCTAATTAATTATTCACGGCAGGGCAAAAATTGGGAGGCGGACGGGATAAAATTTCTTGCAGCCTTTATTAATTTATAGGGCGGTATATCATTTAAAAATGTACGCCAGCCTTTCCAAGGACAGTATATGGCAGAGGGAACGTCTGAGAAAATAAATGTGGAAGCAGCAAACTGGAGGGTAAATTCAGCACTCCTGCCCTCAAAGAGTGCTGCACTCAAAGAAAGTGTGGGCTAGAGAATCGGGCATATAATGTCCCATCTCTGAGGAAATTCCCGGCCATTGTTTCATCAAAGTGCACCCTCTGTAAACTTGAGTACATCCAAAACTCTGCTGCCCGTATCCTAAATCTCACCAAACCCTGTTCACCCATCATCCCCTGTGCTCGCTGATCAACATCAGCTCCCGGCTCAACAGTGCCTCGATTTCAAAATTCTCAACCTTGTTTTCAAATCTCTCCATGGCCACACCCCTCGTTATCTCTGTAACCTCCTCCAGCCCTACAATCCTCCGAGATCTCTGCGCTCCTCCAATTCTGGCCTTTTGCGCATCCCCGATTTTTATCGCTCCACCATTGGCGGCCGTGCCTTCAGCTGCCTAGATCCTAAGCTCTGGAATTCCCTCCCTAAATCTCTCTCTCCTCCTTTAAGATGATCCTTAAAACACAACTCTTTGACCAAGTCTGTCCTAATATCTCTTTATGATGCCAGGTGTCAAATTTTGTTTGATAATCGCTCCTGTAAAGCGCCTTGGGACATTTTATGACATTAAAGGTGCTATATAAATGGTGCTCACATGGGCTGACATTGGGTGGGAGTTTTGACCCAGCAACGATGAAGGAACAATGATATATGACTTGGAGGGGAACTTGGAGGTGATGGTGTTCCCATGCACCTGCTGTCATTGTCGTTCTAGGTGGTAGGGGTCATGGGTTTGGAAGGTGCTATCGCAGAAGCCTTGGTGAGTTGCTGCAGTGCATCCTATAGGTATTACACACAGCAGTCATGGTGCACTGGTGTTGGAGGGAGTGGATGATTAAGGTACTGTTAGTTTGCATTTCCAGCTCAACTGTTGATAGCTTTGTGATGCATTCAAGTGGAAGATTTTATATGCATAATCATTGTTCTACTTGTTCCAATACTAATACTGGATAAGATACCTCAACATAGAATTCATTCAAATTATATTAAATAAGCACTCACTTGCTCTGTTGGTCAAAGGTCAAGCTAATGGAACTATTTCCACATCTCATATCAAGGAGTGTAACTCACACCATTGTTCCTGATGAATAGGTCTGTTGGGTTTAGGAAATGATAGCATAACTAATATTTCTTATTCAAATTTGGCTCAGTTATTCATCTGATAAAATCCTTAATTTTCTGGAAATGCACAGGCAAAATATGTTGTTGCTATTTGATCACCATTTCAGACATTGTTTTGCTTCTCTGTTCTTAAGTAGAGCTGTCGACATCAGTGAAACGATAAAAGTGGCAATTATGATGAATAAGAGTGGCATAGCTTGCAAACCCATTTAAGCAGATGAAATTCTACTTGTTTTTAAGTGCCGTATTTTAAACCAAAATGGTTGGCAGGTCTGCCTAACCTGCTATCCCTACAGTATACAGTTAGAGAGTACTCTATTGCTGCCCATGAGACAGTTATTGGTTGACATATCATCCCGAGGGTGTATCATTAATTGGGCCTGGCTGTCTTCATATGAGTTTGGAAGGACTATGTTCTGCCAATCAATGGGTATCTGAAGTCCCATTCACAACCCTGCATTACCATAAATACTGATGTACAGGTTCCTCCCTCCATCCCACATTATAAGGCTGGAAATTCAAAGGCATTTTTTTCCTCAATGAGTGGTAGATATGGGGTAAGTAATTAACACGCTCCGATTACGTCCCCTGGGAAGAAGCTGGATAACTATCTTGCTGCTGAATGTAACAAGGTTACATTTGATCAGAGGTTGCTGAACACACTGGTTTCTGTGCTGCTATGACCACAGGAGTGTCACCTGTGGAATGGAACCAGTCAGGTTTGAATGCTGTAGACCATGGTGTGGTTTCCTGTCCTGAAATTTTGCTTAATTGACGTTGGAAATTAGGGAGAGGTATTACGCAGCTTTATCTTTGAAGTTTTCCCTGTACTTATTCACCAGGAGATTATATAAGTGAGGAAAGCCTTTCTTGTCCATTGATAATGAATGGGTTGTAAATCTAACCCTATAATGACAATGTGAGTTGTGCATGGTCTGTTTGAAGGAACAAGCTTGAGCCTTCCTTCATTTCATATTTTTTTATTAATAGCGTGCTTAGAAATATTTAGAGGGAAACTGAAATATCCTTTTAGAATTGACATTCTTTTAAAACTTTGAATGGAATGCAACTTTTTCCAACCATGGAATATTAACTTTAGTTTGGGCCTTTATCAAGCTTTGCTCTCTCAATTATACCCTCACATCAAGGGAGGTTGGAATACAAAAGTAAGGAAATGACACTGAGCCACGTAAGGAGATATTAGCTTGGTCAAAGAAGCGTGTTAAAGGAGGACAGAAAGGAAGAGAGGTGGAGAGGTTTAGGGAGGGAATTCCAAAGGGAGAGGTATTATGCAGCTTTATCTTTGAGTTTTAGGGGCTAGACAGCTGAACGCATGGTCGCCAATTGAGGGGCGAAGGAAATCGGGGATGCACAAGAGGCCAGAATTGGAGGTACACAGAGTTCTTGGTGTGTTGTAGGGCTGGGGGAGGTTACAGAGAGAGTAAGGGGGGCCATGGAGGGATTTGAACACAAGGATAAAAATTTTAAATTTGAGATATTGGTGGTCTGGGAGCCAATGTAGGTCAGAGAGCACAGGGCTCTAGGTGCACGGGACTTGGTGCGATACGGACAGCAGAGTTTTGGATGAGCTCAAGTTTATGGAGGGGGGAAGATGGATGGCCGGCCAGGGGAGCATTGGAATAGTCGAGTCTGGAAGTAACAAAAGCATGGATGAGGGTTTCAGCAGCAGATGAGCTGAGGCAGGGGTGGAGACGGGCGATATTACGGAGGTGGAAGTAGGTGGTCTTGGTGATGGAGTGGATATGGGGTCGGAAGCTCAGCTCAGCGCCAACTAGGACGCTGAGGTTGTGAACGGTCTGGTTCAGTCTCAGACAGCGGCCAGGGAGAGGGATGAAGTTGGTGGCTAGGGAACAGAGTTTGTGAAATGCTCAGAAGACAATGGCTTCAGTCTTCCCAATATTCAATTGGAGGAAATTTCTGTTCCTCCAACACTGCATGTCGGACAAGCAGCATAGTAAAAGTTCTCAATGTGCTTCACAGGAGTGTTATCAGACAAAAATTGACACCGCGCCGCATAAGGAGACAGGTAACCAAAAGCTTGTTGGAACTTGAAGCAATAAAGGTTCATGCTGGGTTTGGGTTCTCACTCTCCTTTTTCTTTCTCTCTCCCTCTCTCCTTTTTCTTTCTCTCCTTCTCTCTCTCTTATCCCTCTCGCTCACGTGCACACACACATACACACACACACATATATACTGGCATAGCATGACTTGTGACAATGTTGGATTCTAGATCCCTCCACCCCTCCTTAAACTCATTACAGAGACTCAGCAATTCTTGCTTATTTAGCCTGCACAGTCTTATAATGACCTGCTGTCTGGCTGCTCTAAGATGTCATTCTGCTAATGAAACACCCTCTCCCCGGGGCTTAATAACCTTCACAGTTTTGATGTTATCGATGGATTAAGTAAAGAAGCTTATTATTTTCAGAATAGCACTGTCGTGTGTTGACATCAACCAGTAGTTTCTGTATTTCAATTTCCCACTATGTGCTACTTTAAAATCTGTAAAGTTCAGGAACAAGCATGAAGAAACTAATTAGCGGTAGAAAGAATTCAAGCTAATGTTGAAAATGGTATCCTGTGTGCTTATGCACTCTGGGCTATTTTACTGCAAACTTGCAGTTAATAAGTAATACAGCACGTGCAGAAAAAATTTTAAATGAACAATCTGAGAGCTATATTTTGAAACATGCCATCAGGAGCCTTCTGCAATATTTGGGCAACTGTTACTGTTCTGTGAAATTCTTATTAGGAGCAATATTTTTGTCCTTCTAACTTAAATTTTCCACCAACGGAGGTGGGAGTGGGAGTGGGGTGGGAAGAAAGCGAGAGGGTTTTTTTAGTTTTAATGGAATCAATTTTAATGCACAGAAAGCCATTTGAGCTGCAAATTGGGAATATTGACTTCTGGGTCCAAATTTCCAATACGGGCCTGGAATTTCCTCCTTGAGACCACCCGGGAAGTTAGACCCAGAAATGCCCCATTCCTGCACCCATTCTAAAGGTATCAATTTACACTCAAATTCCCCGTGTATCTCATTAGAATGCGGCCGCACATAAAATGGGCGTAAGTCAGTGTAAACAATTGGGGTCCAAAGAAAGCCCAGAACTCACGTTATGGGCACGATTTTAATTTGGAGCCAGGTACCCAGCCCGTCCATATATATTCGCATGGGGATATCTATCCAGAAGCCAAATAAGTGCATTGCGATCACAACTCAACTGAAGGTGGGTATTTGTGCTTCCGGGTTTCCAACACGCCAGGAAGACAGATTGACAGGCTGGTTGCCTGTCGGGAGGGAAAGGAGCCGGGAATCGGAGAGGGGGGCAGGAGGGGGAGAGAGATTGTGGACCCTGGAACAAAACGGAAGATGGGGGGAGATAGGGGGGGCATGGACGACATCAGGGTGTGGGGGGGTGTCCAGTCTAGCCAGCATCGAGATCGGGTGGGGGCTGGGGGGGGTCCAGCATCAGGTGAGGGGGGGAGGGGTGTCAGTAAATCGCAAGGTTATGTTCCGCCAGGTGAGCTTGTTGGGCCTAGAAGAAGCAGGCTCCTCCAGGCCCACAAGCAGTGCAACGGCCTCATGGTCACCTCATGGATCCATGATACACAAAAAATTAAGTAACTCGACTATTTCAATGAGGTGCATTGGCCCTTTAAGTATCGGCCTGTCGGCTTTAAGTGGGAGTGGGACTTTCCGGGCGTCTGTTGTATGCGCATCCAACCCAGTCAAACCTGGAAGTGGGCATGTTGCAGTCGGGCTGAGGTCCCGCTCCAAACAGCTGTTATTTTAACCTTCCACCCGCCTCCAACCCACCCATTCTTGGGGGTTAAAATTACCCTTCATACATTTCATGTTTAAGCATGAAAATTCAAGTTTCAACTCATTCAACCATCATTCGTGCACATCAGGCACAGCATGTTTAGGAACCTGTAATCGGGAAAGCTTTTCAATTTTTAATGTGACTCATACTGTGCCATAAAAATCCATTCAAAGAAACAGAAAATACAGAGCAGGTCTTAGTGAGAATAATATTTTTTTAAACCCTAAAAGAATTGCAATAAAACACCAGAAAAATGACTTTGATCCCTGTCGCACCTGAATATCTGCCCGTAATTTGAAGAGAGCCTCTGAGCAAGTGCAATGCATTTTTACTCGTGTGTAAAACTCTATAACTCGGGGGCAGGGCCTGTCATTTGGGCAGAGAGATCGATACACGACCGTAAAAGATCAAGGAGATTTGAGCGTCGTGTATTTACGCCCGTAACTCACATATGCCCAAATTTCCGGGATCTTTTAGACTGTGGATTTGATCCGTGTGCAGATTGTGCATGTCTCTGTGTGAATTTCTGCGTATCATAAGATTTACCCCATCGTTTCAAACTCCCAGCGCTTCCAATTTTGTTTTCCATGCCGCGCTCGCCCGCTGGCTCTGACCTCACTCACTTTTCCTGCGCTCCTCATTTTCCAGGACACACTCCGTCTCACCGCAACAAAGGGGGAAAGAAACGTACTCATTTGCATGCAATGCCGACACCCGCCTACGCCCCCGAGCTGCAACTGTGGACCCCAGGCAATGACATGATCCAGCTCAGCTCCCTAAAGTCGAATAGCTGGCCAGCGCTCACCGTCAAGGTTCACACATGAATAATGGTCACTTGGTTGAGATATGTTGTATCATATCTCAGCATGAGTAAACGCCTTCAGGATAAGAGAAAAAGTATAACAAAATACTGAAACATTGGGCTCTATTTTAGCACCCGCTTTCGGGTGCGTTCCTGGCGGGGGGGCTCCGAAAATCGGAGAATCCCGGTGCGGTACCGGAGCCCGCCCCGAACCCGCGCACGTCCGGGTTCCCCGCTGACGCGCCGGCGTGCGCGCACAGCCCCCACTGGTGGGAATCCCGCAGGCAATTAAAGCCAGCGGGATTCTACTTGAAGGTATTTATTTAGGTATTTCAGGTCATTAACTGACCTGATTAAAGGATTATGTTGGATTTTACAGCAAACTGGGACTGTTTCCCACACTGGGGGAAACACTCCCAGGTCAAATGGACGTGTTGCAGCTGTCAGCCTGTAGCAGCTGCAAAGGTCCATTTGACAGGTTGGGGGGGGGGGAGACCCTCACCCATTGCAGGAGGCCGCTCTGTCACTTGGGACAAAGTTTGGCCTCCACCACCCTCCTCCTGACAGTCAAAGTCACCAACCTGCACACTTACCCCGGGGTCCGGAGACATGTACCTACCTTGCGGACCCCCTCAGATGTACATCTTGCGGATGGGGGCCGCCGTAGCTGCAGTCATGACCTCCTCGGAGGACGAACAGCATCACCAGCCTCGCCATCCACGCCGTCCACCTCTGACATGTGGAGCTCCACAACACAGTGCTGTGACACATCCACCTGCACAGCAGGAGGGAGGGCAACCGCAGAGAGAGATGCGTCGCAGAGGGCACTACCCTCGCCACAAGGTCCACAGACCGAGGCTCAGCCTCCTGGACCTCTCTGAGCAGCAGTGCACACGGAGGCTCAGAGTCACTCGACATGTAGTCGTGGACATCTGCAGCCTCTTTCATGCCGAGCTGCTCCCGGCTGGCCCGAGCACCATCTTCTTACCTGTCGCTGTCAAAGTCACCCCTGCCCTCAACAACTTCTCCTCTGCATCCTTCCAGGGTGCAACCGGGGACATCGCCGATGTCTCTCAGTCGTCTGCACAAAAGAGCCCTGCAAATACACCTACACCCACTCTGCAGTGACACAATGGGTGGCATCAGTTGTGGGTCTTCATTGTGATCCTCAGGAAAGAGCATTATTGCACAAACCAGACAAGATTCGCAAAGACGTAGCAGTAGTGGTGCCAATATAATGTGTAATGTGAGTTGGTCAGAAATTCAATATAAGTAATACCCATGACAAACCCTCAGACACCCTTGTGCATTCCCTTCATGCTCACAACACGTTTGCCTTACGCTGCCTACTGCACATATGTGATGCATGCCCTGTGGCTGCAGCACAGGTTGAGTGAGGCTGGCCGTGAAAGAGATGCACGAGAGGGTGAGTATGAGAGAGAGCCAAGAGATTGTATGAGGATTGGGTTGAGTGGTAGTGGCGGGATGAGTACTGGCGAGGTGAGTAAGTGCAGGTAAGATGAGGATGAGGTTTGAGTGGGTATGAGGGGTGATGTGACAGAGTTGTGTTGGCAGTGCTGAAGGAGATGTGGGGTGGGGGCAGTGATGTGGCAGACGGAGTGTAGGGGAAAGACTACGTGTACTCACTTTGGCTGACCTACTGAGGTCGTTGGAGCGCCTCCTGCACTGTATGCAGGTGGGCGATATGTTGGTTGCGCTGGTGACCTCCTCTGCCACCTCGAGCCAGGCCTTCCTGGTGGCAGAGGCAGGCCGCTTCCTCCCGCACGCCGGGAGGAAGATCTCTGTCCTCCCCATCCTCCTCACCCCATGTATTGATACCTGGAGTGAGGCATCATTAAACTGGGAGCAGCCTTCCCCCTGGGCTGCTCCAGGCTGTAATTTTTGCTATTTGTTGCAGCATCTGTCAGTGGAGGACTGCCCCTTTAAATAGAGCGCCTCCAGCTGACAGATCTTACTGCGCATACGCAGCCCGCCCGACGCGCAGATCAGCAGTGGGGAACCCGGAGGAGCAGGTAAGTGGATCCAATTAGTGGATTGGATCCTACAATCGCGCTGGAAACTGACTAATTTCACCGGGCGCGTTACCCACGCGCCCGATAGCCCCCCCGCCGAGAACCCGCAGCCCTGCTAACATCGGGCCCATTAATCTAAAACATTAAACACCAACATTAGAAGCATGAATTGATCCATTTTGGAAGGAAAAATGAGGAGAGGCAATATAAACTAAATGGTACAATTGTAAAGGAGGTCCAGGGACAGAGAGACCTGTGGGTCACATACACAAATCATTGAAGGTGGCAGGACAAGTTGATAAGGCTGTTAGAAAACATACAGAATCCTTGGCTTTGTAAATAGAGGCATAGTTACAAAAGTAAGGAAGTTATGTTGAACCTTTATAAATCACTGGTTAGGCCTCAGCGAGATTATTGTGTCCAATTCTGGGCATCACACTTTGGGAAGGATGTCAAGGCCTTGGAGAGGCTGCAGAGGAGGTTTATCAGAATCAAACCAGGGATGAGGGATTTCAGTTATGTGGAGAGACTGGAGAAACTGCGATTGTTCTCCTTAGAACAAAGAAGGTTAAGGGGAGATTTAATAGAGGTGTTCAAAATCATGAAGGGTTTTGATAGAGTAGATAGGGTGAAACTTTTTTCACTGCAGGACGGTCGGTAGCCAGAACACACAGATTTAAGATAATTGGCAAAAAATCCAGGGGGGAGATGTGGAGAAATTTTTTTACACATTGCGTTGTTATGATCTGGAACGCACTACCTGAAAAGATGGTTGAAGCAGATTCAGTGGTAACTTTCAAAAGGAAATTGGATAAATATTTGAAAAAGAGAAATTTGCAGGGTTGTGGGGAAAGAGCAGGGGTATGGGACTAACTGGATAGCTCTTTCAAAGAGCCAGCACACACTTGATGGGCCAAATGGCCTCCTTCTGTGCTGTATGATTCTGTGATTAATCAGGGCCAGAGTGGTCTCCTGGACCAGATTTGATTGCCTAAAGGGGACGTAGAGGAATTTCCCAGATTTTTTCCCCTCAAATTGGACTGGGTTCTGTCTGGTTATTGCTCTCCTAGGAGATCACATGGCATTCAGGTAGGGTGGGGAGTGTATATATTGTGATACACAAGGCAAAGCAGTTGTGTAGGTGAGGCTGGATGGACCAGAGGGTCATTGTTCGTATTTTCTTAAAATATTTGACGTGCGAGGATGGATAATGGGGAGGATCAGCTCATGATGCTGTCATGAAGCACCTCATAGCTGGTTACAAAGAGCCATTGACGGTGGCCTGGGAACAGGGCCCATCTTCTCAGCTGGGGTATGTGCATGGTTGGGAGTAAACAAGAGAGGACAACTGCCAGAACTTTCCACTTTTCTGGCCGGAAAATTTTAGGGCTGGTGAGCAAAGAAACGGAAAACTCTACAGGCCTGAATTTAACTCCGGCGGGAGTGATGTGGCCCTGGGCAGGGCGGGCAGAAAAATCATCCAGCCCTCCGCAATGTGAGGCCCGAGAGATTTTAACTCCCAGGCCTCATCTGCATAGGCCCTGCCAGAAGCCAGCTGGGAGTGCTTGCTGGTCTGTGGGGCGAGAGTGGGATTTTAAGCAGCAGGAGGCCGACGGTCCTCAGAACTCGATTAAGTGGTTGGGGGGGGTGGGGGGGGAGGTGTTGGGGTGGGGGGAGCAGGAAGCCCAGGCCTGGGGAGGCTCAAGATTTCCTTGTGGGGCCCAAAGGAGAACTCGCGCTCCTCCTGACCGACAAAAAAAATTAAATTAACTTACCTTTTCTGGGCCTCTTCTGACGCTGACTTCTCTTGTCGCCATGTTGGTCACGACTTCCCCACGCAGGCCTTGGGTTAAAATTGCAGTCGGGCCCCGATGATGTCATTGGAGCCTGATCTGCATATTTAAAGAAGGACCCTGCTGTCAGCTTAGAAGAGGTTAAAATTTAAAAAGGCAGAAGGATAGGAGGGGTAAGTGGCTGTGCCCATTTTAAATTCCCGCCTGCCTATTTCCGTCGGGTAGGCAGACTTAAAATCGGCCCTTACATGTTTACGGAGGAAGAAATAGACACTGTCTTTGCAATCTGCAGAGCAGGAATCTAAAGCCCATTTTCACGACTTTGCTTTTGGAATAGATTCACAGCCTAATGTGCTCCAAACTGCTCCAGATAAATGATTGATGGTTATTTACTCTGACTACACAGCACATCAAAACCACCCACGTATTGGCCCTAATACAGATCTGGGCGGTGGAGTTACAGATTTGAATTAGGTTTGATAGAAGCTGTTCCAAGTGGATTTGACCAAGGAAATAGTCCATCCATGCACCAAGCAAGTAATTTATTACTGTCCCAGTGATGTGAACCCAATATATGGCTATAACCAGTATAACCATGATATAAACTGGACCAATGCTGGCCTGCTCATTGGGTGCAAACAAGTCCATCTGTGGTTTAGGCATTTTTACATGAAAAATACGAAGTCCCTCCCACTTGTAGCTGGCTACCAGAAAGCATCAGAAACTGCCGAGGCATAATTCTTCTCTTTAATTTTTCCTCATTCCACATCACAAGATAATTAAGGCAGAGAGGGATTAATTGGCCCATCTTAATTCATCCATCTGGATGCACCCTACAGTGCCCTCCATTCCATTTGTCTCTTGAATGATTCCAATACTCTAAATCAGAGTCCTTTCCTTGTGTCACTCTTTGTATAAAAAAAATATTGATCGGTCCTAAATTTGCCTTTTACTAGTTTGAACCTGTGTCCCCTTGTCCTACTCTAGCAACTTAATTTAAAGTAATATTCTGCCTTTACCTTTTCCATTCCCTTAACTGTCTCATAGACCTCTATAAGACCACATCTGGGACACCTTTCCTTCTGGGTTAAAGAGCCCAAGTCTCTCCAGTCCTTCCTCAAAACTCACATTTCTAACTCTAGGGATTAGCCCCCATGGCTCTTCTCTGCACTGCCTTTGACTATCGCCTTTGCATCTTAGCGACCAGAACTGGGCACAGTCCTCAAGATGCAGTCTGATCGGAGCACGGAACAGTTTGATTAGACTTCCTGTGACTTGCATTCAAATTGTTTTGGCTATGTAGTTCAACATTCCATTGGGTTTGTTGATTTCTGCACTGCATTCACTGGAAATGTTTATTAAAACTCCTAGGTTTTTTTCAACTTCATCTGTAACTATTTCAACACCATTCATGGAGTACGTGTGTTGCTTATTTTTACTTCCTATGGAGGCTATCCTGCACTATCTGCATTAAATTGATGAGCCCACACACTTATTTTGTTCAGATGACTCTGTAGTTTCCTTCGATTTTGCAAAAACTTGTTTTTGCATTTTCTTATATTTCTAAAAGTGACTTTTCTATCTGCAGGATTGTAGAGACCATTTTCCCTCTTAATAACTCTTTTAGTTTGTTCATTAAACCATTTAGGGCCACGTTTGCGTAGCCTGAACTTGTTGATTTTTAATGTGTACTTATCATTTTGCTCAGCATTATACCTTTAAAGGTGTTCTACTTGGCCTCTGAACAACCACTGCCAATCTATTTCCTTTAGTTGTTCCCTCATTTCATTAAACTTAGCCCCTTTAAAGTTATATACCTACCTACTGACTTTAGGTATTTCTGACTCCCAGAAGATAATAAACTTTATCACTCTGTTGTTCCAAGGATGCTAGAACTTCCATTTCCAGTATATTATTTGGATCATTTACAAATATCAGGTCAAGATGAGCACTGCCTATTGTTGTTTTAATGTACTGGGTCATAAAACAGCTATGCAATGATATTACTAATTTTGATTCTAAAGCACTTGTGTTTTCTCAGTTTACATTTGAGTGATTGAATACTCCCTTTAAAATACCCTTCCTGTCTCTTCATAGAACAATTCATCCCCCTTCTTATACTGAACTGGAGTTCTTTAGCATTCCCCTACCATTAGCTTGAATGTTTTTGCATTAGAGATGTCCACCCAGAGTAGTTCATTCTGTAGTTGTTCCCCTTCCAAGACATCAACTTTGTTTACTGCCCAGCTGTCCCTGACATGTAGGGATACACCTGCAGGGATACACCACCTCCTTTTTTGTCTGTGATGTCTTTTCTAAACACCCTATACCCCTCATTCTTGTATTCACCTCCATCCTCAATATTTAGCCATGTTTCTGATATTCCCTCCAGATCGTAATTCCCTATTGCGACAACAGCCTCCACTTCTGACATCTTATCCCCAATGTTTCTAATATTCATAGAGTACAGCTGTGGCTCGGTGGTAGCACTCTCGCCTCTGAGACAGAAGGTTGTGGGTTTAAGTCGCTCTCCAGAGACGTGAGCACAAAATCTAGGCTGACACTTCAGTGCAGTACTGAGGGAGCACTGCACTGTCGGAGGTGGCGAATTTTGGCTGAGACATTAAACTGAGGCCTCAGCGGCCCTCTTAGATGGATGTAACAGATCCCATGACACTTATTTCAAAAAAGAGCAGGGGAGTTCTCTCTGATGTCCTGGCCAATATTTATCCCTCAACCAACATCGCTAAAAGAGATTATCTGGTCATTATCTCATTGCTGTTTGTGAGACCTTGCTGTGTGTAAATTGGCTGCCACGTTTCCTACATTACAACAGTGACTACATTTCAAAAGTACTTCATTGGCTGTAAAGTGCTTTGGGACATCCTGAGGTGGTGAAAGGCGCTTTATAAATGCAGGTCTTTCTCTCTTCTTTCTTTCACGTACATGCATCTTATTACACTGAACTATGAACAGAGACACTTACCTAGATTGTGAAAATGGATATGGGTAAAAGAAAGGATTTTCTTTCATGTGGTTAAAGTAGAGATATGAACCTTTAAAGTGCAGTGGACAAGTTATCGGCCATGACTGAGCTTCTGGTACCACCAGTGAGATAACTCAACTTACACCAGCAGTTCCTGGTTTTATGTTTTAGCATGCATCAACAAGTGATCCAGTTGTGCACGAGCATATTTTTAGGGAACTAAAGATGATTATTGAGGATAAAAGTCTCCTCTCCCCGATAGCTGTGAGTCCTAAGTCTTTTTATCTGTTGTAATTAAAAGGTATGGCTGTTTTAAGAGGTTATTTGCATGTTATAATCACACCCTTAGATAGGGGCCAGGTGTGATTGTGAAACACATTATTTAAGTAAATTCTGCCTATGAGAAAGTGACTGAGATGAAGATGAAAGAAATAATTTTGCAGATTTGATAATTGCTGCAGGGACATTCTGAGGTGAGTAGGATGTCTGAAAAGCAACTCAGGTGATCCATCAGCCACACCCAGTGACAGAGTTGCTGCTTAATAAGGGCCTGAGGCTGATGGATAACAGGCATTAGTGATGGAACCTATAGCGTGTTTCATTTATCACATTTTTTAGTGTATAATGCACCTCATTTTATATTTTTAAAAAGGCCAATGCTTGCCATTGTCACAGCATGCACTTTATTGTCCAACTAGAACTCAAGCCTACATAAAGGACACATGTGTCAGAAGGATTACCGTAAACCCTGTTTACGTGTCTATCTAGGGTTTCCACCGATCTTCCTCCAATGTTATGGCAGCCAATCAGCAGAACCCAGGAGGAAATTCCCGGCAATAGAGGACCCATGGAACACAATTCATAATCCCACAAATGGGATGGCCTGTTGATCAAGTTGCTTGTGATTAATGGCCAGCATTGCAAATATATTATCCCAAAGCTTCTTATTGTGCATTCTGTTTATGGCATATATTGAGTGATGACAATTATAAATGATAACATTCATAGTTTTCCGTAGTATGGTGGTTATGGTAGTGGACTAGCAACCCAGATGAGTTCAAATCCCATTTTGGCAATTTGTGAAACTGAATTCAATAAAACTAGTAATCTGTAGGTTGGCATCATAAAAAATAACAACAAAACTGCCAGATTATTGCTTTAAAAAAACAGCCAACTGGTTCACTAATGCCCTTTGGGGAAGGAAACCTGCTACTCCTACCTGGTCTGGTCAACACGTGACTCCAGTCCCACACTGCAATGTTGACTTTTAGTATCCTCTGATGTAGCCAAATAAGCCAATCCCTTGTAAAAACAATTACTGCCAGGGCAGCAAGGGATGGGCAATAAATGTGGCCTTGCCAACGTCACCCACATCCAGATAACACATTTTTAAAAAGCAAAGACATTTTTAGTTATGACATTATTTCAGTACTGCACTGAAGTGTCAGCCTGGATTACGTGTTCAAGTCTCTGGAGTGGGATCTGAAGCCACGACCTTCTGAGTTAAAAGTGGAACCAGGCGAGAGCAGTCCCAGCAAGATGGACAATGAAGAAGAGGCATTGGAGGAGGATGGTGTAGTCAATCACATCAAAGGCTGTAGAGCGGTTGAGGAGTATAAGGAGGGATAATGCACCACGGTCACAGTGACAGAGACTGTTGTTCATGACTACGGTTAGGGCCATTTTGGAGCTGTGGGACGGGTGGAAATCTGATTGGAGGAATTGGAGCCCAAGTGCCCAGGAGAAAATCTACTATAATTAAGTAGAAGCAAAACTTTGGTCAAACAGGATGGCTGTTGCAGGAAATGGAAACATGTTACAATAGGGAGCACACATCCAAAAGTGGGGTTATAGGGGAAACTGTTCCATTTAATTGATATGTAAGGATAAAAAGAAAAATATCTGTGTACTTCTTAAATGTTGAAGCCCCCTTTTGCTCCTGTGTTTATTCAATAATAGGGATCTATTCTGCAATATAAACATCCCTCACCTCGACGAAAATTCACCAAAAGGGTCATGAAAAAAAGGCATGTTAATAAAATCTTTTGTTGTCAAGGTGCTGAATTTCCTGCTTGCTATGATTGGGATCCGCTTGAGCCTCAGGCTCAGAAGTTACTTCATACAGTTGCTAAAGTGACTAGTAGTGCCCACTGACCCTGCTTGAAAGAACAAATCAGGTTTTTATCCTGTCTGGCATTGGTAATTAGTCATACTGCTAGTTCCTGCCTAGCCTCATCATTTGATCAGGTCAAAAAGCAAAGATTCAATTACTGATGACTCTTCAGCTCTCCCACACACCACCTGCTGTCTAGTTCTGTTTAGCTGACAGTCAGAACAACTAGCAATAGTGGAATGACGTTCTCACAGGATGGTGTCACAGAAGGGCCAAGAAACCCAACATCAGCATTGTAAGTACAGAGGTGTAAGCACAGAGGCAGATACACAACTCTGATTAATGAAGAGATACATTAGTCAAAGGCTACGATGACTGTATTTCTTACTCATTCTGATGAATGATCAGTCATTTATCAAAAGAAGAGATATGATTCACCAGTGACATACATACACATAATAAATTTCAAGTAGTGCTATAATTGGACGTGTTCATTTCAGAGACCAGTTCTTGTAGAATTTACCCATCCAGATTAGTAATAGATGTGCAATATTTTACTAAAAGAAGCTCAAACAAAAGGATTAAATGATTCACAGGATCCAACCTATAATATTTTCAGGATAATTTGTTGACTTTTATTTATGGCAATTATGCTGTGTGAGACTGAGAGATAAATCACACCCGACAGCTTTTATACCACACCATATGTTCCAACAATTTTAATAGTTGTGTTCTTTATTGTGATTTTCTGTAATGCCACAAAGACCTGAAGATTATATTCAGATGTAAGTGCCATTTTTATGAGAAGATAGATGTAAATTCAAGTAAATTTGATCTGGATAGCTTTGTTTCACTGATAAAGTTTTCACTTATTACCGCACACCGTTATGACTGAAGTAAGATGGTCCCTGATTACAATTATGATAAACATACATGCACGTACACATGCAAGTTTGGTGAGAATCACAGGCCATATTTTTCCAAGAATGCCCTAAGCTCAGTTTTTCAGGAGTTCCGCAGATAATTGCAGATGTTCAGTGAGAAATTACCGTGCACCACATTGGCAGGCAATATACAGACCTTGTTAAAGGATTTTGGAAGGGCTAAACTGCAAATTCATAACTAATCTGTAACTAATGTATAACTACAGTGGCAGTGGAGCTTTAGATCCCGGGAAGAACCCACATTTGGTCCAAAGTATGTGGTGGAAGGTTTACGACACCATGATGGTCAGTGAGGGACAGATGGACAGCAGCATAACTGCGATTTCCCGATATCTGTGACCAGAGGACAAGGCTCCCTGTCGGCAGTGCAAACTCGGAGACTCGGTCCCTATGGAGTTGAAATCTGCATTTTGAGATGTTATATTTATATCCAATCTTCTAAGCTGAGAGCCAATCTATTACATCCAATGGTGACCATGTTGCACAGGTGTCAGTTGTGGCTCAGCTGGTAGAACTCTCACCCCTCAGTCAGAAGGTTGTGGGTTCAAGTCCCACTCCAGAGACTTATGCACACAATCCAGGCTAACAGTACAGTACTGTTGGAGGTGCCGTCTTTTGGATGAGATGTTAAACCCTCTCAGGTGAATGTAAAAAAATGCCATGGCACTATTTGAAGTGGAGTTCTCCCTGGTATCCTGGTCAATATTTATTCCTCAACCAAAAAACAGATTACCTGGCCATTATCACATTACTGTTTGTGGGACATTGATTTGTGCAAATTGGCTGCCATGTTTCCTACATTACAATAGTGACTACACTTAAAATAAACATTTCATTAGCTGTGAAGCGCTTTGGGATGTCCTGAGGTTGTGAAAGGTGTTATATAAATGCAATGTTTCTCAACAAAACCCTTGAAATAGTCCCACTTGCACAGTTCTATAAAGTCTTATTTTGCCAAAAATGCGCTGTCACAACTTACAAATCTATCATGGCTCTCCACTGGTCCCAGCTGCACTACTTTAGGAAGGCATTGAGTGCAAGCCAAGGATTTCCCCACAGGGAGGTTAGGAAAATTGGAGGAAGGGATACCCCAGGCCCGGTCACTCTCACACACCCCTGGAGTGACGGGTGCCAGAACAACAGAATCAACAGAAACCCAAGGGTAAGTTGCTTAGCTATCTTCACAGTTGTGGATGGTGAGAGAAGGGAAGAAGACAAAGAAAAAACCTTGAAACAGGGAGTCCCACTGTCAAAAATAAGGGGGAAATCCCGAATTTAAAAAAAAATCCAAATACTGAATATATGTAATTAATTCAAATTTGCTGAAAAGCTTAAGAGCTAAAACCGACATATTTATTGGGCCAGACTTGTGAACGACGCACGCCATTCTTAATGTACTAATCGGCCAGCAACTTGTAGCGAGGAAGAGATACCCCGTGAATTGTGAATTGCCAGATGTTGCTGGCCGATTTGCGCTGGTCCGCCATTAGCTTTGCGAAAACATTATCTCGCACTTATCCTTCCAATGATTTTCATGACATTAATTGCCCATTAAACACGCCACAGTAAGTTAAGGCTACTAATTAACAGTTTAAGTACCCTTTTAATGACCTGATAACTGTTAATGACTGCCAATCAACCTCTCTTACCCAGAAAGTGAACAATTATAAGTGTGAAGTCTCATTCCTTTAGGTTGTGAATTGTTGTCGGAGATTTTAAAAATGTCAAATTTTTAATTTTTAAATTCTTTTTCTTACTTCTCCTTTCTGTCTCTTTTTTTGTATCTCTCTTAATCCAAAGTTTCTTTCCCTCTCTATTTCTCTTTCTGTACCTGATTTGTCATTGAATTCACCCACTCTAATTCACAATCCTTCTCAGTCTTTCCTCTGTTTATTTCTCAATTCTTTACTCTCATTGGTTAAGGAGATCACCTGTTGGTCCTGTTGCTCACTAAGGTCCCAGATGCCCTGTTGCCCTCACCTTGCTGTTATCAGCTCGCACTTTCAGCAACTTTATAGGCAAAATATTTTAACCTAAACATGTACAAACAAGTCTAACTAATGGGGCACGCTGCGAGAGGCCCTACTCCAGCAAAATCTGGCCTAATGTCTTTTTTTTAACAATTCCGTTCATTTTAATTTATCTAAAAAGCACAGTACACTAATGCTACATTTGTGATTCTTGGTGTTTGGTTAGAGCAAAACCAATGTCCTTATTCATTCTTAAGTAAAGAATAACCAAAAAATGTTTTACTTAAATTTATTTCTGATTCACACACTAGAGCTAACTGAGAATAGTAGGACAATATCACATCAGCTCCCAATCAATACTTAGTGATCTGCAGATACTTTACCTTCTGTGAATGGTGAACTGTGTCTTCACATTGATGATGGCTAATGCTCATTGCAAATAGGATTTGAATTAGTTAGAAATCTGACTCCTTGCACCCACTGTCACCAAGCTGAATTGTTGACCTGGTCCAAGCTATCTTCTAAAGAGGCTGCTGAAAAGGTAGACCACTTTCATGAAATGGAGGAGAGAGGGAGAGAGATGAAATATTCACTATATACTAGGCTGCCCTGAGAATAATACTGCTAAAGGGAAAAGAATCAAAAGAATCTTAGAAGGTCTCATTTACATTTTCAAACCTACAGTTCAACTGTAATTGGTTAAAAAAATGAAGGTTTAAGTTTACTTAAAGATTGTTAATGCAGTAGGAAAGTCAATGTAATAAAAATATAACTCTTCCCCATCCTCTGTAAGTTAGCTTATTGCTTTGGGCAATGAATATATTGGACTAGTTTTCATGACTATCTTTACCAATATGAGAGAGCCAAAGGTGAGAAATCCTTTATAATTGGTGCCATATGAAGAATGTTTATGATCAAGATGATTCTTGGAGGTCACAAAGGGAATGAACCAGACACAAGTAAGTGCAGAGACAAAAGGAAAGTGAAGACCAGAAGACAAAAAGAAGGGCACTCAGATATTTATCAACAGAAAAAAATGGAACACCATACAGAATAATGAAATGGAGGAGAGAGAGAAAGAGGTGAAATATTCACTTGGCTGCCCAAAGAATAATACTGCTAAAGGAAAAAGAAGAAATAGATCTACAAAGATTTCATTTTGATGATTTTATGAAGAAGAAAAGGGAATAAAGAAAGAACTTACACTTATCTTATCATGTCATCTCAAACTGTTTCACCCCAATGAATTACTTTTTGAAGTGTAGTTAATGTTGCTTTGTAGGCATGATGTGGAGATGCCGGTGATGGACTGGGGTTGACAATTGTAAACAATTTTACAACACCAAGTTATAGTCCAGCAATTTTATTTTAAATTCACAAGCTTTCGGAGGCTTCCTCCTTCCTCAGGTGAACGATGTTCCACATCGATCTTCCACATCGTTCACCTGAGGAAGGAGGAAGCCTCCGAAAGCTTGTGAATTTAAAATAAAATTGCTGGACTATAACTTGGCTTTGTAGGCAAACACAGCAGTCAATTTGCACACAACAATGTCTCAAAGATTGCAAATGAGATAAATGACTAGTTAATCTATTATTATGGTGTTGGTTGAAGGTGAAATATTAGTCAGGACAGTGGAAGAACTCCCAGCTCTTTAAGTCATATCATGGGATCTTTAACATACACCCGGGCACGCAAATGGGGCATCAGTTTAACGTCCCATCCAAAAGATAGCACCTCCGGCAATGCAGCATCCCTCAATATTGCATTAAAGTATCAGCTTAGATTATGTGCTCAAGTTCTGGATTGGGTCTTAAGCCACTTCTGACTCAGGTGAGTGCCATCATTGAGCCAAGCTGACACTTTGCAAAATAAAAGAGCTTCTTCAAGCCATATGCTTCATTAAACAGCCCTCCCAAAGGCTACTTGAGGTGCTATCACACACTGCCCAGCGTCTCATGGACATGCTATATACAGGTTGTGTGTGTGATAATAGCTCAGTATTTTTATTTTTATTTACCCAAGTTTTGACTATAAAAGTTGAGACATATTTTGGCTTGGTTTGAAATGAGCTCATCCTGGAAAATCTCAGACGTGTCCACCCTTAATAAACATTTCATTTAATTGTTTACTTGGAGGTGGAATTTGAAGAAAAGCACCCACTGCTCTGAGACGAGAACTACAGAGTTTTATTTCTGTAAAGTCGTGGAAATCGCATTACAGAAGGAGGTCGTTTGGCTCATCGCATTTGTGCTGGTGCTGGCACTTCAAATCGAGCTCTCTACTCTAATCCCATTTCCCTGCCCATTCCCCATATCCTTTTATAGCCTTCCTCCTCACATACTTACTGATTCCATTTTAAATGATGTTCCTGCCTCAATCGTTGCTTGTAGTAAACCATGTTTTACATGGTTTTACAGATTACACATGCTCCATGTGATCTCCTGGACTGGTTTTGATCGCCTGAGGGGGTCGGAGAGAAATTTTCCAGAGCACTTTTTTCCCTTATTGTCCCTGGGTTTTTCTCTGTTATTTTTGCCACTCCTAGGAGATGACATTGCTTGGGGGGGTGGGGGGAGGGGGTTGTGGGGTGGGTGGTTGGAAGTGTCTAGTCATGGTGCTTCAGCCATCATGAGTGAGGGGCAGGCTTGATGGACCAGCTGGTCTTTTCCTACCCATCATTTTCTTAAGTTCATATGCCATGTTCTGAGAACCTCCAGTGATAATCCTCAGTCTGTTTCCCTCTGTCCCACTCCTGTTAGAAACTTGTCAACCAGCAAAAACAATCTTTCACTGTTTAACCCCTCAGAATTTCAAAAACATTCTTTTATGTTGGGAAATTTCCTTCACCATATTGGTTTGTAGCCTCAATGGTCACTAGCCACTGGATTTCAACCACATTGCTTCGAAATAGAGTTACATATGGTATATGGAGAAAAATAACGCACAGTATTAAAAATGTAAAGAAATTCCAATTTGGTTATTTTGTTACATTGGAAGGCAAACAAAAATTAACCAGGTAACCAAAATAAACTGCTTCCTACTGCATAATTGAGGGTTAATCCCATTCTGTTAGAAACATGTAATGCAGCAGATTGTCCCTGAGAATCAAATAGATCATAATTATTATTATTTTCACAAGAGTTCAAGGACTTTACTGTCTTTTGACAAAGTATTCTAAGAAGTGATGGAAATTGGAGAAATCAAATAATAATATTAATATAGTACAGTGTCATTTATAAGTATCAGGCAGCTGATGCAGCAATTATCCAAATACCTGCTTCAACCTGGTATTTTGCCGCTCTCTCAGAATTTTCCATATTCAGGTCAAAATGAGTATTGGCATCTTTTCGACTAAAGTAGATGAAACAGTGTGCAGGAAACATTAGCCCCGAACCACTGGGCATTCTTCTTTGTGCTGTTGTGAATGGGTCTTTGACAGTTTGAGCTGCGTTGATTTTTACCCCAAGTGTAATACGTTTCATATGTTTCCTTATGATGACAAATAAACTGCTGGTGACCACAAGCCCCACTACAAATCAATTGGTCACGGCTGTAACAGCTGTGATTTACGTGTGTAAGTCTGAGCACAGGGGCATGACGTTCACGCCTGATGAGTTTGTGACTCCTGAAATGCTTATATTTACCACAGCGGAATTTGCATTAGTTTTGGATGGAGTCGACTTCAGGCCTTGTGTTCAACTTGTGGACATGCTACAGAACAGTTTCTCCCCCAATATTTTTAAAGGATTTACCGTCATTTTCAACAACTGTGCAGTATTATGCTGGGCCCATAAGGTTCCCCATGTAAATTCTTTCAACAGATTTGCTGCAATTAGATAAGTGAGAGAACATGAGAGAGAAAGGAATAGAAGGATATACAGAAAGGGTTAGATGAATTAGGGTGGGAGAAAGTTAGTTTGGAACAGAAACACCAGCATAGACCAGTTTGACCGAATGGTCTGCTTCTGTGCTGTAAATGCTATGGGCCAGAATTTGCTGTCAAAATAACGACGAGGCTAATGGCGCTCGCCGATATTTATGCACAAATGGTACAGCAACTTCAGGCGAGGGCAGATGTGAGGTTAAACACGGAAATCCAAAAGTTGCTGTCCGAGATGCGCCACTCCACCGTTATCTACGTGAAAACGGCATATCACTGTCTGCCTCACCAGTGAAATGCATTGAATGGTGTGATGATGCTGTATTTTCGCGATAGATACGAACTAAACTCGCCACAGATAGTTAAGACTTGTCCATTTCAGTCTAAGTACCCTTTTAGTGATGTGATAAGTATTAATTAGAAACATAGAAAATAGGAGCAAGAATAGGCCATTCGGCCCTTCGAAATGATCATGGCTGATCTTCCAACTCAGTACCCTGTTCCCGCTTTTTCCCCATATCCCTTGATCCCTTTAGCATTAAGAAATATATCTATCTCCTTCTTGGCCTCCACTGCCTTCTGTGGTAGAGAATTCCACAGGTTCACCACCCTCTGAGTGAAGAAATTTCTCCTCATCTCAGTTCTAAATGGCATACTCCGTATCCTGAGACTGTGACCCCTGGTTCTGGACTCCCCATCCATTGGGAACATCCCCCTTGCATCTAGTCTGTCTAGTCCTGTTAGAATTTTATATGTTTCGATGAGATCACCTCTCATTCTTCTAAACTCTAGTGAATATAGGCCTAGTCGACCCAATCTCTCCTCATAAGTCAGTCCTGCCCTCCCAGGAACAAGTCTGGTAAACCTTCGTTGCACTCCCTCCATGGCAAGGACATCTTTCCTCAGATAAGGAGACCAAAACTGCACACAATACTCCAGATGTGGTCTCTCCAAGGCCCTGTATAACTGCAGTAAGACATCCCTGCTCCTGTACTCAAATCCTCTTGCAATGAAGGCCAGCATACCATTCGCCTTCCTAACTGCTTGCTGCACCTGAATGCTCGCTTTCAGTGACAATTACTGGCAAACAACCTCTCTGACACTGAAAATTAACTATTGCAAGTGTGGAGTCTCATTCCTTCAGGTTTTAATTATTGTTGAAGATTTTAAAAATGTAAAATTTTGAGTTTTTTGATTTTTTTCTTTACATTTCCTTTCTGTCTCTTTTTTCTCTCTCTCTCTTTTAATCCAATCTTTCTTTCCCTTTCTTTATTTCTCTTTCTGCACCTGATTTGACATTGAATTCATCCATTCTAATTTACACTTCCTTCTCAGTCCTTGCGCTGTTTATTTCTTAATCTTTCAATCTGATTGGTTAAGTAGATACCCAGTTGCTTGCCCTGTTCACTCAGGTCCCAGACGCCCTGTTTCTCTCGCTGCGACATTATCAGCTCACACTTTCAGCAACTTGCCATGCAAAAAATTTAAAAGCCTAAACATGCAAGGGCAAGTCTAACCATTGGCAGATGATGTTAGATGCCCTGCTACAGCAAATTATGGCTCAATATAATTCTATGTATTTCTATTCAATTGGGACAAAATGTGTCTTTCACACAACAAAATTGTTGATCTAAAGTAGAAATGATGGACTTTTGTCTTGGTGGTCTTCCAAATATTGGGAGTAACTGGCAACTTCCCCCTCCTCCCTCATAACAACCAGAAATAATATTCTGCATGGAAAATTTATCTCTTCTGCCTTGGTCTGTTTCCTGAGCACATGGCTCATAATTTGTGCAAAAAAAAATGTAATCTTGTTTTCTGCAGGGTTTGCGGCAGGTTCAATGTTATCTCCTCACTAACTGAGTTAATGGCCCCGATTTTGCTGTGAAAATAATTGGTGCGGCTAACAGCACTGGAAGTTGCTGTCTGAGATGCACCGCTCCTCCATAAACTGTGCGAAAATGGCATCTCGCGTCTGGCTCCCCATTCAAATGTATTGAACGGCGTGAAGTTCCTGTACTGACATCGCAGATATGAACTAAACTCACCAAAAAAAGTTAGAGCTTGTCTATTCCAGTGTAAGTACCCTTTTAAAGGTGTGGTAAGTCTTAATTATTGCCAAACAACCTCTCTGGCACTGAGAATTAACTTTTACAAATGTGGAGTCTCATTCCTTCAGGTTTTAATTGTTGTTGGAGATTTTTTTTTAAATTTAAATAAAATCTTTTTTTTGACCTCTTCTTTCTGTCTCTTTTATCTCTCTTTCTCTTAATCCAATCTTTCTTTCCCTCGCTTTATTTCACTTTCTGGACCTGATTTAGCACTGAACTCACTTTTCTAACTTACACTTCCTGGTTCAGACTCTGCGCTGCTCATTAACGATTCTTCAGTTGGTTAAGGAGATACACAGTTGCTTGCCCTGTTCACACAGGCCCCAGATGGCTTGTAGAGGGGACTGCACTGTTTTGATCTCCTGCTGAAAGGCAACTTTCCGTGCAAAACCCCATAGGAAGTCTATGGGCGAGTCCGATTCTAATTAATGGCTAGCACCATTCATTCATCGCTCACTGCAAAATCTGGCCCAATCGGTTTGTGGAGTGAAAATTGCAGAACCGCAAAAAAGACGCAAATAAACAAACGTCACCCAGTACCATAGAAAAAACCCAGCCGCTGTAAACTGCATTGAAAAGCTCAAATTGCCAAACTGTTTGAACACAAAGCCCCCAGTCTGTAAGGTTTTCTTACACACCAGCGTAGGAGGAGCCCGTAAGCATAGCTGGGAAAGTGAGTAATGTTTACAATCACTCACCCACAAAAAGGCTATTCATTGAGGATTTGGAAATCATACTTAGCCGCACATATATAATATCCAATCCACTCAAACTTTAGGTTTTTTTTTTACTGTTGCTTTACTGACCTTTCGCTGTTATTTTTTAAGGGCCCTGTTTCAGGAATGTCTTGCTTACACAAAAGATATTGACAGACTTGGTTGATGCCCACAGCTGGACCTGTTTACTAGTTCAAGTGATCTGGTTCTAGTTTTCCACTTGTGGGGGAGTCCAAAAATAGGGGCCATGAATATCAGATAGTTACTAATAAACCCAATAAGGATAAAGTTCTTCACTCAGAGAATGGTGAGAATGTAGAATGTGCTACCACATGGAGTAGTTGAGGCAAATAGCACAGATGCATTTAAGGGGAAGCTACTTAAGTACATGAGGAAGAAAGGAATAGAAGGATATGCTTATAGGGTTAGATGAAGTAGGGTGGGAGGAGGCTCATGTGGAGCTTAAACACCAGCATAGACCTGTTGGGCCGAATGGCCTGTTTCTGTGCTGTCAATTCTAAGTAATTCTATTTGATTCTGTGTGATGGGAGAAGGAATGCTGAATCCAGCCTGATTTTCACAATAAATGTTTGTTTTCTGCTACTGAGAGTGTCTGACACAATGGGGGGTAATTTTAACCTAACTCTCTGGGCAGGACATCCACAGCACCAGTTTTACATCTTGAGTTGCCAACTCTGGTTGGACATATTCCTGGAGATGTCATCACATGACCTTTTGCCTCCAACCGCTCCGCCCCCACACTCCCGCTATTGGTTGCCTGACATGTCCATCCTCGCGGTGCACCGCCTTCCCACACCAATCGGAATGCAAATACACTCTTCATTACCCGATTCTTGACTGTCAGTCAAACAGCCTTTTTTCCCATCTCCAATATTTTTATAACTAATAAACAAAAGTGTTGAAAGAAAATTAAAAAAAAAACTTATTAATGCCCCTATGATTTTTCTCCTGGGTTGCTCGCAGCAATGTCCTGGAGGCTAATCTTTAATTCCTGGAGACTCTACGGCAATCCTGGAGAGTTGGCAACCATATTTACACAGCTACCCAATATAACTTCATTAACTTCAATGGAGAGTAAAATTGGGCGGATGTAAAACCAGCGTTGGGCCCGATCCCGTCAGTTTCCCAGCGGGCGGGTTCGGTTAAAATTTCCCCCGTTCCCTGTGGGCTCATTGTATCTTTCTTTAATATATGAGGTGAAAGGATAACTTCTTAGCCAATACCACTTCTCAGCAATCGTTACAAGAGATAATGAGAGGTACAGAAAATAACCTTTCATAGGTAACACTCTACTCATTTCACATTGGTGTGACATCATCCTCCTTCTAAAGGCTTTGACCCTCAGCAATAACAACAACAACTTGCATTTATATAGCGCCTTTAATGTAGTAAAACGTCCCAAGGCGCTTCACAGGAGCGTTATCAAACAAAATTTGACACTGAGCAACGTAAGGAGATATTAGGACAGGTGATCAAAAGCTTGTCCAAAGAGGTAGGTTTTAAGGACCATCTTAAAGGAGGAGAGAGAGGTAGAAAGGCTGAGAGGTTTAGGGAGGGAATTCCGGAGCTCAGGGCCTATGCAGCTGAAGGCACGGCCGCCATCGGTGGAGCGATTAAAATCGCAGATGCACAAGAGGCCAGAATTGGAGGAGCGCAGAGATCTCTGAGCGTTATAGGGCTGGAGGAAATTACAGAGATAGGGAGGGGCGAGGCCATGGAGGGATTTGAAAACAAGGATGAGAATTTTAAAATCGAGGCCTTGCCAGACTGGCAGCCAATGTAGGTCAGTGAGCACAGGGGTGATGGGTCATAAAGTTAATATTGACCATACTGTCACCATCACTGGGTTGAAAAGGTTCTCAAATATCATTTTTAAACTTGCTCAATATTATATATACCAAATAAAAGTTAACTCTATAGCTGCCTACAAGTCTGTGCTGATTGTAAATGTCAACTCAACATCTAAGGTTTATACTTTTCTTATCATGACCTAACAAAAACCCTTCCATCCACTCACTCCTCTCTCCCATTAAACAAGCATGTACTGGAACACTAATGTAAGGAATCTTACAACACCAGGTTATAGTCCAACAGTTTTATTTGAAAATCACAAGCTTTCGGAGATTATCTCCTTCGTCAGGTGAGTGAGTGAATGAGAGGTTCTCAAATCGCATATCTTATATTAGGCTGGGAATCAAAGGTGTCGTTGGTTTTAATACAACTGGACATTCTCTCTCTCTCTCCCTCTGCCTTTCGGGTCTCTTTCTCTCCTTGTCTGTGTAATTTGACCCTTGTGTATTCAGTATACTGGGACATACTGTTTTCCGTGGCTAACCTGTCTGAACACCAACGACACCTTTGATTCCCAGCCTAATATAAGATGTGCGATTTGAGAACCTCTCATTCACTCACTCACCTGACGAAGGAGATAATCTCCGAAAGCTTGTGATTTTCCAATAAAACTGTTGGACGAAAACCTGGTGTTGTAAGATTCCTTACATTTGTCCACCCCAGTCCATCACCGGCATCTCCACATTATGGAACACTAAGGCTGCCTTTATACCAGTGTGATTCTCCTGCCCAGGTGACAGCTGTCGCCTATGTCCACACCCTCGAGATATTTTCATCAACGCTGGGTGGGTTTTAAAATGTGTCCAAAAGGCCCCAGCACTTTTCAAAACCAGGTTTTGATACTACATTGGAGTTGTACTCTGTACAGTGTCAATCGCAGGAGGCGTGAGACCGTCTCCCCCTCAGGGAGATCCACATTGCTTCTCTCTGGTGTTAAGTTGGGTCCTGACTCTGGATTTTTACTGCAACTTTAGTGTTGCTGCAAAGTACAGAGTGCTTCGCGGCCACACTGAAGCGGCAGTATAAACACGCGCTAAAAACTCCAGAATAAAGTGAAATAAATTGGTATTTTCGTTTTTAAGTGGAACGTACTGATTCCTTTCTCACTCTTGAACATCTGTGCAACATTAGGTGCTACATTTAGACCCATCTTGTGCGAAGGAATCATGTCTGCTGGTGGCTTGAGATAATGCCAGAATGACTTCCAGCTAAGAAAGAATCTTCATCTGGAACCATTTCAAACCTGGAGATTAATCTAGTCTAAATCCTAAATTACCCGTAAATAAACTAAACCATAAACTACACAAGATTCTTTACTAATAAAACACTTAGGGTTGAATTTCCACGGTCTTTTACGCCTTCCTTTAGGAAGTTACAGGGGACGATCGGGATAACCCCTGCAGGAATTCCAGCCGTTACTGTCTGCTTTTAAAGGAGCTAAACCGGTTTTATTTTAAAAAATAAGTGTCATTATTGTTTACTGTGTTCTTATAAATTTCAATATTTGTGATGTGATGTAAATTTCTGTCAAACACACAAAATTACCACATTTTAATAAAGACAACTGCCCTTTTATTTAATAGTTTTCTTTATTCTCAGTATGAAGTAGCCAACCACTTTTAGCCCTATTTGTTGCAATAATTACCCAAATATTGTAGTTCTGTTAGTGTGCACTGACACATGGACAGGGAGCATATTTTCCGAGATTGTTTTAAAAGACTGTCCATGGAACCACACCATGTCATAACTTCAAATGGGTTTATATCTTTGTTAAAGTAGCAGAGAAAGGAAATTCACATGAACAAGTTAACAATTGATGTGATTGGTAAGGTGTCAGCTTAGCTCAGTTGCTAGCACTCTTGCCTCTCAGTCGGAAGATCATGGGTTCAAGCTGCATTCCAGGACTTAAGTACATAATCTAGATGGACAGTTCAGTGTAGCATTGAGGGAGGTGCCCTCTCTTGGATGAGATGTTAAACCGAGGCCTAGTCTGTCTTTTCAGGTGGTGTAAAAGATCCCATGGCACTATTTGAATAAGAGCATGAGAGTTGTCCTGGTCAATATTCCCCCTCAACCATCATCACCAAAAACAGATTTTCTGACCATTCATCTCTTTTGCTGTTTGTGGGATCTTGCTGTGTAAAAATGGTCATATTTGCCTATATAATGGCCCATGAACACTTTGCTTGCCTTGACAACGGGCAGTTGGAAAGATTATCTGTAATCATCAGGCATTGTTCTCTGACTATAAATGCGGTAACATTCAAGGAATCCCACACTTCACCTGACGAAGGAGAAAGCCTCCGAAAGCTTGTGATTTTCAAATAAAACTGTTGGACTATAACCTGGTGTTGTAAGATTCCTTACACATGACAGTATAGTAAGAGAATTTTAACTTTATACACAGAGGATAATATACCTCATGTCTACATCCCTCCCCAACCCCATACAGAATACTTTCTATGGGCTCTCTCACTTGTCTCCTAATTTTAGGAGTTTGTTTAATCTCAGCATCAGAAAATTCAAAGAAGCTTGCTGTGTAATTTAAAAATATCTTTTATACAAATGAATTGGAATATAGTTTGAATTTTTTCCTGCGTGTTATATGTAACAAAGTGTTTCTTGGTTGGTTTGGAAATGTATCACAGATTTGTTAAAATGAACACATACAACAACAACAACTTGCGTTTATATAGCGCCTTTAACGTAGTAAAACATCGCAAGGTGCTTCACAGGAGCGTTATCAAACAAAATTTAATGCCGAGCCACACAAGGAGATATTAGGACAGCTGATCAAAAGCTAGGTCAAAGAGGTAGGTTTTAAGGAGTGTCGTAAATGAGTGGAGAGGTAGAAAGGCGGAGAGGGAGGGAATTCCAGAGCTTAGGGCCTAGGCGGCTGAAGGCACGGCCGCCAATGTTGGGGCAAACACAGGAAACTATTAGCAAAATCGGAATTGCTAATACGATATGGAAGTATGGGACTATGATCTGTGTTCTAATCAATTCTGTCCCAGTATTGAGTCAAGAATGAAAAGTAGAATATGACTTTTTTTGCTATAAATCAATCTTTGATGCTTTTAATCAATTGATTTATTTTCTAAATTTGATTTCTAAGCAACAATAGTTCCAAATGATAATTTTCAATTATCTTTTGGAAATATTTTAAATCTTTATATTACCCATGTATGGTACATGTAGAAACTCACCAAGGCTTCTTCGACAGCACCTCACAAACCCGCGGCCTCCACCACCTAGAAGGTCAAGGGCAGCAGGTGCATGGGAACACCATCACTTCCAAGTTCCCCTCCAAGTCACACACTGCCGTTCCTTCATCGTCGCTGAGCCAAAAATCCTGGAATTCCCTAGCTAACAGCACTGTGGGAGTACCTTCACCACATGGACTGCAGCGGTTCAAGGATAAAGCCCACCATCTTCTCAGGGCAACTAGGTTTGGGCATTAAATGCTGCCCATGCCAGTGTCACATCCTGAAACAAAGACATACTTGCTGTCGAGGCAGTACAAAGAAGGTTCACTCGGTTAATCCCGGGGATGAGGGGGTGGACATATGAGGAGAGGTTGAGTAGATTGGGACTCTATTCATTGGAGTTCAGAAGAATGAGAGGCGATCTTATTGAAACATATAAGATTGTGAAGGGGCTTGATCGGGTGGATGCGGTAAGGATGTTCCCAAGGATGGGTGAAACTAGAACTAGGGGGCATAATCTTAGAATAAGGGGCTGCTCTTTCAAAACTGAGATGAGGAGAAACTTCTTCACTCCGAGGGTAGTAGGTCTGTGGAATTTGCTGCCCCAGGAAGTTCTGGAAGCTACATCATTAAATAAATTTAAAACAGAAATAGACAATTTCCTAGAAGTAAAGAGAATTAGGGGTTACAGGGAGCGGGTAGGAAATTGGACATGAATTTAAATTTGAGGTTAGGATCAGATCAGCCATGATCTTATTGAATGGCGGAGCAGGCTCGAGGGGCCGATTGGCCTACTCCTGCTCCTATTTCTTATGTTCTTATTATGTTCTTAAATATGAATAAAAGTATTTGTGAGAGAGGAACAACTGGACCTCTTCTTCACTCCAAATGATGAGATCGGATCCATCAGACTTCAATCAACCAAACTCTGTGACCCAGCCGTTGGAAAATGACTAAACTTTTGTTTAAAAGAAAGAGGCTCTCAAAATATATCGTAATTGTTCTCAGGGTCGCTGCGTTTTTCAAATAATACTCTCATTTTTCAATTAAATTTATTTGAAATACTTAATGTAATCCAGCTGCAATCAGTAAAGGTTACATTGGTTTAAAATCGAGGCTTTCTAGGTCAATAAACAGACCGATGTTTACTTAGCAGACGGTTTAGTGGATTTCAATCATTTTCAGTGTGTTTCATGTCTGTATTTTCATCTCTCTAAACAGATGTCAGTCTCAGATACCCTTCCTAATTCTTCTTTGCTTGAAAGATCAACATGTGACCTCTTGTGTAGAGTACTCAGATAGTAATTCAAGACATAAAATGTAGGATTTTTGCTGTGTAGTCTGTTATTTGATACATGGTCGCCGACTCCATTCTAAGCTTTTAGAAAAATAGTCAATTCATTCGATACAGATTATAGCAACACAGCTGGGGATGCAGAGTCACATGCGTTGCAGCGCATTAAACCAGATGTGAGCCAGGCTAACTGTTCAAGGGCGGGTCTCAGTTTCACTGCCCCCGTGTCAAAAGAAATGTGCTATAGATTCACATACCCGGTCAGCCTAACCCGTTCTATGGCAGATGCTCCAAGTGAACACTGTTAAGACATGAACAATTCACTGATCTTGAGATACTTCTTGCTGCCATTTTAGTCTTGGTATTATTTAGTTTAAATGGGCTAATGCATCCAATAAATCATCGGAGACAGAGCAATTTCAGAGTTAAATGCTTGCACCTATTATCCCACAGGGTCATTTCAAGGCCACCCTGATTAGTTGGAAAAGTCCAACCCGGTTTCAACCCAGAGCAAATTTATAAATTAACGCTCCCGGCACTGAGCTTTGCTCAATCCCATTCCCTCACCCCTCAACGCCCATCTTTGGCCCTGCCTCAGCTCATCCATGCCTTTGTTACCTGTAGACTTGACTATTCCAATGCTCTCCTGGCCGGCCTCCCATCTACCACCCTCCATAAACTTGAGCTCATCTAAAACTCTGCTACCTGTATCCTAACTTGCACCAATACCCATTCACCCATCACCCCTGCGCTCACTGACCTACACTGGCTCCTGGTCCAACAATGCCTCGATTTTAAAATTCTCATCCTTATTTACAAATCCCTCCATGGCCTCACTCCTCCCTATTGCTGTAGCCTCTTCCAGCTCTACAATCCTCCGCGATCTCTGCGCTCCTCCAATTTTGGTGTCTTGCACATCCCCAATTTTCTTCGCTCCACCATTGGCGGCCGTGCCTTCAGCTGCCTAGGCCCTAAGCTCTGGAATTCCCTCCCTAAACCTCTCCACCTCTCTTCATCTCTCTTCTCCTTTAAGACGCTCCTTAAAACCTTCCTCTTTGACCAAGCTTTTGGTCACCTGCCCTAACATCTCCTTATGTGGCTCGGTGTCAAATTTTGTTTGATTACGCTCTTGTGAAGCACCTTGAGACATTTTACTACGTTAACAGTGCTATATAAATGCAAGTTGTTGCTGTTATTGTTGAAACACGCAACACGTTACTCCACGACAGGAGTGACTATCAGGGTGACTCCACAATCCCGCACTCTCAGTAGGGAGCCGTGCTCACTGGAGGCATAGTGTGGAGAATCAGGGATACTGTGTTGTGGCCTGATCTCCAATCCATAGTCTCTGGGAGCACGGATTCCCTGCTCCTTGCACGGGATCACACAATCTCCGCCATCGAAAACTCAGCCACAGAAAACAGAATACTTCTGCACAAAATTTCCATCCTTTAATTTTCATGGACAAAAGATCATTTGGGGCGGGTGACCTCTGCCCCTGAATTGTTGATATGTGCTCCCATTGGGTGAAACTCCTTGCCAGGAATACTAATTCATAATGTCTACTTCCTCAGCTTTAGCATCAGTGTAACACTACAATTTCAAACCCACTAATCTGGCTAAAGTTGATCTAAAATAAAAATATGGGGTACTTGGCTTGGCAGCTTCTCAGCTGGTAAAGAAAAAAATATAAGCACAAACTTTATAGCAATCTATTGTTTTATTATACTTATGGATCTCCTGTGGTGTTGCACATCTTGAGTTGGAGGATATGCTATTTTATAACTGTAATGAACTTGGATTTTGCCCATGTTGACTAAAGTGGATCTTTTAAATTCATAACATTTCTATAATGTTAGATTCAGTTAGTAAGTGATTAACTCCCAAGGCTGCATGCATCATTTGTGCTCAACAATAAATCAGCAGCTTGAATCTCAACAGTAGTGATTTAAAGTGTTAATTAGCTATTCAATGGGAAGATCATTTTGTGCAGTCACAATCATTTCATGCCATTGTCAGAAGATTGTAAACAATTTTACAACACCAAGTTATAGTCCAGCAATTTTATTTTAAATTCACAAGCTTTCGGAGACTTCCTCCTTCCTCAGGTAAATGTTCAGGAGCTCCTTGAAGCCTACGCATTTATACATATAGAACAATACATGGTGTTTACAGACTGCCCCTGCAACTGCCCGTTGCCAAGGCAATCACCGTGTTCAGACAGAGAGGTGTCACCTGCAGAACCCCCGAATACACATTCAACAAAAAAACAAACAGGGAAAAAAAACAGAGAAAAAAAACAGAGAGAGGCAGAAACCTCTCTGAAACCAGAAAATTGTCAGAAGATGGTCTTTGGCAACACCTGAGGGGACCAGGTGTTATTTTATTCCATTCACACAAGCAGGAACTTACCCAAGAAAGACAAGTGGGGACTCCTGCTCGAACATATGAAAATGAGGGACACGAAAAGGCCTCTAGAGACTTGAGCACATAATCCAGGCTGACACTCCATTGCAGTACTGAGGGAGTGCTGCACAGTCAGAGGTGCCGTCTTTCTCAGGTGGACGTGAAAGATCCCATGGCACTATTTTAAAGAAGAGCAAGGGAGTTCTCCCCACTGTCCTGGACAATATTTATCCCTCAACCAACAACACTAAAAACAGATAATCTGGTCATTTATCTCATTGTGGTTTGTGGGATCTTGCTGTGCGTTAACTGGCTGCTGCATTTCCAGACATTATAACAGTGACTACATTTCAAAAACTACTTCATTGGCTGTAAAGTGCTTGGGGATATCCCTAGATCGTGTAAGGCACTATATAAATGCAAGTTCTTTCTTTCTTTACTGGTCCATTTAGCCTGTCCTATAAACATCAATGCATAGGAGATCCCCTTCAAATGGCACTTAGACATAATGGGGTTGATGTTCATGTGACCTTGTTCATCGGGCAGATGGTGGGTGGAGCAAGCCCACTGCCCACCCAATGTCCACTCTTGTCGGAGACCAGAATTATTTTCATGTTTGGGCCTTGTTGAAATATTTTTGGCGATTTGCTCATGTGTTCGGAGCACTAACATACAGCTCGCTGATTGAGGGGGATGTACAAGAAATCCGACAGCTCCTCTGTGGAGTTGACAGTGTTTAATTAAGCGGGGGGGAGGGTCCTGTCCCCACAAAAGTCATTAAAAGAACTTACCTGGAGTGTTTTTGGAGCAGGTTCCATCCATCCCTTTAGGAATGGTCAGTTAGGCCACTCTACGTTAAGGTCCACTGGGCGAGACTTGCTACCCGTTGGAACTCTAAAATTATATCATGGGACCCAGAGGCTTCTGTTTGTTTCGGGCAAGAGCACTGGGTAACTACTTCCCGGCCCATTCCAAAATGGTGGCGGGCGCTATGATTTTGCTATCGCTATCACCCCATTCCCACCAAAGAATGGTGTGAAAATGAGACCACAATCAGCCGCAGTGCTGGAAAAGGCATCAGGAAGAGCAGAAAAGTCACGGGGATGTGCATGGTCAAAATCTTAGTACATATTGTTAGTGAGTGAATGGTTGATGTGATGGTTTTGTACTTTTTTGAAGACAGTAAACACTTTGGACTGTCATTAATGTGTTAGCTTCATGTTTTCGACAGGGCTGCAATCAAGGAGAAAAGCAGGGAGTTCATGTAAAGGAAGGAGGGGCAGGACACAGAATCTCTATTAAGGGAAAGGAGGGTTTGACAAGCAGTGCTTTAGGCCTCACTGAAGATGCCCTGAGTAAGTCTCAATCGCAGCTCTCTCTGGCTGTAGTTGTTGGTTCCACAGGCCCATCTTCCTATGGGTGACCTTCTATCGTGTTGCCATCTGCCTTTCCTTCCTCCGACATGTCCACCTCAATACTTTTTTTTGGATTGCAAATTTGTGGAGGACACAACAGACCATCCCCATACTCCAGACATCATTCTAGGAAAATACTTAAGTGTCCTCACTGAAATATACAGGCACCTGAACCTTCCTTTTAGCATTCCTCTTGCATGAACTATATGAATTATTGTTCTCATATGAAAGTTGAATCTTTCCTCAGCTGCATTGGTGGTCCTGTGCAGTTGCATCATTAGCCATTGGAGGAGAGGGTATCCTTTGTCCCCAAGGTGTCTTCCTGGCATGTGTGCTTCATTCTGAAACATGACCGGAATGCTCAACTGTAGTCAATGGCACCAATGACCCTGGGAAATACTGCCACTCTGTAAAACTGACAGCACATTTCTTCAGTTGCCTCTGGCTAGAATCAAAATTGATAAAGTTGCAGCCCTGTCAAAGGGAGCATTTGAGTCTTGCCTGACCCTGGTATAAACGGCAAACAGACTGTCAATGGCAGAGGCTGCCTTTCGCATTTTGGAATGAGCCAGTGGTCTAAAAATGGAGTTAAGTGGTAACCTTCTTTACTGCGATAACTGTGGTCGTAGCTCTGGAGCTAGTCTGCAGTTCTGGCTGCAGTAGTGAGCAGAGCTTCTCCAGGGCTTCAAGGCTGAATTATGGCCTCCTATGACAGGAGAGATTCCAAAGAGAGATTCAGGAAAGACCTCCTAGATATATAAACCCTGTTGGCAAGGTCTGTATCTTTGTTGGAGCTTTCCATGCAGCCATTTGCTATTCTCCCTCCTCTTATTTCTCCATCATATATATTAGAAATAATGGATTCCCCATTGGAAACCCCATTTTGCTGTCTTCACAGATCATATGCTAAATTATCCTGGCTGATGTCCCTCTCCAAGAGGACTTGGATTTGAAGCTCAAGGCTTCAGATGAAAAGAACAAAAAGGATTTTCCAGAAAGATACAGACAGAGCAAAGTTGTAAACAAAACCTCTTTCCTATCACAAAGCTGCTGCAGTGTCCCTTTAAGTCTCCACTAACTCCTCAATCACTTGGTCCTGACAGACTTGCCTGCTTTATACTGGCACTTCTTAGAAGGGTGGAGCTATGGGAGGAAATGATGGAATTTAGAACGGATGCTGTTATGCTGTCCTAATTCCCTTCTTTACATGTTTGCATTTATTATTGGGCAATCACTTCTTTCTCCCAACCTCACATCTGGGCCAATTTTGGACACGCTTCATATTGGGTGCACTTCAGGTACAGTTCCCACCCCAATTTCCTTCCCCCCACATGCAAAATCCGTCAGTAATGGACCCGTTTAGAGCCCAGGAGTTTCAGGGCCATTCTATTTACGATCACAAAACATTTCATGCTGGAGAAAAATTGTCAATTCCATTTATCAAAGTCCTTCTTAGGACCACAACAGGAATTCAACCCCTTACTCTACATCACTCTGGTAGTTGGTGCTAAATCCTGATGTTTCGTCATTGTTTATAAGTTATAGATAAATAATACAGCGATTTTAGGCTCACGTAATTCTCACCTTGCGTTTGATATTTCTACTATAGAGACAGAATGATGAGGTGGTTTCTCAACTCGATCGGCTACCTGTTATAGAAACTGCCTGATTTTCCAAATTTTTAATAAGGACCGTTTCAGTACTGTGGCGGGGTGGAAACCTGATTGGAGGGATTCAAACATGGAGTTGCAGCAAAGATGGGCACAGATTTGGGAGGTGACAACACGTTCAAGGACTTTGGAGAGGAAAGAGAGGTTGGAGATAGGGTGGTGCTCAACGATGCTCAGTTTGGGTTCCGCCAGGACCACTTGGCTCCAGACCTCATTACAGCCTTGGTCCAAACATGGACAAAAGAGCTGAATTCCAGAGATGAGGTGAGAGTGACTGCCCTTGACATCGAGGCAGCATTTGACCGAGTGTGGCACCAAGGAGCCCTAGTAAAATTGAAGTCAATGGGAATCAGGGGGAAAACACTCCAGTGGCTGGAGTCATGCCTAGCACAAAGGAAGATGGTAGTGGTTGTAGGAGGCCAATTATCTCAGCCCCAGGACATTGCAGCAGGAGTTCCTCAGGGCAGTGTCCTAGGTCCAACCATCTTCAGCTGCTTCATCAATGACCTTCCCTCCATCATAAGGTCAGAAATGGGGTTGTTCGCTGATGATTGCACAGTGTTCAGTTCCATTCGCAACCCCTCAGATAATGAAGCAGTCCATGCCCGCATGCAGCAAGACCTGGACAACATCCAGGCTTGATCTGATTCGTGCCAGACAAGTGCCAGGCAATGACCATCACCAACAAGAAAGAATCTAACCACCTCCCCTTGACATTCAACGGCAATACCATCACCAAATCCCGCACCATCAACATCCTGGGGGTCACTATTGACCAGAAAATTAACTGGACCAGCCACATAAATACTGTGGCTACAAGAGCAGGTCAGAGGCTGGGTATTCTGCGGCGAGTGACTCACCTCCTGACTCTCCAAAGCCTTTCCACCATCTACAAGGCACAAGTCAGGAGTGTGATGGAATACTCTCCATTTGCCTGGATGAGTGCAGCTCCAACAACACTCAAGAAGCTCGACACCATTCAGGACAAAGCAGCCCGCTTGAATGGCACCCCATCCACCACCCTAAACATTCACTCCCTCCACCACCAGCGCACAGTGGCTGCAGTGCATACCATCCACAGGATGCACTGCAGCAACTCGCCAAGGCTTCTTCGACAGCACCTCCTAAACCCACAACCTCTACCACCTAGAAGGACAAGGGCAGCAGGCACATGGGAACAACATCACTGGCACGTTCCCCGCCAAGTCACACACCATCCCGACTTGGAAATATATCACCGTTCCTTCATCGTCGCTGGGTCAAAATCTTGGAACTCACTACCTGACAGCACTGTGGGAGAACCTTCACCACACGGACTGCAGCGGTTCAAGAAGGCGGCTCACCACCACCTTCTTAAGGGCAATTAGGGATAGGCAATAAATGCTGGCCTTGCCAGTGACGCCCACATCCCATGAACCAGTAAAAAAAAGGACAGAGGGGTCAAGGGTGGTTTTTTTGAGGAAGGGGATGAGGATGGCAGATTTGAAGGGCTCGGTGACAGTATCTGAGGAGAAGGAACCGTTAACAATATCAGCTAACATGGGGGCTAGGAAGGGAAGTTATCTGGTCAGCAGTTTGTTGGGGATAGGGTCGAGGGAGCAGGAGGTGGGTCTCATAGTCAAGATGAGCTCGGAGAGGGAATGAGGGGAGAAAGGAGAGAAACTAGAGAAAGATGCGAGTTGAGGGCTAGGGCAGGGGGGAACCTTAGGGGAAGTTTGGCTTGGTGGGCTAGGGGAAGGGAGGGCAGTGGCAGAGGCAGCTGAATAGATGGTCTCAATCTTAGTGACAAAGAAGTCCATGAGCTCCTCGCACTTGTTGTTGGAAGTGAGGGTGGAGGCAGCAGGGGGGAAGGGTTTAAGAAGACAGTTTGTAGTGGAGAAGAGAAGCCGAGGGTTACCTTTGTATTCTGGAATAGTGAGGAGTTTTGGCAGAGGAGAACAGCACTCCCTTAGTACTGCACTGGAGTGTCAGACTGGATTTTGTGCTCAAACCTCTGGAGTGGGACTTGAACCAACAACCTTCTGACTCAGAGTGTGACCACCTGAGCCGAGACAGAGAAATGTGGAAAGTTTTAATATCAATGCAAAACTTTCTCCCAGTGACACTGGACATTGAGATCACTATACTGGTTGCACTCATGGACCAAGAACAAACAAACTGATTCAACAGTCCCAGCACCTACATAACCGTGTCAAGAAACCTTTATGTATTGATGCACTCTTCCTAAGGCACAAAGTAAACAAAACGTATGATGGTTTCATTAAATATAGACACAAACATTTGAAAACATAACAAAGCTAAGAGAAAAACTTTTCTACAACTTACAAGGGAAATACTATTATGGGAAATTAAATTTGAGCAAATTAGGTTTATAAACAGAACGAGACAAATTGGGAGAGGTTGAAGTCTGGTAGTTATTTCAACCAATCATGCCATCAATTACTCAAGATTGTTCCAGTAGTTTTTCTGTTTCTGTTGTAACTAGTGCATTACTGTTTTTTAGTTACCAATGTAACATGAAGATTGGTGGTCCAAAAAGAAGAATAATTGGAACAAACTGGTTTGCGTCTATATCACAACAGCAGCTTCCCCATCATTCATCTTTGGAAATTCTGACAGTAAAATAGTTCACTGAAAGCTACAAATTAACGTCAAAATACAGGCTTATATCATGGGCCTATGTCTGTACCAGGCCTCAAGATAAGTACCAGCTGAAGGGGAAATTGGTCTGTTTACATGTTAATTAAACTTACTGGGGATGAAAATCCATGGCCTTCCCAGCTCCAAACAAGGTCATCCTCAATACAGAGGGTGTACTGGGGATAACTCCTAGACTGGGAGTTTCCTCGTTCTCGTCCTGGCTGACAAGCAGTGCCCAGTATGCCCAGGGAAAGAGGCGTAGCAGCCATCGCATGGGGATCCGGGCCTAGACCCATGAAGAAAATGTGGCAAGCCTGTGGCTTGAACGGCCCCCTTTACAAGGGGACTGATGGACACTTTGAAATTCTATACTGTGGCTGGGCTGCCGCTGTCAGCATGTCGGCTTCCGTCATATTACCCCCCCCCCACCCCTGCTATGAAGGACGGCCAAGTTGCACTCTTAGTAGTGTAGGCACCTATCAGCAATATTTAAATATGGTGACCTCTCCCTGACCCCACATACTCTGGCAGGGGCAAGTACCAAGATCACTGACAGGCATATCCCAGCACTTACACATACAACTGTTGTGTTTAAAATTGCAAAATAAAGTCTTATTTCTTTCCAAACCCCATAGTTAAAAGAAGATCATTCACATGTTACAAATGTTACCTGATGTTAAACGACAAAATTGGGCTGCCTTGATACTGAGTGGGTATATACACAATGTGTTGTAATACTAAGCCAAAGAAGCCAGGAAGGCGCTAGACTCTATCCTCAGTTTCCTGATCTCAGCTAGGCAGGGACACTATCGTTGGTTTCTGTTTGCCTTGGCTTGGGACATCACTTCCAGTGGAAAATCCCATCAGAAGGCAGGGAGCCGCCAGCACAGCTTCCCATGTCATTTTCCTCCCTGAAAAGGAAATTCTACCCCATCGGGCATGAATTTAGCTTGGAGCCGGGAACCCAGCCCATCCCTAGATATTCGTGTGGGGAACCCGGAAGCCAAATGAGTGCATCGCAATCTGTGATCGCAACTCAATTGAAGGTAAGTATTTGTGCTTCCAGGTTTCCCACGCGCCAGGCTAGATTGACAGGCTGGCTGCCTGTGTGTCTAAGCTCAGAAATGAAGTATGCCCAATTAGGCAAGGTAACATAGGGCTTCTGGTCTCAAGAAAGAAGGGGAGAAAATTGACCAACAAAAGGAGTGTAATTAGACTCCAATCTTCAGAGTTTTGAAAAGCCAAAACACAAACATGGAATTATGAGTCGCCATGGCTGACCTTTTTATTTTGAAGAAGTTAAGTCTTCCCTAACCTCAGGTTGCATAAAGGGTTGACTGATAAACACCAAACAAAACTTGGCCACTGTGAATCTGCTTTTTCATTTCTGTTTCTCTTAACACAGTACAAATAATATTTTTGTGTATGGTTTCCATAAGTGATCTGTTCTGGAAATGCAGCCTCGATGTCCCTTCACATGTTCTCATTTACCCCCATTTTGTTTCACCTTCCAACTAAGATCTTGGGCTCGATATTACCATGGCGGCGGGTTCTCAGCGGGGGGTCGACTGGGCGCGTGGGTAACGCGCCCGGTGAAATCGGGATACTCCGCACTCAATTACAGGATAATTGGAGCCACTTACCTTGGCTTCCGGGTTTCCCGCTGGTAAGCTGCACGGCGGGCAGACTGCGCATGCGCAGCAAGGTCTGTCAGCTGAGGAGCCCTATTTAAAGGGGCAGTCCTCAACTGACTGATGCTGCAGAAAATAGGAAAATTTACAGCATGGAGCAGCCCAGGGGGAAGGCTGCTCCCAGGTTTAATGATGCCTCACTCCAGGTATCATTGGATGAGGATGGGGTGAGGAGGAGGGGGAAGACAGAGAACATCCCCCCGGCGGGCGGGAGGAAGCGGCCTGCCTCTGCCACCAAGAAGGCCTGGCTCGAGGTGGCAGAGGAGGCCACCTGCACCGCCAACATATCACACACCTGCATACAGTGCAGGAGGTGCTTCAATGACCTAAGTAGGTCAGCCAAAGTGAGTACACTTACTCATTCCCCTACACTCCGTCTGCCACATCACCACTCCCACCCCACATCTCCTTCTGCACTGCCAACACTACTCTGTCACATCACCCCTCACACCCACTCAAAGCTCATCCTCATCTTACCAGCACTTACTCACCTTGCCAGTACTCATCCCGCCACTACCACGCAACACAATCCTCATACAATCTCATGGATCTATCTCATACTCACCCTCTCATGCATCTCTTTCACAGTCAGCCTCACTCAACCTGCCACTACCTGTGCTGCAGCCACAGGGCATGCATCACATATGTGCAGTAGGCAGCGTAAGGCAAACGTGTCGTGAGCATGAAGGGAATGCACAAGGGTGTTTGAGGGTTTGTCATGGTGTTTACTTATATTTAATTTCTGATCAACTCACATAACATATTATATTGTCACCACTACTGCTACGTCTTTGTGAATCTTGTCTGGTTTGTGCAATAATGCCCTTTCCTGAGGATCACAATGAAGACCCACAACTGATGCCACCCATTGTGTCAATGCAGAGTGGGTGTAGGTGTATTCGCAGGGCTCTTTTGTGCAGATGACTGAGAGACGTCGGCGATGTCCCCGGTGGCACCCTGGAAGGATGCGGAGGAGAAGTTGTTGAGGGCAGTGGTGACTTTGACAGCGACAGGTAAGAAGATAGTGCTCGGGCCAACCGGGAGCAGCTCGGCATGAAGGAGGCTGCAGATGTCCATGACTACATGTTGAGTGACTCTGAGCCTCCATGTGCACTGCTGCTCAGAGAGGTCCAGGAAGCTGAGCCTCGGTCTGTGGACCCTGTGGCGAGGGTAGTGCCCTCTGCGACGCATCTCTCTTTGCGGTTGCCCTCCCTCCTGCTGTGCCGGTGGATGTGTCACAGCACTGTGTTGTGGAGCTCCACGTGTCAGAGGTGGACGGCATGGCCAGCGAGGCTGGTGATGCTGTTCGCCCTCCGAGGAGGTCATGACTGCAGCTATGGCGGCCCCCATCAGCAAGATGTACATCCGATGGGATCCGCAAGGTAGGTAAATGTGTCTGGACCGGGGTAAGTGTGCATGTTTATGCATTTTATTGTTAGGAGGAGGGTGGTGGAGGCCAAACTTTGTCCAAAGTGACAGAGTGGCCTCCTGCAATGAGTGAGAGTCTCCCCCCAGCACCTGTCAAATGGACCTTTGCAGCTGCCACAGGCTGGTGGCTGCAACACGTCCATTTCAACTGGGAGTGTTTCCCCCAGTACAGGAAACAGTCTCAGTTCATTTCAAAATCCGATCCCTCCTGAAATATCAGGTCAATCAGGTCTGTAAACAACCTGAAGTACCTGCTTAAGTACTTTAAGTGGCTTTAATTGCCGGCGGGAGTCCCACATGCAGGGGCTGCGCGCATGTGAGCGCGTCACTGGGGAACCCGGAAGTGGGCGGGTTGGAGCCGGGCTCCGGACCCGCCCCGGGAATCCCAGATTTTCGCAGCCCCCCCGCCACGAACGCACCCGATCGCGGGTGTGAAAATAGAGCCCCTTGTCTTTCCAGAATCTACTTTCACAGCAGTGTTATTATATCTTCTCATATCATTTAATGTTGTTCATGGCAATTTATAACTTACAGACCCCTACCCCCAGATTTCTGTCGTGACATGACAGAATATCACAACAAAAATATTGCTCAAAAAGTAACCATGACATAGAATTTACAGTGCAGAAATAGGCCATTTGGCCCAACTGGTCTATGCCTGTGTTTATACCCCACAAGAGCCTTCTCCCACCCTATTGATCTCAACGTATCAGCATATCCTTTCTCCCTCTGGTACTTATCTAGCATCCCCTTAAATGCATCTAACCACGGGTGAAATGTGTTCATTATCCTTCTGAGATTTTCTATAATTATGGCCATTTATTATCGTTTACACTCATTGCAAATGATTCATTTCTATTATTTTTAAAGTGTAATTCTGCAAAACGCATATCGGCTCTGAATGATTCAAAAAATGTTAAAATATTCTAGGCATTATAGGGTATTTCTACATCTTTGAGTTAGAAATTTGTGGGTTCAAGCTTTACTATATGGACTAGGGCACATAATCTAGGCTGACATTTCAGTGCAGTACTGAAGGAGTGCAGCATTGTCACGCTGCTGCTTTTTGTTTGGGATGTTAAAGCAAAGGTTCTGCTGCTTGTTCAGGTGGATGTATACAAATGTCAAAGAGTTCTGCCAGTACCTTGGCCAACATTTATAAAAAACACTTTAATAAACTTGCAGAATGGGCATGTAAACAGCAAATTAATTTCAATATAGTTAAGTGTGAGGTGATGCATTTTGATGGGAGGAATAAGGAGGCCACATACTCCTTGGAAAATAGGAGTCTAAATGGGGTAAAGGAGCAAAGAGATCTCGGGATACACATAGGGGAAGCTAGATAAGTACATGAGGGAGAAAGGAATAGAAGGATATGCAGATAGGGTGAGATGAAGTAGAGTGGAAGGAGGTTCGTGCGGAGCATAAACACTAGCATAGACCAGTTGGGCCGAATGGTTTGTTTCTGTGCTGCTAATTCTATGTAATTCCTCTTCCAGTGCCCCAAAAACACTTTATCTGGTCATTCATTTTTTGTTTGTGGAACGTTCATGTCTACAAGTAAATCAGCCTTGCTTCCAAAATAATCCAATGACAGTGAAGTACTTTGGGACATCTTGAGGATGTAGAAGGCTCTATATAAATGCAAGTTCATTCTTTATTAGAAGTATAAGATTAGTTTGTAAAACTGAAAAGAATATTATTTTGTGGTTGCTTTGTATTAATTATTTTGTCTATTCTTTTCATGTGCCATAAAGTTGATTTTATTTGTTTACATATTTTCTCTGCCGTTCAGTTTTTTCTTTCTTCAGGTTACTCTTGTTATAAATATTCCTCAGGAACCAGCTTGTGACAAGTTCCTCAATAAATGGAATTGTAACACCTTCTTACAGAAAGGGGCTTGTTTCCATAATGGACCTAAAAATGTTCTTCGGCTTTGGTCTATGATGTACCAGTCTCTAGTCTTTTCTGGAAGAGGGGGGAGGTTACTATGACGCTTAGTGTTGGACAATGGAACATCTTTCCCACTTTTGTCATCCAATGTCAGCATCAAACACTCCTGGATCATTTATAACACAACAACAACAACTTGCATTTGTATAGAACCTTTACTGAGGGAGTGCTGCACTGTTGGAAGTGCCGTCTTTCAGATGAGTTGTTAAACCGAAGCCCCGTCTGCCCTCTCGGGTGGATGTAAAAGATCCCATGGCACTATTTTGAAAGAGAGCAGGGGAGTTCTCCCCAGTGCCCTGGTCAATATTTATCCCTCAACCAACATCACTAAAATGGATTATCTGGTCATTATCTCATTGCTGTTTGTGGGATCTTGCTTTGTGCAAGTTAACTGCCGCAATTCCTACATCACAGCAGTGACTACACTTCAAATGTACATCATTGACTGTAAAGTGCATAGGGACATCCTGAGATCGTGAAAGGCACTATATAAATGGAAGTCTTTTGCTTTCTTTCCTTAAAAGGTCTCAAGGCACTTCACAGGAGTGTAATCAGACAAAAATTGGCACTGAGCCAAAGAAGGAAATAACACAGGGCAAATGTAGGGTAGATTTCCCTCCACTCAACAGCTACAGAGTGATTTGCATTTAAGTGTGGACGGATTTTCAATGTAGCGCCGACTGATCGAGGGTTGGGAGGGAGGGGGTAAATCTGGAGTCTTCTCCTCAGTGCCCAGTTGGAAGTTAAATGTTAAAGGGAGGGAAGGGAGGCAATCCCTGGGGTGAGGGGGCGGTGGGGCACTGAGTGGCTGGCAGCGAGTGGGAAGATTTTTGTGGGGCCAGGAGGAGCATGAAACTTCGACGCCTAAGACACTTATCAGTGGAGTGAGGAAAATGGACACTGAGACAAAGATGGGGAGTTTAGGAGGGCAACGAAAAGCTTGGTTAAAGAGTTGGGTTTTAAGGAGGGTCCACTCAGCTCTAACAAATATGTTACTTAGAAGAGCACCCCACTATTGCTCCAAGATGGAATTTGCCACTTCCCCCACCAACCATCCACATGGCTTCCATGTGGTATTGTCAAATTACAGATAGGATCGTGCTGCAGATTCAAACTCACTGAATGCTGGCTGATCTCACTGACATTGAGTTAATAGAGGGTCCTGGCAACCAGCTAAGAAGGGCATTGTTCCATCCCATCAATCTAACCTGGATCCAAACCCAGAGGCTAAAGGATAGTGCCACATTCCCATTGCAACGCCATGCCTCAGCCCCATTTCAGATCATTCCCATCAGGAGCATTAATAGACTCCAGCTGGGCGATAGAACTGAGGCAAACTATGAACACTTAGGCTGCGCAGCTATTATTAGCTTAGGAATCATGATGTGAGGTTGGCTCCTAGTCAGTAACACTTCTCATTTGCCAGAGTAATCACATGCAGCTATCGAACTCTATCCATCAAGTGAATGATGCCAATAAAGTGCATTGTTCTCCCTTATTTCTTTAAACCGCAGGCAAATTGTGTCAGCTGTGGCTCAGTGGTAGCACTCTAATCTCTGAGTCAGAAGGTTGCAGCTCATCAGCTCTGATGAGAGGTCACCTCCAAAGCATTAACCTTTCTTTTTTTAAATGCTGTGCATTTCCAGTGTTTTCATTTCAGATTTCAGCGTTTTTCTTTTCATCTTTGCACGTTAATCAAACCCAGAAGCTGACGTGTGGATTTTTTTCTGACTCGGGGATCTTTCCCTATCAGTGTTAATTACACGCTTCAAAAACATGGAAGACCAAGGGGGTGAATTTCCTGGGGGGTTCTCCCGCTCATGCAGCGTTTTTCCGGGGATTCCGCGGCTCTTCCACCGAAGTTACAACAGACGAGCCGGGGGAGGGGGAACTCCGTGGAACTGCAAACCCCAAGTGCCCATCCCAAATCCGCAACCTCTACCACCTAGAAGGACAAGGACAGCATGTGCATGGGAAGACCATCACCTGCAAGTCACACACCATCCTGACTTGGAAATATATCACCGTTCCTTCATCATCGCTGGGTCAAAATCCTGGAACTCCCTACCTAACAGCACTTTGGGAGAACCTTCACCACACGGACTGCAGCGGTTCAAGAAGGTGGCTCACCACCACCTTCTCAAAGGCAACAAGGGATGGGCAATAAATGCCAGCCTTGCCAGCACGCCCACTTCCCGAGAATGAATGAATAAATCGACTATCATTTTCATAAATAACAGTTGCGAACAATGAGAATGATGCAGTCCAGATCGTATCTGTACAAATATCCTCAGTGCAAACCTTCACATAGACTCTCTGACTGCCAATATTTGAAAGCTCGCTACATTTGACCACATGCAGTTCCTTCCTTGCAGGGTGTTTTTTTTTATTCGTTCTTGGGTCACGAGTGACACTGGCAAGGCTGCATTTATTGCCCATCTTTAATTGCCCTGAGGGCATTAAGGAGACAACCACATAGTGTGGGATTGGTGTCGCGTGTAGGCCCAGATTGGGCAGGGTGGCAGGTTCCCTTCCCTGAAGGACGTGAGTGAACCAGTTGGATTTTTACAGCAATCCGGCAGCTTTCATGGTCAGTTTTTCTGGGTGCCAGCCCACAAATGACCAGATTTATTGAATTCAATTCCACGACAGGCTGCAGGGTAGTATAGGGTATTTAACATGCGCCCTGCAAATACAGGAAGAAGGATTGAACTTGCTTTTATATAATCCCTTATCACATTCTCGAGACATCTCAAAGCACTTTGCATGCAATGAATTACCTTTTTATCAAAGCGTTTTCACTACTGTTATAAATACAGTAGTTAATTAAAAAAATGAAAGCTAAAAATTAATTAATATGATTCCACTCAAGTGATATCAGCAGTTTAAAAACAGCCTGGGAAACATTTCTCCTGGTGTTTGACAAGATTGTTATCTCTTACTGTAAAGGGTGAGCGTTTGCACGGTAACACAATTGTGCAATGAACTCTATCAGGACTATTGCTGAGATGGATGTCAAATGTAATCACAGCCAGGTAAGATCCTGCTGTGTCTCCTTTTATTCCACACGAGATAGGTAGCAAATAAGGAGAAAAGTCATGGCACACCACTAAGAGGCTCATTCCCTACGTGGGTCGAAGGTCACCTTGTTACTTGTTGCGCAATGATAGCAGATTCCGCGATTCTGAACTCACTGGTGTAGATTGTTGTGCGTCCGCGTCCATCGGGTGGGAGGTGGTCGGAGCGGGGCTGCTGCCTGCTCGACGGAGGCGGTCCGTGGCTTGGAGCAGCTGACCGATTGGAGAGGGTCCAAAATCCGGCGTCTCCACCATTCTTCGTCCCCACAAAAATCATCTACAAACCTGCCTTCTAAACTTGCTAAGAGCTGCCTGCTAGTTCGACTGCTCAAGGTCAAGTATCAATGTGGGGAAGCATACTCAGCACCTGGGCCTTGGCCTGGGCCTGGGCCTGGGCGTGGTTCTGGGCCGCCCCTTTCAAGGCCTCCACCAAAATAACGGTGGCCCGGACGTTGGCGAGATTGGGGCGGTCATTACTGTGCTGCCAATTTGATTGGGCTACCGCCCCATTCCTGCCCAGTGGAGGGAATCAATATCGGCCCAACACTGTCTGCTCAAATATCACGCGCCATACTAACTACAACAACAACAGCAACAACTTGCATTTATATAGCACCTTTAACATGGTAAAACATCCCAAGGTGTTTCACAGGAGCATAATACAGAATCAGTCACATAAGGACATAAGATCATAAGAAATAGGAGCAGGAGTAGGCCATATGGCCCCTCGAGCCTGCTCCGCCATTCAATAAGATCATGGCTGATCTTCGACCTCAACTCCACTTTCCCGCCCGATCCCCATATCCCTTGATTCCCTTCGAGTCTAAAAATCTATCGAACTCAGCCTTGAATATACTCAATGACACAACATCCACAGCCCTCTGGTGTAGAGAATTCCAAAGATTCATCACTTTCTGAGTGAAGAAATTTCTCCTCATCTCAGTCGTAAATGGCCGACCCCTTATCCTGAGACGATGCCACCTAATTCTAGACTCTCCAGCCAGGGGAAACAGCCTCTCAGCATCTACCCTGTCAAACCCTCTAAGTATTTTATACGTTTCAATGAGATCACCTATCAATCTTCTAAACTCCACAGTGGCAATTCTATCTTATCTAAGGGTATGGAACAGATGTAATGCAACAGGTAAAGCCCATATTGTGCTTTTGGTGACAAATTACTGTTGTCAGTGACCAATGCATCCTTTAAGGGAAGAGTAGAAAACATTTGAAGGAGAAGAAGTAGATGAAGGACTGCGGAAGGAGAGTGGGGCAGTGTGGTTAGTTTTGGATTGCTCTAGCAAAGCGCTGGTACACACGCGATGGGCTGAATGGCCCACTTCTGTGCTGTAAAATTCTACCATTTGATTAGGGCCTGAAATTCCAGTGCCCGTGCTCTCCTGGTGGAGCAGGACTCCTGGTTGCCTCGAGACAAGGACGTGGACCGCATCCCAAATCATGTGGATGGGGTCATTTCCATAGTCGGGACGGTCAGCTTGTGCCTCTATGGGCACAACGGAGGCACCGACCCTGACTGCCAGCCAGAAAATCAGAGCAGCACCACGTTGCTCCAATGACAGAGTACAAAAGGGCTGAAGAGAAAGACTAATTGTTTTCTCCATTGTTTTTTACTGAAGGAAAGCTTGGCCACCAATTTGAAGGTAATTGATCCCCTTTGGGACTGATTATCTTTAACATCAAACCTTTCGGGGGCCTTTGGAAGGTCCATTGTGGAACCCAGCCCCTGCTCTCAGCAGCCATGGCTTCTGTTGGACCTAGAGCTGGCGTAATGGGATGACGACTTGGGGTATCCCGGGAATGCCCAAGTCGTGACCCCCAAAGAAGGGGGCATGGACAGAAGATTCACCCATCCCTCCATATGAAATTCCCAGTGGTTACAGGGTGCACCGCAAATTGCGGACCTCCGCAGGCAATCTGCCCACTTTGCGTCCTCGAATTCAACTGGAATTTCAGGCCCTTATAGCAGTCACCAGGAATTAAAAAGCAGGATTTATATCGAAACACTTTATAAGTTCCCATCAATAATTGTTGATTTACTTTTTTTTTCTGAAGCAGTGTGAAATATCTTCTTAAGACCAGTACTGTCTGATAGCTGGTGCAGGCACTGTGGGAGATTGGAAACAAACGTTTGCATTATTCTAAGTCAATGCCGTGTTATGAATTAAGTATGTGCAGAATTTCTGTTCGTGCAATCCCAGTACTTTTTCAAAAAAAATGATTTGTACCAAGAGAACCACAGAGCCCTCTTAGAGTGTCTATTATGTATGAGAAGAGTGATTAAACCCTCATTTGAGCATCTGCTCTTCATCCAACGCAATGTTATTTTTGGCACTGGACATCATTCCTTTCATGTAGTGCTCAAAGAAGCCTCGTGCTTCACCAACAGGGTCACATCTAACTCATCAATACGTCTGCTTGAATTTGCATCCTTACTTCTACCAACGTAAGCAAAAAAAAAGACCCCTGAAATGTTAACTTGTCTTTCCTGTTTACAGGTTCTGACTATCTGCTGCTGAGTTCCAGCATTTTCTGCTTTTATTTCAGATTTCCAGCATATGCAGTTTGTTTCTTTCTAACTGTTGACTGTTTTACACTTAACACATAGAAGAGTTTAAATTTTAGATACGGCTCTTCAACTCCTACTGGTTTCTGTAAAAAAAAATTCAAGCGTTATTTTAGCATCTTACAGTTTTGAAAGTACAATGAGTCATTTGGGGGAGAATTGCTCAAAGCGGGCGGGAACGAAACGGCAGCCTATTTTACACCGCGCCTCGCCACGTCTCATTTTCTTTTCCGTCCAAATCAACGGGCTGCCGACTCCCTAACGCCCATTTCGTGCCACAGCCAAAGACCAATTCCACCCCCCCAGTAGCGTTGCATCGTAAGTAACTGCTGCACCAGCTCAGTAAGAGGAAAATACAATTCGGATCATTTCAGCATTATCTTTTCTCAATGAAATTCTTACTCAGAATTATGATGGCAAAGATCATACAGTGCTTTAAGAATTTGTGTTTTAACACCTTGGGGAGGAGAGGTGAAATTCCAACTGTTAATACTTCAAGCAAAAAAAGTCGGCAAAACAGATTCAACTATTTTTATCCAGTTTCAGGCAAATATTTTTCTGTTGACTCTTTTTGAATGTAGAATTTGTTCTCAATCCAAATATATTTTTCTCAGGAACTGTTGGCTAGACAATGGGGTTCTACACAGCCATAAGACCCGAGAAAGTGATATATTATCTCTATATCATAATTGGGTATTCGTCATAGGTCACAAGTTCCATTCTTAGGAGTAATTTAAAGGGCACCATCATTTGACCTCATTTTCTGCCAATTCTCCTACCCACAATCCCCCCACCCCTCCTGAGCAAGTTGGGGTAGATATTCAACTTGCCGCCTGGGTGTAAAACTGGTGTTGATGCACGGTCCCCCTAGAGAAAATGCCCGATTATCATTCCCAATGAAAATCAAGCAGTTTCTATAACGGGTGGCTGATGCGAAACACCAGTTTTACACCCGGGCGGTAAGTTCAATATCTGCCCCGTTGAATCCTTGTTTGCACATGGTTCCATCAGTGCTAATCTTAAACATTCAGTCCGTCTACCACCGGCGCACCTTAGCTACCGTAGTGTGTACTATCTACAGGATGCACTGCAGCAACTCGCCAAGGCTTCTTCGGCAGCACCTCCCAAACCCACGGCCTCCGCCACCTAGAAGGACAAGGACAGCATGGAAACACCATCACCTACAAGTTCCCCTCCAAGTCACACACCGTCCTGACTTGGACATATATCGCCATTCTTTCATCGTCGCTGGGTCAAAATCCTGTAACTCCCTACCTAACAGCACTGTGGGAGCACCTTCACCACACGGACTGCAGCGGTTCAAGAAGTAGGCCCACCACCACCTTCTCAAAGGGCAACTAGAGATGGGCAATAAATGCTGGCCTTGCCAGCGATGCCCGTATCCCCAGGATGAATAAAATAATTGCTCTCCAGTACCCTGCCTAAATGAATGGATGAACCAAGACAGTGATTGTCACCAGGCTATTTAACCATGGATGGCATCACAGCTAAGATCCTATGCTGACTTGATCGTCACGTGCAAATTCCAGCAAGGGTCACTGAATAGCGATCAGGAACATGGAGCCCTGGTCGAACTTCTCCTCTCGAACTAGGGCCACTGAATCCAATTGCAGTCCATATACCGCTACCCCCTACTGGTTTAGTTGCTTATTGCCTTAATCAGCTTGGCCGTTAGGGGAGCCGAGGGACACCATCTTCAGGAGAAAGTGTTTAAGGAACCTTCTTTCATTTGTTTGAAAACCACAAAGCCAATGGCATAAATCTCAGTGAAATTTCATGAGAGCATCGCTAATGTTACATTACAATGAAAAGGGCAACCAATCCTTCTGACATCTTCCTCAAACATAAAAATGATTGCCAAATACTTTAAAGCTGTAGCCACCCACAGTCACAGAACAAATAGGAACTGAAGAAGCCTGTCTGTTTAAATGTGTTTTTTTCTGGCACCAGCTGTCATGAAGCTATTCAACTTTACACAGCAGAGGTTAATTTTAGGGATTTGTACATATGCCCTGTTGACCTCTGCCCTTTGGCCTTGGGTTCTGAGTGATTGGCAAGACCCGTGGATGAAAAACGGAGGCTAGTGGCTCATAGGAACATTAGGAACAGGAGTAGGCCATTGAGCCCCTCGGGCCTGTACCGCCATTCAATTCGTACAGATCATGGCTGATCTGTACCTCAACTCCATTTACCCGCCTTAGCTCCATATCCCTGGATACCCTTACCTAACAAAAATCTATCGATCTTTTAGTCTTGAAAGCTCCAATTGTCCCAGCATCTACAGTCTTTTGGGGGAGAGAGTTTCAGATTTCCACCACCCTTCATGTAAAAAAAAGTGCTTCCTGTTTTTGCTCCTGAATGGCTTAGCTCTAATTTTAAGATTATGCCCCCTCGTTCTTGATTCCCCCATCAGAGAAAATCATTTCTCTGTATCTACCCTATCGAAGCCTTTAAACATTTTAAACACCTTGATCAGTTCCCCCCTCAATCTTCCATACTCAAGGGTCAAGTCAGTTACACCACTGTGACATTTTACCTCTGCTGCAAACACATGACTATCTCCTTAATGGACAAAGGTGGAACAGAATGTGTTTAAACGGGAAGTCTTCCATCGTTCCTACACAAATATCATCAAACATGATTTGTGACAGCTATATTGCAGTAGGGCTAGAATTTTGACCCATTCATGGTGAATGGATAGAAAATCTAGCTGTGTCTTTAAATTGATCCTGTGTTCAAGGTAAGGATCATCTCTGTGTCTATCCTTTTGTAATTAAAAGCTAGACTCTTGCAACTGGGGCAGAGATCGCATTATATAAAAGGTAAGTGGTTTTACAGATAACACATGGTCCATGTGGTCTCCTGGACTGGTTTCAATCGCCTGAGGGGGTCAGAGAGAAATTTTACAGAGTATTTTTCCCCTTATTGGCCCTGGGTTTTACTCGTTTTTTTTTTGCCTCTCCCAGGAGATTACATGGTGGGGGAATAGGTTGCAGGGAGGGTAGGAAGTTTCTAGTTATGATGCTCCAGTCATTATGAGTGTGGAGTAGGCTTGATGGACCAGCTGGTCTTTTTCGTATGTTCGTATGTTCATTTTATTTCTGTGAGAAATGCTGCCAAACGAGCAGCTGTCTTAGAGATACTTGGATGTCCCTACTCCAGGTTCAGGTCCTGGACAGCCCTGGGTGGAGAAGTGGAAGAGGAGGGTGCCATTTTAAAAAAAACCTTATGAATGGTTTAAAAGATAACCAACATAGCAAATATTAAAATGTTGACAGTATTTGCATCAGTAGCCAACATTTTGCTTAATGAGACCGTGTGATTATGGAATGTTTTATGTTGCTTTTCAGAACTTCTTTTCAGCCTTTCACATAATCTAGTAATGAATTAGTTGGTGTTCATACACCATTAGAATAATTACTTATGCAGTGAGGAGAAGTTTCAAAGAGCCAGCACTGGCATGATGGGCCAAATGGCCTCCTTCTGAACTGTGTGATTCTATGATTCTGGAAGTTGAGAGCTAAAATAGTCCCAGCTACAGTCAAATCCTTGATATATGAATGTTTCAATATTGGAGTTATTGGACTCCTTTTAAAAAAAACAAAAAAAAATCCCATCAGACACACTAACTGTTTTGGATGGCTCCTTTACAGTGCAGTACAGCTTTAAATAGCTACTGGAATGACCATCAGCATGGGGTAGAGCTTTCAAGGGGGAGGGGGGCTGCTAACAGCAGAATGAAGAATTTCAAGCCAACACTCTCAGTGAGTACACTAGCAGGCTTACCACACTGTATGACTTTGACTTTCCCCATGAACTAATGCTATATACAGTGTACACCCATACTTCTGATAAGACATATCTCTCAGCTCACTGCTGTCATCCTGACCCTGTGATATTAAGGCATATCCTCTCCTTCAGTGAACATAATGTGGAGATGCCGGTGATGGACTGGGGTTGACAATTGTAAACAATTTTACAACACCAAGTTATAGTCCAGCAATTTTATTTTAAATTCACAAGCTTTTATTTTAAATTCAGTGAACATACACTTAGCTTAACCTACAAGGATATTAAGACAAAATACACATGTGGAGATATTTATGATTGTAGCCCTGTCTGACTAGATAGAAAATAGCCAAAAATGGAGGGTAAAATGGTTCAAAGGGGTTAGATACAAGTGCTGCAGAATGGGTGAATTTATTAGAACGTGCTGGTTGTACAAGTACATAACTTTTAAAAGAAAAAAGTATTATGACTGGCTCAACTGGGAATCTAACTTTGAGAAGTGGGACTGTCGCAACGTTGATTAAGAGCAGCCACCATAAAATGATTATGCATCATTAGCCACAATTAGAACACTGTCACTCAAGTCTGTGGTGGGCACAACACAAATATGTAAACCGTTTGCTATTATTGAATGCCCCTTTGCCCTGCCACCACCTGCCACTAAGTCACACTTCACTAACTACATTGGCAGATCACTAGTTCATCCACTGTTGAGATTAGACAGCATAAACACAAAAGCATTGAGCTAACATTCTCTTTACCCAGAGAGCGGTTAGAATGTGGAATTCTCTACCATGTGGAGTAGTTGAGGAGAATAGCATAGATGCATTTAAGGGGAAGCTAGATAAACATGTGAGGGAGAAAGGAATAGAAGGATATGCTGGCAGAGTTAGATGGAGAGGGGGGGGGGAGGAGTCTCATGTGGAGCATTAACATCAGGATGGACCAGTTGGGCTGAATGGGCTGTTTCTGTGCTGTAAAATTCAATATGATTCTATGTAACATTTACTGAAAGTAGTAAAATGAGAGAATTATTATTTGTTTCTTTTCAGTTGTCAGTTCTGATGAAAGACTAATTTCTTTGTTCTTCAATGCTGGTCTTGATCCAAATCTAACACATTCACCAGTACAAAGTTTACATTTAGCTTTGAAACGAATATTCTCAGGCCAGCATTAATCTACTGTATATTTTCCTCTAAAATGCCATCTTAATCGTTTATTTAACAACTGTGTATCATTTTGTTAAAACTCTCAGTTATATCCACTTAGTTTAACAAAATGATATAATAATCATGGATTAGCTAACCAACATTTAGGAATAACACACCACAAGTCTGAGCGGATCTAAAAGGTCAGACTCACTTAGCGAGAATGTTAACCCTTTCACTGGCAGAATCTCATGTACATGTTTGAGCAAAATGCAGAAACTTGAATTGCTTGATGAAACTAAGTATTGTTAAAAGGTACATAAACTTTGAATTTGTAATGGAGTTCAGATCAGCACCTATAGCAGCAAAAACACACTTACAAAAAACATGCAATCAGTCAATTAATCACTGGTTCGGCCCCAGCTGGAGTATTGTGTCCAATTCTGGGCACCGCACTTTTGGAAGGATGTCAAAGCCTTAGAGAGGGTGCAGAGGAGTTGTACTAGAATGGTACCAGGGATGAGGGACTTCAATTACATGGAGAGACTGGAGTAGCTGGGATTGTTCTCCTTAGAACAGAGAAGGTTAAGGGGAGATTTAATAGAGGTGTTCAAAATCTTGAAGGGTTTTGATAGAGTAAATAAGGAGAAATTGTTTCCAGTGGCAGAGGGCTGGTAACCAGAGGACCCAGATTTAAGATAATTGACAAAAGAACCAGAGGCGAGACGAGGAAAAAAATGCTTACGCAGTGAGTTATTACGATCTGGAATGCACTGCCGCAAAGGATGGTGGAAGCAGATTCAATAGTAACTTTCAAAAGGGAATTGGATAAATACTTCAAGGGGAAAAATTTGCAGGGCTATGGGGAAAGAGCAGGGGAGTGGGACTAATTGGATAGCTCTTTCAAAGAGCTGGCACAGGCACGATGGGCCGAATGGCTTCTTTCTGAGCTGTATCATTTTATGATTCTATAAGAACATTTCTCCTATTTAAGAAAAGCTGCCACCCACAAAACAAATCTATTTCTGCATTAGACAATGAATAGCGAAAGGCTCCCTTGCAATGTATGCGAAAACACAATGATTTAAGGAATCAACAAAATTTGGAAATGCTGATTGACCAAAAAATACATTTGAAACTTCCTGTTGGAGAAAGACTGTTTAAATGTTAATATCTTAAATATTTATACACTATATAAACAAAGGTTTTATTGGAAATGGCTGTGTTTTGCTTCATTCGCTCACAAACAGCCATTTACTCAGTCAGTGGTCGATATAATAACATTATAAGCCACATCTGGCTGCCTTACGAAAGTTTTTCCCTCCTGCTACTTTTCTCAAAATTTCTTGCACTTCAAGACTTAATGAAACCCTTGGTACAAATATAAAAACTTACTACCAAATCTGAGACATGGTTTACATTCATGTTAATATTGCAATCAACTGCTGATGACCATTTTCATCTTTGCCCAGTTTTTTCTGCTATCTGCTCTGTGATTTTTTTTATCCCAACATCTTGAAATTTCAACTTCCCTGTACTCAGAACATAGACGTATAAAAATGTCACCTTACCTCCCAGTATGACCGTAGGCATACTGTCCGTCAGAGATTACAAGAGCAACTTCATCCAATTGCATTGAAAATGCACAGAATTCAAGAGCCTACAAATAGCATAAAAATATTATGGCATTATTTGGTTGAATGAATTACTAATATATAAATGTTGTCAATGTGTCTTGAGATATTATCAATTCTTGGACAACATTTTAATTTGTTTTTGAATATCAGAATATTGTTTAAATAATGAATGGAGGCTTGATGTGATTTACAAGAATTGAAGAATGAAGATATTTTGAAATGGTTTGGTCAGGTTGACAGAATGAGGCTTGTGACTGTATATTCTCCACAAGGCAAATCTCTGATATCAGTTGAGCTGCGGTGAGAAACGTTTCCCCAATGGGATCGATGGGTCAAGCATCTCCCAGCTATCACTTACAAAGACCTGGAAGCCACATCGCCTGCCTAACCTCTTAATTGGGTAATGGTGCATGTCATGGAGAAGGAGTTAACGGCGGAGAGTAAAATAACACAATTTCAACACATAAAAATTCAATCAGATCAGCCTACACCAATGTTTCAGGGGTTAAGTTTAACATCTTGTGTGGCACTTAGCTCATATCACCTAGGCAGCAGTGTGAATACTAAAGTTGTCATTGGTGTCCGTGGGCTGGGGAAAGAAAAAATAAGTTCGCGATCCATTCTGCTAGATAGGTTCCATCTTTGGTCCCCTCCTTTCCCTCATGGGCATGCTGCCCCTTGGCAACATCACCAGTAGCCAATTTCTATGTGTTGGCTGGTGACACTCAGCTGGATTGTTCCTCCACCATCCTTGACCCCACAGCCGCCACTGGGCTGTCCAACTGCTTGTCCAACACCAAGTCCTGAATGAATAAGAACTTTCTCCAGCTTAGCATCGGCAGGGATGAACCCATCTGGTTAAGATGCTACCAAAAGCTCTGCACTATAGCAACTGATTCCATCGGAACTGGCAAATCTAGAGCCCTCAGGATGTCATGGAGCATACAGGGTAAGATAAGGCAAAAAAGAAAAGCTTGTGTCAGACACCGAGAACTCAATACTACAGAAAGCCTAGAGGAGAATAGAAAGTGCAGGAGTGAAATTAAAGAGGAAATTTGGAAAGCAAAGAGAGGACATGAAAAAGTATTGGCAAGTAAAATCAAGGAAAACCCAAAGATGTTTTATAAATACATTAAGAGCAAGAGGATAACTAAGGAAAGAATAGGGCCTTTTAGAGACCTAAAAAGTAACCTATGTGTAGAGGCGGAAGATGTTGGTATGGTTCTTAATGAATACTTTAGGTCTGTCTTCACAAAAGAGGGGGACGATGAAGAGATTGTAGTTAAGGAGGAGGAATGTGAAACATTGGATGCGATAAACGTAATGAGAGAGGAAGTATTAAGGGGATTAGCATCTTTAAAAGTAGATAAATCACCAGGCCCGGATGAAATGAATCCCACGCTGTTAAAAGAAGCAAGGGAGGAAATAGCGGAGGCTCTGACCATCATTTTCCAATCCTCCCTGGATACAGGCGTGGTGCCGGACGATTGGAGAACTGCTAACATTGTACCGTTGTTTAAAAAGGGAGAGAGGGTTAGACCGAGTAATTACAGGTCAATCAGTCTAATCTTGGTGGTGGGCAAATTATTGGAATCAATTCTGAGGGACAGGATAAACCATCACTTAGAAAGGCACGGAGTAATCAAGGACAGTCAGCGTGGATTTGTTAAGGGAAGGTCGTGACTGACTAACTTGATTGAATTTTTTGAGGAGGTAACAAGGAGGGTTGATGAGGGTAGTGCGTTTGATGTAGTCTACATGAATTTTAGCAAGGCTTTTGACAAGGTCCCACGTGGCAAACTGGTCAAAAAAGTACAAGCCCATGGGATCCAAGGGAAAGTGGCAAGTTGGATCCAAAATTGGCTCAGTGGCAGGAAGCAAAGGGTAATGGTTGACCGGTGTTTTTCTGATAGGAAGGCTGTTTCCAATGGGGTTCTGCAGGGCTCAGTACTAGGTCCCTTGCTTTTTGTGGTATATATGAATGATTTGGACTTAAATGTAGGGGGCATGATTAAGAAGTTTGCAGATGTTACAAAAATTGACTGTATGGTTGATAGTGAGGAGGAAAGCTGCAGACTGCAGGAAGATATTAATGGACTAGTCAGGTGGGCAGAAAAGTGGCAAATGGAATTCAATCCAGAGAAGTGTGAGGTAATGCACTTGTGGAGGGCAAACAAGGCAAGGGAATACACAATAAATGGGAGGATACTGAGAGATGTAGAGGAGGTGAGGGACCTTGGAGAGCATGTCCACAGATCCCTGAAGGTAGCAGGACAGGTAGATAAGGTGGTTAAGAAGGCATACAGAATACTTTCCTTTATTAGCTGAGGCATAGGATTTGAGAGCAGGGAGGTTATGCTAGAACTGTGTAAAATACTAGTTAGGCCACTGCTTGAGTACTCTGTACAGTTCTGGTCGCCACATTACAGGAAGGATGTAATTGCACTAGAGAGGGTGCAGAGGAGATGTACAAGGATGTTGCCAGGACTGGAGATTTTTAGCTATGACAAAAGTTTGGATAGGCTGGGGTGTTTTCTTTGGAACGGAAGAGGCTGAAGGGAGATTTAATTGAGGTGTACAAAATTATGCGGGGCCTGGATAGAGTGGATAGGAAGGACCTATTTCCCTTAGCAGAGAGGTCAATAACCAGGGTGCATAGATTTAGTGGGCATAGTGATTGGTAGAAGGATTAGAGGGGAGCTGAGGAAATGTTTTTTCACCCAGGGGGTGGTGGGGGTCTGGAACTCACTGCCTGAAAAGGTGGTAGAGACAGAAACCCTCATCACATATAAAAAGTACCTGGATATGCAGCTGAAGTGCCGTGACCTACAAGGCCACAGACCAAGTGCTGGAAAGGGGGATTAGGCTGGGTGGCTCATTTTCGGCCAGTGTGGACACGACGGGCCGAATGGCCTCTTTCTGTGCTGTAAATTTTCTATGATTCTATGATTCCCTTTAAGTCCCCAGTTGCTCGATCAGGCTGAATCCAACAATCCATAACCTCAGTGTCCTGTTTAACCCTGAGCTGAACTTCAAATTTTCTATCCTAACCATCATCAAGCCCACCTACTTGTGAAATATCGGCTGGATTCCTTAGCTCATTCCCACCACTGTTGAGCACTCACCCGTGCCTTTGTTACCTCCAGATTTGATTTCTCCAATACAGTCCTCTGCAGCCTCCCGAGTTCCACCCTGCATAAATTCCAACTTGCCTGAAACTCTGCTGCCTGTATTCTATCTCGCACTAAGTCCTGTCATTCCTGAGTTTGCCAATGTGTCCATTTCCCATCACATCCTCATAGTCCTTTGCAACTCACTCCAGGAGTCCATCTACTTCATCCCCCTTCAACCTTATGTCAGTTTGCACCCTCCCTTTTTCAACACTGGCCTCCTTTAGAAGCTTTTGTCTTCTCTATCCCACACTCTGGAACGGCTGAACTGGTTCCCTAAATCCCTCTGCCTTACTACCGCTCCCTGACCTTCAAAAGCCTGCTCAAAGCTTATGTCTTTGACTATGGCTTTGATCAACTTCTCCAACTACTGCTTGACATTTGTTTTCACCCCTGTGAAGTGTGCTGGAGATCTTTTACTACATTAAATGGGTGGTATATAAATGCAAGTTGTTTCGTATGTGTAGACATGTGGTGAGCAAAGGCATCAGGTTCAGCGGTGATACTCTCTCCGCACCCCTCATGGTCAACTAGTCTGCTGAAACTCATTGTCTCAGCTCACCCATGGAGACTAGCTGGTTAGGTGAGGTACTAGAGTTCTACCAGCACTCATAGGATCATGAACCACCTTGAGTCAATGGTTTCATTAGAGGGGGAGAAAATCTGCATGTCATAAAGATGACATAAAATAACTATTTCATCACATAATTTTTATGGCACAAGGGAAGCAGTAGCAGAGGAAAAAAAAACTCTAGCCTACACCAACTGGCCACTGATGACTCTGAAGGGGGAATTGACCTCTCAGCAGGCACACCTCTTTGCCAAAGCCCCTCACATGAAAACCTGGATTAAGAAGTTGGCAATGACTAAGTCTGGTGCAAGGCATTGGGAGTGGAGATCTAGAAAATCAAGACGACTGGCATGATGCAAGCTGCCCTATGCAGGTCCTTCCAACATGCTGATGGTAGATGCCTGTCCTATACTTGATGAGGAAACCCTAAGACTGGGGACAACAACTGCTGAAAGAGTATGAGGACAGGCAGTGATATACATTTTGGAAGGAAGCATAAGGAGACCACATACTCCATGGAAAATAATAGTCTAAATGGGGTAGAGGAGCAGAGGGATCTGGGGGTACAGATACACAAATCACTAAGCAGCGATGCAGGTTAATAAGGCCATAAAAAAAAGCAAACAAAGCACTGGGGTTCATTTCTAGAGGGATAGAATTGAAAAGCAGGGAAGTTATGTTAAACTTGTATAGAATCTTGGTTAGACCACATTTGGAGTACTGTGAACAGTTCTGGTCTCCATATTATAAAAAGGATACAGAGGCACTGGAGAAGGTGCAAAAAAGATTTACTAGGATGATAACAGAACTGAGAGATTATATCTATCAGGAAAGATTGAACAGGCTGGGGCTCTTTTCTCTAGAAAAGAGAAGACTGAGGGGCGACCTGACAAAGGTCTTTAAGATTATGAAAGAGGATGATAGGGTAGACGTAGAGAAGATGTTTCCACTTGCGAGGGAGACCAGAACTAGGGGCCATAAATATAAGATAGTCACTAATAAATCGAATAGGGAATTCAGGAGAAACTTCTTTACCCAGAGAGCGGTTAGAATGTGAAACTCGCTACCATAAGGAATAGTTGAGGTGACTAGCATAGATGCATTTAAGGGAAAGCTAGATAAACACATGAGGGAGAAAGAAATAGAAGGATATGTTGACATGAAGAAGGGTGGGAGGAGGCTCGGGTGGAGCATAAACATCGGCATTGACCTGTTGGGCCAAATGGCCTGTTTCTGTGCTGTACATTCTATGTAATTCTATGTAATTCAGGTCATGATGCCTGCAATAACTTTTTTCCTATTATTTCTCGGGATGTAGGCATTGCTAGCAAGGCCAGCATTTATTGCCCATCCCTTGTTGCCCTTGAGAAGGTGGTGGTGAGCCTTCTTCTTGAACCTTATGATGAAGGTACTCCCACAGTGCTGTTAGGTAGGGAGTTCCAGGATTTTGACCAAGCGACGATGAAGGAACAGCCAATATATGTCCAAGTCAGGACGGTGTGTGACTTCGAGGGGAACTTGGAGGTGATGGTGTTCTCATGTACCTGCGGCCCTTGTCGTTCTGGTGGTGGAGGTCGCGGGTTTGGCATGGGGAGGGGGCTGGCCGATCGTGGGAGTCCGATCATACCAGGTGAGCTTGTTGGGCCTGGATAAAGCACTCCTGCTCCTCCTGGCCCACACGCAGTGCAATAAAAGCACTCACCTCATGGATCTGGCCCTCCCCACCTACTATCACCTGACGTGAATCGGAAGTAATGGGAAACCCAAACAGATAAGGTTAAAATCATTTTAAGTGACCAATACACAAAATATAAAGTACCTTAAGTGTCCCAATGAGGAACATTGCCCCTTTAAGTATCGACCTGCCGGATTTAAGTGGGGGCAGGACTTCCTGGTGACTGCCGTGCACATGCATACAGATCTGCCTGGGTTAAACCCAAAAATGGGTGGGTTGGAGGCGGGGTTTCTGCCCGCTCCCAAAAACATCAATTTTCTCTGCCCCCCCCCCGCCCCCAACCTACCAGATCTTGGGGGCTAAAATCACACCCGTATTCTTCAGTTGCCTAAAGGCCAGCTAATGACTGCTCCTCAGGGAGAAGGTAGGCAGGTGTCTTTGGAGTCAATGTAACTCCAACGGTTAACAGGAGTGTGAACTGGGGCAGAAGTCAGCACACCCAATCTGCGACAGACCCGATTCTACAGGACAACCCACCTCTTCACCGATTCCCAAAAATATTCTGGCAGGATCAACTTCATGACTAGAGACCTGATGAGTTTATTTGCTAAAAAAGAAAAGGCATCCTACACTCGAATGTGCAATAACTGGAATAAGTTTGACCAGAGAAGCTCAACTGTGCATGTGTGTATTTTGGAATGGGTTCAGCAAGACAGAATTGCTCCTTGGCACCTCATCTATTCGCATTGCAATGCCATGAAATCTGTGTCCCTTTATTTGCTCCACTAAATGTTTTAGCAGGGAAAATTAGGAATTCCATTTCATTCCATCGTCCTATATCAAATATTGTTCTTGAACTTTGTGTTCTTTCTGGGACAGTTTCAAATGCTCTGTAGCTTTTCATTGTTAGATCAGTCCTAGAAATGATCTTAATTTTGCTCGTCTTTCGGATGAGACTTTAAACCAACACTCCATCTGCCTTCCCAGGTGGACTTTGAGAGATCCCTTTGCACTATTTCGAAGAAAAGCAGGGGATTTTCTCCCCAGTATCCTGTCCAATATTTATTCCTCAACAAACACCAAAAAGCAGATTATCTGGTCATTATTACATTGCTGTTTGTGGGAGCTTGCTGTGGGCAAATTGACTGCCGCATTTCCTACATTCCTACAGTGACTACACTTCAAAACTACTTCATCGGCTGTAAAGCACTTTGGGACATCCTGAAGTCGTGAAAGGCGCTATATAAATGCAAGTCTTTCTTTTTTTAAATCTCATCTCTGGAATTTGTGCCTTAACCTTATTTTATTTGTAACCTTCTGAAGAAATTTTGTCCCAGTTTAATAATTTTCTTGTTGTCAAATTTTACTCTTGGAAAAAAGTTTTAATTGCCGTTTACTTTGTATTTCATATTTTCACTCTCGTTTCCTCAGGACTTTTCTTTTCAAAATTTATGTTTCAAAGCATGTCATAATGTTGTTACATTTTGACACAAGGCCACGAAAAGCCTGAGAAATAAACCGGGGCTTGAACGACAACGGACACTTTACAGAGTTAAATCTACGTAGCTGTTTTGGTGGGATTCTGTCGTAACTCTGCCAGGAATCTAGCAGAACAGCTCGGAAATAAGCCAGAACCTGGATGTGCTGGCTCAGGCCTATGCTGGGAATTTCTGGTCAGCCTTGTGAGGGATGGAGCCTCCACCCACCGCTTACAATGATGTCGACTCTCTACGCTGGGAATTTCTGCTTCTCCATCCATATGGGTCCTGGGAAAGAATGTACGGTGAGATAAGGCATACTAGCCTCCAGCACTATTATCTCATTGAAACATAGAAGATTCTGAGGAGGCTTGACAGGGTAGATGCTGAGAAGTTGCTTTCCCTGGCTGGAGAGTCTAGAACTAGGGGGCATAGGATAAGGATAAGGATAAGGAGTCGGCCATTTAAGACTGAGATGAGGAGGAATTTCTTTACTCAGAGGGTTGTGAATCTTTGGAATTCTCTACCCCAGTTGTTGAGTATATTCAAGGCTGAGATCGATAAATTTTTGGACCCTAAGGGAATCAAGGGTTATGGGGAACGGGCAGGAAAATGGAGTTGAGGTCAAAGATCAGCCATGATCTTATTGAATGGCAGAGCAGGCTCGAGGGACCATATGGTCTACTCCTGTTCCTATTTCTTATGTTCTTATGTTAGCACTTAGGCCCAGCCAGGCTGTTCCAGGTCAGGGAAGTGACTTAGACCCCCCCAAAGATGAGGGCAATTCTTTAAAAAATATATATTTTTTTGTATCACCTCCCATTGTAAAGGGGCTGAAGGGGACAGAGAAAGGTTTTCTGGTGGCGGGAGGGGGGGGGACCTCTGGGCAACCAGATGGCAGGTGGACACCGAAGCTTCTCGCAGCATGGGGCTGGTGGTACCCAAGATGTGTTCGCCACAATCCCACAAACTCTGGCGAGGCCAACATTGGAGGACACCAGCGGGCATGATCCTGGCATAATGTCCACAGATTTTCAGGCCTGTACTTGTCTATTTCAAAAGTTGTGAACCACTGACCATTGTTATTTTGGTACTAGATCTAATTTTATTTTTCATTTTTCATTTTAAGGGTAGATGTAGCTAACCTGGCCCATATCTCCCAACGATGAGAGAGCATATCAGGAATTCAGAGGTCCAGACATCTGTCCTAATTAATGGGCTTAAAATCATCTGAGCTGCGGATTGGACTTGCTCCATGCCTGAATTACCAATGTCCATTCCAATTGCATGAAGCCCTGCACCAGGTGTACTAAATGCTAAAATTTATCCACCAGTCTCAACTTAAAGGCCCTGATTTTATCGCGGGGCAGGATCGTTCCATGTGAGGGGCCCAGGTGAGCAACAAGCTCACATGTTGAGGCCCGGTAGAGATTTTAACTCCCGGGCCCCGGCAGTCATGTATGTGCTGGTTGGGGGTTGTGGGGGGTCACTGCTGCTCCTCCTTGCCCGCAAAGCAACCTACATTTTTTTTAATAAAGTTACCTGCCTGGGTCTCTTCTGGCTCACAATCCAGCTTCTGGCAGTTTTTTTTTTATTATTCGTTCACGGGATGTGGGTATCGCTGGCGAGGCCAGCATTTATTGCCCATCTCTAATTGCCCTCGAGAAGGTGGTGGTGAGCCGCCTTCTTGAACCGCTGCAGTCCGTGTGGTGATGGTTCTCCCACAGTGCTATTAGGAAGGGAGTTCCAGGATTTTGACCCAGCGACAATGAAGGAACGGCGATATATTTCCAAGTCGGGATGGTGTGTGACTTGGAGGAGAACGTGCAGGTGGTGTTGTTCCCATGCGCCTGCTGCTCTTGTCCTTCTAGGTGGTAGAGGTCGCGGGTTTGGGAGGTGCTGTCGAAGAAGCCTTGGCGAGTTGCTGCAGTGCATCTGCAGGTTTGACCTGATAGGGAAGCTTTCACTGCTCCCTTGCTCAGGTCTCCAGTAAAAATGGCAGACTGGGCCCTGATGACATCATCTGGGCCTGATCTGCATAATTAAAGAGGACCCCGCCAGCTCGGGGCCTTGGGGTGTCCTTGCCGCCTGCAATTTATCATTGCAGTTGGTCAGATCGGAATGGGTAAGTCCACTGCTGTGGAAAGGAAGTTTGCAAGTCTGAGCCAGTAGCCAACAACTGAATCAAATAATTTTTATATCTGAATTGATAACTAATACTGCAAAAAGTAAACTTGAAAACAGGTTACATAGCTTAAACTGAAATCTGAGTATAAGCTAAATTACCTGTATATGTCCAAATTATTTGTGCTTTGCAGCATTTTAATGACCTGGATCAGAGTCACACAACATCTTGCTTTGGACATATTACCATTCTTAAATCCTGGAATTGTCTGACACCAATGTGGGAGCACCATCACCAGAAGGAATGCAGTGATTCAAGAGGAACGCCCACCACCACCTTCTCATGGCAACCAGGAATGGGCAATAATTATGCCCTTGCCGGTGTCACCCACACCCTGAGAACAAGTAACAAGTTATAAGCCTTTTTTCTTCCACATTAAATTAAATCTCATCCAGCATCTCAAAATCTGTTTTCACTTTGGAGGATCCAACACCATTAAAGCCATTTCTTTGAATGGTTTAACAGAATGTTGCTTTTATCAGTTGTGCTGTGTTTCAGGACAAGCTTTTAGAGTTTGTCGAGGCAAACATTTATATTTGTAAAGGTTAAAAATAAAAACTCGCATGTGAATTATCAGCATATTTGGCAGCCACTTGTAGATTTTGGCCCCAACAAGAAATTTTCATTGGCTCTAGGAGTCAAGGCAGGGTTGGACGAATTGTCTCCAGATCAGTATAATACAATCTGTACAGCCAAACTGCTTTTCACTTTAGCGTCAAAGGCATTCAATGGATTCATTCCAATCTCCTGGCCACCATGACCCTCCTTTGCACGTCAAGCAAGCAACACACCAGTTATGATTGATAACAAATCAGAGGCTGTGTCAAGGTTATGATTTGTGTTCGGAGCTCTAATTTTTGCAGTGGGTTTGAAGTGGGAAATACTTTCGGACTAGATAATGAGCATGGTTGGCTGACTGCACAGTTCATTCTGAAATGAAAAGCATTCCATGACTAGCTCCATCTTTGGCTTTAGACGTGCCAAAAAAGAAACATTCTTGTGTTAATGTAAAGGCCACATGATGAACATACAATGAGTAGCAGAGAACGACGAACACTAATTATCTTGTGAAGGATTGTAATGTACTCACTCATAAGAGCTGCTGATTGATGGGTCATTCACAATTATGACAAAACACAGCAAATATTGGTCATTATTGAAATGCCGTTTATTGCCAACTGTACCCTTGCTGCCTCTTTGGGAGTCGCCAACCTAGTCATTATTTGCTTAGCCGCCTCTGAACCCCATCTGAATAGAATCATGGAATCATAGAATGGCTACAGCACTGGGGGCCAATCGGCCCATCGAGCCCATGCTGGCTCTTTGTAAGAGCAATTCAGTTAGTCCCATTCCCCCACTCTTTCCCCGTAGCCCTGCAAATCTTTTCCCTCCAAGTGTTTATCCAATTCTTTTTTGAAAGCCACAACTGAATCTGCTTCCACCACCCTTTCAGGCAGCGCATTCCAGATCATAATTACTCGCTGCATAAAAATGTTTTCCCTCATGTTGCCTCTGGTTCTTTTGCCTATCACCTTGAATCTGTGTCCTCTGGTTCTCGACCCTTCTGCCAATGGGAACAGTTTCTCTTTATTTACTTTATCTAAACCCTTCATGATTTTGAACACTTCTATCAAATCTCCTCTTAACCTTCTCTGCCCTAAGGAGAACAACCCCAGCTTCTTCGGTCTATCCACATAACTGAAGTCCATCATCCTGGAATCATTCGAGTAAATCTTTTCTGCACCGTCTCTAAGGTCTTCACATCCTTCCTAAAGTGTGGTGCCCAGAATTGAATGCAATACTCCAGCTGTGGCCGAACCAGTGTTTTATAAAGGTTCAACATAACTTCCTTGCTTTTGTACTCTATGGGCTCGATTTTACCACCCGCTATCGGGTGCGTTTTCGGCGGGGGGGCCCCGAAAATCTGGGAATCCCGGCGCGGGACCGGAGCCCGCCTCGATCCCGCCCACTTTCGGGTTCCCCACGGACGCGCCGGCGTGCGCGCGCAGCCCCCGCTGGTGGGAATCCCGCAGGCAATTAAAGCCAGCGGGATGCCACTTGACAGTATTTATTTAGCTATTTCAGGTCATTAACTGACCTGATTGAGCTGTTTTATTAGGAAGGGTGGGATTTTACCTTGAACTGAGACTGTTTCCCATACTGGGGGAAACACTCTCACTTCAAACGGACGTGTTGCAGCCAGCAGCCTGTGGCAGCTGGCAAGGTGCATTCCACAGGTTGGGTGGGGAGACCCTTCACCAACGCAGGAGGCCTCTCCGTCACATAGGCCAACGCTTGCCCTCCACCACCCTCCTCCTAGCAAGAAGATTCACCGACGTGGAACCGCAACCTCGGTGCGAGGACACACTTACCGACCTGGCAGAACCCCTCAGACCTACACCTTCCAGATGGGGGCCGCCTTGACCTCCTCGGAGGATGAACGGCATCACCAGCCTCAGCAGCCTCGCAGGCCACGCCATCCGCCTCAGACACGTGGAGCCCCACAACACGGTGCTGTGGCACATCCACCTGCACAGCAGGCGGGAGGGCAACCGCAGGGAGAGATGCGTCGCAGAGGGCACAGGGTCTACAGAGCGAGGCTCAGCTTCCTGGACCTCTCTGAGGAGCAGTGCATACGGAGGCTCAGAGTCACTCGCCAGGTAGTCGCCGACATCTGCAGCCTCCTTAATGACGAGCTGCTCCCGGATGGACCAAGCAGCATCTCCTTACCCGTCGCCGTCAAAGTCACCACTGCCCTCAACTTCTTCGCCTCCGGATCCTTCCAGGGTGCCACCGGGGACATCACCGGGGTCTGTCAGTCGTCTGCACACAAGTGCATAAGGCAGGTCACCGATGGGTTGTTCCACAGGGCCTCGCACTACATCAACTTCGCCATGGATGAGCGCAGCCAGATGGAGAGGGCGGTTGGATTCCATGCCATGGCCGGCTTCCCACGGGTGCAGGGTGTAATCGATTGCACCCACATCGCAATACGGGCACCTCCACACGAGCCAGGACTGTTCATCAACAGGAAGGGGTATCACTCCATGAACGCCCAGCTCATCTGTGACCACCGCCAGAGATTCCTACACGTGTGCGCCAGATACCCTGGCAGCTGCCACGATGCCTTCGTAGTCAGGGAGTCCACCGTCCCGCCCCTCTTCCACTCACCCAACACCGGCAACGGCTGGCTCCTCGGCGACAAGGGGTATCCCCTGCACATGTGGCTTATGACACCTCTGAGGAACCCCAGCACCGAGCCGCAGCGTCGATATAATGACAGCCACATTGCTACCAGGTCTACAATTGAGCAGGCTATAGGGGTGCTCAAGATGCGCTTCAGGTGCCTTGATCGTTCTGGGGGAGTGCTCCAATACACGCCACTCAGAGTGGGACGGATTATAGTTGTCTGCTCTGCCCTGCACAACATGGCACAACAGAGAGGGGTGCCGCTGGAGGAGGCCCCATGCACATCCGCCACCCATATTGAGGACGACGATGAGGAGGAGGAGGAGGAGGAGGAGGAGGAGCAAGAGGAGGAGGAAGGACCCATGGGCCGAACACCGGCTCACCTGGATGCTCGTCAGGCCAGGGAGGCACTCATATGTCAACGGTTCTCCTAACATCAGACTGTCTGAGGCGTTCACACCTCATCACGTGCACAGATGAGGGGCCATACCAGCCCCCTCCACAGAACAGTGGTGCCATTACTCCTGCACCCACTGTAGTGTGACCCAATGGGTGGGACCAGGTGTTCGTCGTCATGATGAGTCCCACGAAAGGGACCTATTGCACAAGCTGCTCAAGAATGGACAAGAGGTGGCAGTAGTGGTGAGAACAATTGTGTTTATTGTGTATGTGCAGTAAACGACTATAAATAAAAACATAACAAATTGTCATACACCCTGGTGCATTCCCTTTGTGTTCATAACGCCCTTGGCCTTACGTTTGCGGGAACCCCTACGTGGTGCTAACCCTGTGGCTCCAGCAGAGGTAGTGGCTGGTTGCTCCTGTTCGTGCCCTGACCGGGTAGATGCTTTGGGCCTACGCCCCCTGGGTTTTGGTGCCCGTGAGGGCACCTCCACAGACTGCTCCTCCTGCACCTGTGCAGGGGCAGACTCGGCCACCTGGAGAGGAGGCACCATTGCGGGTACTGGTTGAGAGGGGGGCAACGGGTGAGACGTGGGGGCACTTTGAGTAGCGTCCCCACTTCCATGTCCCCGTTCACCATCTTCCCTCTCATGGCCTAGGCCCACATCACTCCTTCCACCCTGCTGGACGGCAGTTTGGATGACTTGTGTGAGACCTTGCAAGGCCACCTCTAATGTATCTGTCAGCCTGTTTATGGCGGCAGAATGTTGCTCACCCTGAATCCGAACAGCCGTTGTCAGGGCCTGGATGGACTCAATGTTGAGCTGTGCGTGACGCTCGAGGGAGGCTATCCTTTCCTCCACCGCAGACGTTCCCACACCTACCCGCGACACTATGTCGCCGATACCCTCCTGTACTTGTGCCACCATTGCCCTCATGCAGGAGTTGGACTCCTCCATCACCTGCGCGATTGTGGAGAGTGCGCGTGGCACGTCTTCCAGTACCTCGGCAATGTGCTGGTGCCCCTCGACGACTCTCCTTTTGACTGGTGGCCCCCTGGGTTCAGCATCTGGGTCCGGCTGAGGAGAGCCTGGAGAAGAGTGCTCCCACCGACGTGGACCCTCCGCGGCTGCCCCTGCCACCAGGGTCTGCTCATGCTCACATGTGCGCGGTGACTCACCATGTGCAATCCCAACTAATTGAGGAGGGGGACCCACCGAGGTGTGTGTATCTGCGCTGGTGGATGCTTGGCTCATATGTGACGATGGACCCTCAGAGACCGGCATGTCCTCTGAGGAATCGCCCTCCACAGACACGGCGCTCGCAGACGGCCCTGCAAGAGAACAAAGGGCAATATCAGGCATGTGGACAAATGTTAAGGTGCGGCAGATGCCAAGTGATGCTAAGATCATTCGCGATCATGAGTGCTGAGTGTCAGCTTTCCGTTACCGGACGTTTCTGCAGCCCCAGCCTCGCCATCCGCCAAGGACAGGCAATGTAGCGTGTGGCTGATCTCCAAGGCGTCCAGCTCTGCGTCCGTTAGAACCACCTGGTGTGGCGGGCCCCCTCCGGTGCGTGCCCTTTCCCGGGCGTTCTTGCATCTCTTCTCCTGTCAAGGCAAAACACAGATGCGTGATTGAGTGATGATTGCATTGTGAGGCGCTTCAAGCATTGGTGTGGGTGGGTTGAGCGTGTAGGAGATGGATGGGAGGATGCGTGTGCCACATGCCCATCCCATTGTATGTGGATTGGGGTGTGTGATAGTGTTCAAATGGGAACAGGGATGGTGGGTACGTGCAGGCACGGTGAGGATGATAGTTGAGTGGCTGTGAGGATAGATGCGGGAGCGCTGTGGTGGCAGTGCAGAAGGGGTTGTGAGGTCTTTGAGGTGATGTGGAAGACGGAGTGTGGGAGAGTGCGTTAGTGTACTCACTTTCCCGGACCAAGTGAGATCATTGACTCTCTTCCGAATCTCTTCCATATTCTTGTGGTGTTGCCCCTGCTGCTAACCTCCGCGGCCACCTCCGCCCATGCCTTCCTGGTGGCGAAGCCAGGGCACTTCCTTCCGTCGCTGGGGAACAACGTCTCCCTCCTCCTCCTTACCCCGTCCAGCAGCAGCTGGAGTGAGTGGTCAGAAAATCGTGGGGCAGCCTTACCCCTGGGGTGCTCCATGGTGTGCTACTTCTTGTTTGCAGCAGGAGGAGCATTGGTGGACTGCCCCTTTAAATAGAGCTCCACCATCACTCAGACGTCACTGCGCATGCGCAGGCTGTCGGCGCGCAGCTGAGCAGCGGAAAACCCGTAACCACAGCTTAATGACTTCAATTATCCTGTGATCGCGCGGGGGTGGCACTCATTTCACCGGCCGCGTTATCCACGCGCCCGATAGCCCCCCCGCCGAGAACCCGCAGGCCTGCTAACATCGGGCCCTATGTCTCTATTTATAAAGCCCAGGATCCAGTATGCTTTTTTAACCGCTTTCTCAACCTGTCCTGCCACCTTCAAAGATTTGTGCACATATACCCTCAGGTCTCTCTGTTCCTGCACCCCCTTTAGAATTGTACCATTTAGTTTATATTGCCTCTCCTCATTCTTTTGGCCAAAATGTATCACTTCTCACTTCTCTGTGTTAAATTTCATCTGCCATGTGTCTGCTCATTCCACCAGCCTGTCTATGTCCTCTTGAAGTCTATCACTATCCTCCTCACTATTTACTACTCGTCCAAGATTTGTGCCATCTGCAAATTTAGAAATCATGCCCTGTAAACCCAAGTCAAAGTCATTAATATATATCAAAAAAAGCAGTGGTCCTAGTACTGACCCCTGGGGAACACTGCTGTATACCTTCCTCCAGTCCGAAAAACAACCGTTTATCACTATTCTCTGATTCCTGTCACTTAGCCAATTTCGTATCCATGCTGCCACTGTCCCTTTTATTCCATGGGCTTCAATTTTGCTGACAAGCCTATCATGTGGTACTTTATCAAACGCCTTTTGAAAGTCCATATACACAACATCAACCACATTGCCCTCATCAACCCTCTCTGTTACCTCATCAAAAAACTCAATCAAGTTAGTTAAACACGATTTGACTAACAAATCCGTGCCAGCTTTCCAGTATTATTCCACACTTGTCCAAATGACTATTAATTTTGTCCTGGGTTATCGTTTCTAAAAGCGTCCCCACCGCCAAGGTTAAACTGACTAGTCTGTAGTTGCCAGGTTTATCCTTACACCCTTTTTTGAACAAGGGTGAAACATTTGCAATTCTCCAGTCCTCTGGCATCGCCCCTGTATCTAAGGAGGATTGGAAGATTATGGCAGCACCTCTGCCATTTCCACCCTTACTACCCTCAGCAACCTAGGACCGGGTGACTTATCTACTTTAAGTACAGCCAGCCTTTCTAGTGCCTCCTCTTTATCAATTTTTAGCCCATCCAGTATTTCAACTACCTCCACTTTTACTGTGACTTTGGCAGCATCTTCTTCCTTGGTAAAGACAGATGAGAAGTACTCATTTAGTACCTCAGCCATGCCCTCTGCTTCCATGTGTAGATCTCCTTTTTGGTCTCTAATCGGCCATACTCTCCTCTTGCTATCTGTTTACTATTTATATGCCTATAGAAGATTTTTGGATTCCCTTTTATGTTAGCCGCCAGTATATTCTCATACTCCCTCTTTGCCCCTCTTATTTCCTTTTTCACTTCTCCTCTGTACTTCCTATATTCAGCCTGGTTCTCACTTGCACTATCAACCTGACATCTGTCGTACGCCCCCTTTTTCTGCTTTACCTTACTCTCTATCTCTTTCGTCATCCAGGGACCTCTGGCTTTGGTTGCCCTATCTATATATTAAATGGTAAGAAACATAGGAACAGGAGAAGGTCATTTGGCTCCTCGAGCATGTTCCGCCATTCAGTTAGATCATGCCTGATCTGTATCTTAACTCCATTTACCCGCCTTGGTTCCGTAACCCTTAATACCCTTGCCTAACAAAAACCTATCAATCTCAGTTTTGAAATTTTCAATTGACCCTCAGCCTCAGCAGCTTTTTGGGGGGAGAGTTCCAGATTTCCAATACCCTTTATGTGAAGAAGTGCTTCCTAACATCACCCCTGAATGGCCTAGCTCTCATTTTAAGGTTATGCCCCCTTGTTCTGGACTCTCCCACCAGAGGAAATAGTTTCTCTCTATCTACTCTATCAATTCCTTTAATCATCTTAAAAACCTCAATTAGGTCACCCTTAATCTTCTCAAGGGAATACAAGCCTAGGCAATGCAACCTGCCCTAAGAAGAGATTCACTAAAATAATACCATGGATGAGAGGTTTCAACTGTGAGGAGAAACTAGAGAAACTGGGACTCTTTTTATTAGAAGAAATAAGATTAAGAGGAAATCTGATGGAAGTGTTCAAATTTATGAGGGGTTTTGGTAAGTTAAATCAGGAAGACAATTCCCACTGGTCAGTGAGTTGGTAACTAGTAGAAATGTATCATCAAAAGAATGAAGGGAAAGGTTAGGAGAATTATTTTATGCAGAGGGTTGTTAGGACATGGAAACAGTGGTGGAAGGAGAATCGATAATATCTTTTAAAAGGGTATGGGGAAAGGGCAGGGGAATGGAACTAATAGATAGCTTTTTCTGAGTGCCAGCACAGGTCCAATGGGCCGAAGGCCTCCTTCTGTACTGTAAAATTCTATAATTATATGATTTTAAATCCTATTCGCCCATATTTTTAATCTCTCCAGACCAATTTGAATTTTTTCAATCTCCTTATATACCCCCATTCAGTAATCAAGGTGTTATCTGTGGCTCAGTGGTAGCACTCTTGCCTTTGAGTCAGAAGATTGTGGGTTCAAGTCCCACCTATGTACATGAGCCCATAATCTAGGCTGACACTCCAGTGCAGTATTGAGAGATGTTAAACTAAGGCCCCGTCTGTCTTCTCAGGTGGATGTAAAAGATCCCATGACACTATTCAAAGAAGCGCAGTAGAGTTCTCCCTGGTGTCCTGGCCAACATTTATCCCTCAACCAACATCATTAAAATAGATTATCTGATGATTATCTCATTGCTGTTTGTGGTACTCTGCTGTGTGTGAATTGGCAGCTGCGTTTCCTACATTACAACAGTGACTACACTTCAACAAAAAAATGTACTTCATTGGTTGTGAAGTGCTTTGAGGCATCCTGAGGTTGTGAAAGATGCTATATAAATGCAAGTTTGTTCTTGCAACAGTAATAACTCTGAAAGCTAGCTCCAGTCTTTCTTCAAAAAGTTTACCATTACTTGCACTGCTGCTGCCACTTTATCAGTGATCAGGTTCCAGTAGATTGCACTTAAAGATATTCATACAAAATCCCACCTAATACTCTTTAGCCTACCTGTTTAATTTATCTTTGAATATTTTTTAGCCTTTCTGTCGTTTGACCATACATTGTGAGAATACTGCTGGAAATAGAATACTCCCTGTCGTTTATGACCACTGTAAACAGTAGGGGAGTCAGACAGACACCTTTGGAAATCCATGACATACTGACTTCCAGGAAGACCCTTATCCATTTATCATTACCTTTTGGTTCCTATTTCCTGGACAATTTTCAATCAAGTTAACTACTTCACAATTAATCCCATGTGCCTTTGTTTTCTTTAAAAGCCTCAGACGTGGAACCTAATTAAATGCTTTTTGAAATCCAAGTATCTTATATCCACTGGATATCCCTTGTTCACCAATTGAGCCACCTCCTCAAAAAATTCCAGCAGATTTGTGAGATCTGACCTATTGCTCCTATAACCATGCTGATATCCCTTATGCCTCCATCGTCTTTAGATGAACATTGATAGCGTCCAGTAGAATGCTGTTGAGAATATTTCCTGTTAATGTTAGACTAACTTCAATCATTCCCTGATTTGTGTCCGTAGGCAGGATAGAAACTTCCTTACTGTTTTAAGAGGGAAAAGAACAAGCTTATACTTTGCAGAGTCATGCTAACATACTTCACGAGGAAGACTTTTAATTCGTAGAGGTTAGATTAACAAACAACTTATATTTCAGAATAAAAATTCAGCTGCCCTTTTTAAAGTTATACATGGACAGATTGTAAGCCATTACATATGGCTATCCCCCAAAAAGCTGTTGAGGCTAGGTCAGTTGAAAATTTCAAAAGATTGATAGATTTTTGTTAGATAAGAGTATTAAGGGATATGGAACCAAGGCGGGTAAATGGAATTAAGATATAGATCACCCATGATCGAATTGATCTAATTGAATGTCGGAACAGGCTTGAGAGGGCTGAATGGCCTACTCCTGTTCCCATGTTCTAGTATCACACAACTCATTGATTTCACTGCACAGGGCATCAAGTGCGAAGCTCACTTCATCAATGCTCATCCTAACATGTCCTAATTAGTGGGAGATGTAGACATGACAAACTGATTCCAAAGTACTAGCCCATGTTTGCTTTTCAAACTTTTGCAGCAGGAATTAACTCCTGGAACAGAGAACAAACGTGAGCAGACTGCCTCAACTGAGCGAACCAAATTTGCATTCAATTGGGTTTCTGGTGTGAACATATAGTTGTCCCCATTTCCTTATATACCGACCATTCAGATTGTTGATAAACTCAATCAGGTGTGGATGAGGTGAAGTACATCAAGAAATGAATTCTTTGAAAGACTATTTAGAACACATTTTTCTTTAATTACTTTCAATGTGTTTGGCCAGCTGCCATTAATTGCACCGCTTTTGGCTTTTTGTTTCGTGGACTCTGAATGACTTCCCACTGTCTAAACAGCAAGAGAACAAAGAAGCAGTGCTATAAGCTAGCTGATATAAAACCAAAGAGCTTATTAAACATAGCCTAGGCAAAACTAGATGAAAGGGCCGACTTGGCAATCGAGAATGTGCTTGGTGCTCACACAGTGCTCGGTATTACACAAGTTGTATTGATGCTGTGCCCAAAGAGTACAAATGAATTCGCAGTATCACAGCAGTGGGGCAGTACTGGCAGTCCTTGATCAGAGGGGTCAGTAAGGCTGGCCTGTTTGATGGCTTCCTGTGAATATGACCAAGAACTTTGATGTGCTATCACTTCTTACAATGCAGCAGCAGTATGTTTCCTTTTTGTAAAAACAAAGGCTTCGCTGTGTGCTGCTCCTGTTACCCCTTTTCTCAGGACACCTAGGTGTGTTTTGTCAAACACTGTAGTGAAGGGTTTTTTGATACTGTATAGTATCACTGGTGTTTACTTTAGGAAACCAATAACATTCTCTATATTAATCAGATTTCGTTACTCTGCTTCTTAGAGAGTCTGATGAATATAGGTTGGAAATTTAAACCAAAAGTACCTCATCTGATATCTAGTTCCATTAATATGTCAATATTTTTACATGAATTATCTGGTTGAAATTTCATAGCAAAGTGTCTAAGGATCTGTGATACAAATCAGTGCAAATTTTCATGAGGAAAAACTTACGAACGAGTGATATTGGGCCAGATTTTGCTGTAAAAATAACAGTGAGGCTAACTGCTCACCGTTATTTATGTGCAAATTGGACAGAAACTTCCGCCGACCGCACATGTGCAGTTAAACCCGAAATTCGAAAGTTGCGGTACCAGACGCGAGCCTCCTCCGTAAGCTCTGTGAAAACGGCTCTCCATTCAAATGAATGGAACAGCGTGATGTTCCTGCACTGACATCGGACATACGGACTGATCTCGCCAGAAAAAGTTAGGTCTTGTCCATTCTGATGTAAGTATCCTTTTATCGGCGTGGTATGTCTTAATGACTGTCAAACAACCTCTCTGGCACTGAAAATTAATTTTAACAAGTGTGGAGTCTCATTCCTTCCGATTTTAATTGTTGTTGGACATTTAAAAAAAAATGTTTAATAATTTTTTATTTTTTTCTTTTACTTTCTGTCTCTTTTATCTCTGCCTCTTAATTCAATCTTTCTTACCCTCTCTTTATTTATCTTTCTGTGCCTGATTTGACATTGAATTCTTTATTCTAACTTACATTTCCTGGTTCAGACTCTGCGCGGCTTATTAGTTAAGGGGATAGACAGCTCCTTGCCCTGTTCACACAGGTCCTAGATGCCCTGTAGAGGGTACGTTCTTTTTGGCTCTCTAATTTACAGGACATTGCCGTGGAAAAACTAATTGAAAGTCTATGGGCAAGTACAAGTCTAATGAATGGCGGGCACCGTTCGTTCGCCGCTCAGAGCAAAATCTGGCCCAGTATTTTTTTTCTTTAATACTAAAATTCTGTTGTATTTTTTTAAAAAGACAAACCCTGTTATGTTTCCTTCCTTTAAAGTCTTTCCAAGTACACACTCTGGCTGCGGTTGAGAGGATGGGCAGATATCTGAGGATTTCTCTACAACCTTTCCCAACGTCTCTGTGTGTGTGGTCATCTGGGATGAAACACAGACCTGCTTTGTACCAGGTGCCCTTCCAAGGTGGAACCACTGCCAATGTTCCCTTTCTCCCATTGGCCAGTCATCTTGCCTTGTTCTACATTATGCCTGGTGGTGCTGGGAGGAAGCTGACATGTAAATGTCAACAGAGGCTTGATGTTGGATGTTGGTCTTACGATGCAGAACACTGCTTCAAACAAGCTAGTCAAACTTTATTTTGAGACAATTTCTCATGTTGCACATTCACAATGCCAACAGAGTTGGAGCATAGGTTTTCAAACTGTGATCTACGGAACTTAGGATGTCTGCAAGGGGGTCCTTTAAGAGGTCCATGAGGACATTATTTCTGTCTGTCTATGGCTGGGCTTACTGTGTACTGCAAGTAAAGTCTCTCAAGAATTCTGCACTCTAGACTTTTTTTCCAAATTTGATGACTTATTTCAGTTGTAGAATACTAATAAACATTTTGTACTGATATCACTGTATTCCTTTGGGCAATTCACACTGTCTCTCTGACATTGGGACAAGAGATATGTCAATGTTTGCGGGGGGTGCACATGAATATGCCAATATTGATAAGGTGATGGGGTGGGAGGGCTCCAAGTGTCAGCTTGGCTCAGCAGTAGCATTCTGGTTTCTAAGCCCAATAGGTGGTAGGTTCATAATCCCATTCTAGGACTTGAGTACATAATCTAGGCTGACACTTCAGTGAAGTACTAGTGTGTCAAAAGTGCCATCTTTCAGATAAAATATTAAACTGAAGTCCTGCCTACTTGTTCAGGTGGATGTAAAATAGTCTATGGCACTATTTGAAGAAAGAAGGGAGTTCCCTAACCAGCACCACCAAAAACATGCTTGCTGGTCATTTACCTCATTACTGTTTGTGGGAGGTTGCAGGGGGCAAATTGGCTGCTATGTTTGCCTACAGAACAACAGTGACTACACTTCAAAAGTAACTCATTGGCTATAAAGTGCTTTGGGATGTGAAAGGTGCTATATCAATATAAGTTCTTTCTTTCTTTAAATTTGAATCAATTGCATTTAAAGATACTAAACCTTTTTTTGTTTAATCCTATAAAGTGACCTTTTGTTCAACAATAGAAATCTTCAGCAAGGGAATTGTCACTTCCAGGTACCGATTGTTAGGAAATTCCAAATGTTGGTCAAGGATTGGGTGAGAACAGCTGACAGCATTAGGAGCATGGACCAAAAATACTATTAAAATAATCCTATTCATTAATTTCCATTCCTATGAAGGCAAAATGAATTTTATGAATGGATAACAATCAGAAACAATCATAAAAACAGAAAAAGCTGGAAATGCACAGAGACCAAGCAAGATCCCACCAAAAATGTTAATGCCTTTCAGATTCTAACTAACCCCCTTTGTATTTGTACCATTTTATGTTTTTATTTCAAAATGTCTCTCATTTGCCGAATTTCTTTTTATATCTATAATCAGATGTAACATGGCTGTATTAAGACATAATAGGTGTGAAAATGTAGGGTAATAATAACAAGCAACAAATAAACACAGTAAAATTGTAAAGTTGCAAATTAGCAAAAATGGGACCAACCTGAATGACATCACCATCACCAACAACAAAAGTAAGCTTTGGGTCCTTGTCTATAATGGTCCCATCTTCCAGCACTCCTAGCAGCTTTATTGTAATCTCTTGACCTACATCAGGTCTGGTAGCTTCTCCCTGCCCTTCTTTCAGTATTTGTTTCTGGAGCAGCCAATCATCTGAAAATTGAACATGTTTTGAAAATGATTATAATGAGGTTAAAACACGCCCACGCTGAATAAAGATGCAGCTATACTACAGATACCGGTGTCTGCAGAGTGCAAAGCTCTGCTGACAAGACCTAAGTTATACTGCTGACTGCACCTCACACTGACACTGCAGCAGAGGAGTTCTGCACAAGTGATCACAGACCCGAGGGCTAATTTTTCACGTTATGAGAGGCTGCTTTCTCCTGACTTTGAGAAGATTGAAAATATATATTTATAAAGTCCCCAAGGAATTAGCTGGGCATTTGTAAAATGCTGGGTTGGATTTATCCTGCAGCCTATGCTTTCTCCAAACAGCATGAGACTACCCAATCGAGGTGATAGGGATAATATTGCTAGTGTCTGCTCCTAGTGCGAAGCTTTGTTCAATGGTCACAGACATTGGAAAATCACAGGCATGGTACTCACCATTTTCTGTCAATTAAAAATTAACTCACAACAAATTGTACACATAGAACCCACAATTTCCCTTAAGCGCCAGCAGTACCTCCCATGACTGCTCAGACGGTTACTATAGAGGCCTTGGCTCAATTCTTGAATATATCGCCTTGGCCAGCTTCATCATGCTGGAAGATCACATTGAGACAACCTTGAGGCAGGGTTTCAAAGGCCTTATTACTGCCCAAAGATCTGCTCTCAGCCAGGTCGCTGGACATATTGAGGGAATGACCAACAGCTGTGGAATGCCTGTGGCAGTCATAGTTTAGGTGGGAGGCTGTCAAAGAAATGCAACATTCAGGCCATCAAAGTGACAAAAGAAGTGCCAGAAGCAGGCAAGGTCAGGCAGTCACCACAGACATGGTTGGCTCCGAAGCAGATCTTTCGCAATGCCCATCATAAGGAGGTCCAGTAAAACTTATTTCTTCCACAAGGGAATCACTTAGAAAAAGCAGTAGATGAGGTATGTGTCATAAGTCACATGTTAAATACAAGTGCAAAGGGGAAGCACTATGGCAAATCATACAGTGTTCACACACCCGACACTGGCTGAAGTCAATGCATTACACTTGATTTTTTTTGTCTTTCCCAGGTAGCTGTGCCTGGGTCAGTAGACCAGATGTGCAGCAGATGGTGAGACCTGTTGGTATGCCTGCCATGCCACCTGACACCCCAGGCAGCCCTTTCCTGCTCTTGCTGGTCCATCTCTGCCAATTGCTTTGCTAGTGTAGCACTGAATCCAATGCACATAGTGTTCAACAAGAGGGCAGTTTTAGTTCAAGTATGTAGTAGTTCACCTAGCTGTAAGCAGGCAGGCAAATAGATTGTAGCTTCTGCAGCAATGCTAGTTTTACTTGAGGGCTTGTAACACACCTCAAATGAGATGTGATAGCCTTGCATGTGCTGTGCTTTCCCATTATGCTGCCAATAATAAGCTCAACTTCACTAACGCATGTCTTCAGCTTGAAAATACATAGAAGCCACTTCCTCCAGACAGCAATTTTGGAGCATACAATAAACAGATGGGAATGGGTAGTGTCAGCCATGGCTCAGTGGGAGCACCCTTATCTCTAAGTCAGAAGATCAAGGGCTCACGCTGCACTCCAGAGACTTGAGCACATAGCCTAGGCTGACTCTCCAGGGCAGTACTAATGGAGTGCTGCACCATCGCAGGTGCCATCTTTTGACTGAGACGTTAAAGGAAGGCCCCATCTGCCTGCTTAAGTTGGATGCAGATGATCCCATGGCACTATTTGGAAAAGAGCAGGGGAGTTCTCCTGATGTGCTGGCCAACATTTATCACCTAACCAACACTATAAGCAGATTATTTCATCATTTATCTCATTGCTACTTTGTTGGACCTTGCTGTGAGTAAATTGGCTGTCACTTTTGCCTACATTACAACAGTGACTGCATTTCAAAAGTACTTCCTGGGCTGTGAGGATATGAAAGATGCTACATCAATTCAGATCGTTTCTTTATGTTTAACTACATTATATCACACTTCTGAAACAACTGCTTTACAAACCTTAAATAATGCAGCATATTCTAGATCTGGTAATGTGTAATGAGACAGGATTAATTAATGACCTCATTGTAAAGGAGCCTCTAGGTAGCAGTGATCACAATATGATTGAATTTCGCATTCAGTTTGAGGGAGAGAAGAGTAAGTCTAAGGCTAGTGTTTTAAACTTAAATAAGGGCAATTATGAGGGCATGAAGACAGAGCGGGCTAAAGAGAACTGGGAAATTAGGTTAAGGGATAAGTCAGTAGAGATGCAGTGGCAGACATTTAGTGAGATATTTCATAACATTCAGCAAGATACATTCCAGTGAGAAAGAAAGACTCTAGGGGAAGGGCATACCATTTGTGGATAACTAAGGAAGTTAAAGATAGTATCAAATTGAAAGAAAAAGCATACAATTCCGCGAAGATTAGTGGCAGGTCAGAAGATTGGACAGAATATAAAAAACAGCAAAGAATGACTAAAAGAATAATAAGGAGGGAGAAATTAGAGTACGAGAGAAAGCTAGCTAGAAATATAAAAACAGACAGTAAGAGTTTCTAAAGGGATTTAAAAAGGAAAAGAATAAGTAAAGTGAGTGTTGGTCCTTTAGAGAGTAAGTCTGGGGAATTAATAATGGAGAATAAGGAAATGTCGGTGAATTTTGCGTTCGTCTTCACTGTAGAGGATACAAATAACATGCCAGAAATAATTGTGAATTAAGAGGTGGAAAGGAAGGGAGGAACTTAAAACATTTACAATCACCAGGGAAAGGGTTTTGAAAAAAATATTAGAACTAAAAGCTGACAAGTCCCCAGGTCCTGACGGACTTCATCCTAGGGTCTTACAAGAAGTGGCTGCAGAGATAGTAGATGCACTGGTATTAATTTTCCAAAATTCCCTAGATTCTGGAAGGGTCCCACCAGATTGGAAAATAGCGAATGTAACTCCTCTATTCAAGAAAGGAGGGAGACAGAAAGCTGGAAACTACATGTCAGTTAGCTTAACATCTGTCATAGGGAAAATGCTAGAATCTATTATTAAGGAGGTTACAGTAGGGCACTTAGAAAATCTCAGTGCAATCAGGCAGAGTCAACACAGCTTTGTGAAAGGGAAATTGTGTTTGACGCATTTATTAGAGTTCTTTGAGGAAGCAATGTGGATAAAGGGGATCCTGTGGATGTGGTGTACTTGGATTTCCAGAAGGCTTTTGACAAGGTGCCACATCAAAGGCTACTACACAAAATAAAAGCTCATGGTGTAGGGGGTAACATATTAGCATGGATAAAGGATTGGTTAGCTAACAGGAAACAGAGAGTAGGCATAAATGGGTCATTTTCAGGTTGGCAAGATGTAACGAGTGGAGTGCCACAGGGATCAGTGCTTGGGCCTCAACTATTTACAATCTATATCAATGACTTGGATGAAGGGACCGAATGTATGGTTGTTAAATTTGCTGATGACACAAAGGTAGGTAGGAAAGTAAGTTGTGAAGAGGACATAAGGAGTCTGCAAAGGGATATAGATAGGTTAATTGAGTGGGCAAAAAATTGACAGATGGAGTATAATGTGGGAAAATGTGAACTTATCCACTTTGGCAGGAGGAATAGAAAAGCAGTATATTATTTAAATGAAGAGAGATTGCAGAACTCTGAGGTACAGAGGGATCTGGGTGTCTTAGTACATGAATCACAAAATGTTATTATGCAGGTACAGTAAGTGATTAGGAAGGCAAATGGAATGTTGTCATTTATTGCAAGGGGAATGGAATATAAAAGTAGAGATGTTTTGCTACAGTTGTACAGGGCATTGGTGAGACCACATCTAGAATACTGTGTGCAGTTTTGGTCTCCTTATTTAAGAAAGGACATAATTGCTTAGGAGGCAGTTCAGAGAAGGTTCACTTGACTGATTCCTGGGATGTGGGGGTTATCTTATGAGGAAAGGTTGGACAAGTTGGGCCTGTATACATTGGAGTTTAGAAGAATGAGAGGTGATCTTATTGAAACATATAAGATCCTGAGGGGACTAGAAGGGGTAGATGTTGAGGGGATGTTTCCCCTTGAGGGAGAGAGTAGAATGAGGGGCCACAGTTTAAAAATAAGGGGTCTCCCATTTAAGACAGAGATGAGGAGAATTTTTTTCTCTCAGAGGGTCGTGAGTCTATGGGACTCCCTTCCCCAGAGAGCGGTGGAGGCAGGGTCATTGAATATTTTTAAGGCTGAGTTAGATAGATTCCTGATTAACAAGGGAGTCAAAGGTTATAGTAGGTAGACGAGACAGTAGGGTTGCAGTCACAATCAGATCAGCCATGATCTTATCAAATGGCAGAGCAGGCTCGAGGGGCTGAATGGCCTACTCCTGCTCTTAATTCGTATGTATGTAACAGCGAATGGTGGCGGTAATTTCTAGAATCTTAGGAATTAAAAGTATAACTTTATAAAGTAATTTAGAGCCCTTTTGTGGTGATTATGATCAATATGGGTTATTGTAATAAAGTTTGATATTAAATTGCTTGGTAACAATATTGGGCTGGAAATTGCTTTCAAAATAACGGCGAGCCCAACAGCGCCCACCGTTATTCATGGCGAAATCGAAAAGCAAGTTCCCATGACCACACAAGCACAGTCAAATCCGGAAATCCGGAACTTGCTCTTCCTGGTTCGCCAGCGATCTGACAGCTTCGCCTTAAAGGAATATCGCCGGCTGCAATCAATAGAATCAACGGACCAGCGCCAACTTGCTCTCCTGCCCAGCTGGAAACTAACTAATATCGCCACCAAACAGGTACGCTCAGTTCTTTAAGTCTAAACTAAGTTTTAACAGTGTGGTAAGTCTTAATGACAGCCAAACAACCTCTCTGGCACAAAAAAATTAACTTTTAAAAATGTGGATTCTCATTACTTGTGATTTTAATAGTTTTTGGACATTTGAAAAAAATTTTTTAATTAAAATGTTTTAATTTTTTTTTCTACTTTGTCCTTCTTTCTCTTTTATCTCAGTCTTTCAATCTTATTCTCTCTTTATTTCGTTTTCTCTATGTCATTTTATAATACCTTTTAGTCTACATTGTTTGTCTATGAACTGCATTTCCTGGTTCTCATAGTGTGGCTTGCTTCAAGCTGATTGGTTGAGGGGCCTTAGCGATCCTTTCATCCCTCACATAGCCCGGGAAAGAACTTGCAGTTCAAGGAAGTTGCCTCCAAAAAGAACGTTGTAACTTTTTGGGTGAGTTTAAATCTAATGAGCGGCGAGCACTGCTGGTTCGTTACTCGGAGCAATTTGTGGGTCAATGTCGCTATGTTGCAATTGGCTGCTGCAACATTAAGATTGTTGGGAAGCAGAAGACACTTTGCTAAAGTTGGGGCATAAATCGGAGTCAGGGTTCAACCAGATTGAGGAGAAAAGCTGAGTGAGAGTCCCTGGAGGAGATGGTCTCACATCACTTGGGTTTGACACTGCCTGGTGTGTAACTCCAATGTGGTGTCAATAGTGGCCAGGGAGGGGACATCCTTATCTGAAGTTGAGTTAAATGTTCAGAGAGAGTGCAGGCTGAAATCCATACTCTCTAAACTGCTGGGACCGAGGCGCCACACACATTGGCAAAGTTCTCTCCTGGGCAAGAGAATTGCAGTTCCAACCAGACAGTATAAATGAGGAACTGCCTGATTAGAACCCATACTGCAGTTACCAGTCTCAGCGTGTCAGTAAAAATGCAGTAGAAGGAGGCAGGCATGATAAAGGACCTTGCCAGCGACGCCCACATCCCACGAACGAATAAAAAAAAACTCAAAACTTTGACTGTCAGTGGTACTTTTGTTGAATCAAAATGTAAGTTGTCTTACAACAAATACACTGAAACCTGCCTTAAAAAAACACCTATATAGTAACCCACCAGCTCGGAATGAGCACCAAATGCCAGTTCCAATGTGCGAGCAATTCAAACCAGGACCTACCCAGGGACACCCTTTGGATAGCATCTGTAGCCAGTCTCAAAGCTGGCCAAAAAGATGGGTTTCACTGAAGCAAATAGTCTTCATAGCATCAGCAAGCGGGGACGCGAGTTCCAGCCTTTGAATACTGGGTTGACATCAAGCGGGGTACTCATGTCCGATGGCGGAGGAGTGGTCCTCCCATCGTAGCTGGTGAGCTGGAGATCAGAGTCCCGCTTCTGAATACTGGGTTGACATCCAGCGGGGCTACCCAGTCCAACAGGAGTGGAGTGGGGACCCCCCCATCGAGACGATTCTCCTGGTATGGAGTTGTGAATTAGGTTAACCACCTTTCCATGTAAAAAGCAGTTTAGTTTCGGAACTGACCCAGAGCACGATCTGCTGGATGTAAAAGCAATGGAGAAAATGGATTGCTTCATGTTCCGCTAGGCACCGAAGAAAAAGAATAGTCTTCATACGAATTTGTTTTCATCAAAATGCTCCGTCAAAATTATTAGTTTGAGGACAATTTGTCTTGTGCCAGATATCCTGGTGCAACAGAATGAATACTATGGGAGTCTGTTAATATCTCCTGACCTTTGGATGATGTTCCTTGGGCAGCACCAAATTCACTAACACTGTATCCATTTCAACCGAAATTCTGTGTAAGCAATGTAATGGGCCGTAAATTGCTTTTAAAATAACAATGAGCCTAACAGTGCTCACCGTTATTAGTGGCAAAATCGAAGAGCAAGTTCTGGTGACTGCATATGCGCAGTCAAACGCAGAAATCCGGAACTTTCTCTTCCTGATTCGCTGGTGATCTGAAAGCTTCGCGTTAAAAGGACCTTGCTGGCTGCAATCAATGGACCAGCACCAACTTGCTCTCCAGCCCAGCTGGAAATGAACTAATCTCGCCTCAAAACAGATATGTTGAGTTTTTTAGGTCTAAACTAAGTTTAAATAGCTTAAACTAAGGTTTAAAGTATTAATGACTGCCGAACAACCTCTCTGGCACTAAAAATTAACTTTTAAAAATGTGGCGTCTCATTACTCCTGATTTTAATAGTTTTTGGACATTTAAAGAGAAATTTTTTTGTTAAAAATATTTTTTAAACTTTTCTTCTGAATCTTTTATCTCAGTCTTTTAATCTCATTCTCTTTTTATTTTGCTTTCTCTATCTGATTTTATAGTACATTTACTAATTTTATCTGGCACTTCCTGGTTCTTAGTCTGCGCGATTTGTGAATGAGCTTCACTTCCTGGTTCTGACAGCATGGCTTGCTTCAAGCTGATTGGTGGAGGGGATACTCCTCCTCTTATGCTCAGTCTGGGAACAATCGCTGCATTTCCTGCAAGTCTCAATTAAAGCAAGTTGGCGCTCAGAAGCCCGTGAAAAGTTACTTACCAGTGGCGGGCAACATGTATTCACCGCCCAGAACAATTTCCGACCCAAAATGTTGGATGGTGAAATGGCCCAGCTCAGTGAAGTCACAACACTGAAAGATATCGAGGGGAATTCTAACGTAACCCAGTCGGTGAGAAATTGACGGGATCGGGTGCAACGCTGATTTTACACCACTCCTGATTTCACCCTCCATTGAAGTTATAAGAACATAAGAAATAGGAGCAGGTGTGGGCCATATGGCCACTCGAGCCTGCTCCACCATTCAATCAGATCATGGCTGATCTTCGACCTCAACTCCACTTTCCTGCCCGATCCCCATATCCCTTGATTCCCCTAGACTCCAAAAATATATCTATCTCAGCCTTGAATATACTCAATGACTCGGCATCCTCTGGGGTAGAGAATTCCAAAGATTCACAACCCTCTTGAGTGAAGAAATTCTTCCTCATCTCAGTCGTAAATGGCCGACCCCTTATCCTGAGACTATGTCCTCTAGTTCTAGACTCTCCGGCCAGGGGAAACAACCTCTCAGCACCTACCCTGTCAAGCCCCCTCAGAATCTTATATGTTAATCAAAACCAGCATTCCACTCTGGTTGGGTACGGTTAAAATTACCACCATCATTTAATTCCTTCTACATCATGAAATTGTTGGTATCAGTAGTTTGGCTGTGGGAAGGGACTTTGACAGAGGCCTGGGAGCCATAATCTCAGCCTTTACTGCAGTGTGGCCTGGAAAGAAGATAGAAGGATTTGATAGCCTTAAAAACGTAATATGTTAACGCTGCTTTATAGGAATAATTTAATGAAATAATTAAGCAAAAACAAAGGGAAAATTGAGGGGCCGATCTGTCGTTTGCCTTTCCTGAGACGGAGTGGTAGCTCCCTGTTATTGAAAGCAGGAAAAACTTGTGATAGTTCTATCTGAATGTTAATAACAGGTAAAAATTGCATCGTCACTCCAGTTACACAGTTGGCAAAAGGTATATCTTTACCCATACCTTAACCCCACTCTGTTAGCACTAAGTTAATGTTGCATTAACCGCACGACAATTGCTGCAGCTCAGAAAGCTTTCATTAAAAAAATATTTGCAGTATTTTTACTAGTGGAATTGTTAGCAACTCAATGTTACAAATACTGGATAAAAATTCTTTAAATAGTTTCCAGAGAAATAAAAAAACAATGTTAAAGCCAATGTTTTATTATTAAATTAGGCATTTGATTCAAAAATTGTCTTTTGAAAAACAAGAAAAATGCTGTAAATGGAGGTAAGATAACAAGTCTTTAATCATTTATGTTTATTTAGACTGTAGTTCTGCATTTGATTTCTCTGAACATTATCTGTTAATAATTAAAATAACTGAATAATTTGCTTTATGAATGCAAATCTGAATGCATTTATGTGTATGTGCAGCTTATTGCTAATAGAATAACTATTTCCGATATATACTGTACTTCAAAGCCAATGTAGCTACTCAACAGGTCAAAGGGGCAGTACTTGCCTGTGATGCCAATCCAACTCGCAGAGTGACAAGTATTCATAAAAGTGCTGACACAATGTTCGCCAAGGCCGTCGATCTCAAAAAATGTGGCCTGTAAATCATCAACATCAGAAGCTCTTATTGTCTCTGGAGGCAGCTGGAACCTGACAACTTTACTGAAGCTAGGAACTTTGTCCAGTTTTGTTTGTTCTGCCTCTTCCGGACCGACAGATCTCATGATGGACTCTTTTATGGCTTTCAAAGCTGCTTCGTCGATGTGTTCAGGTCCTTCAACCCTTTTTGCTCCAAGCGTTAGATGCTGTTTATCCATTTCAACAACCAAGGCCTCGCCATCTGGACAGGCCTTGGGTTGTGAACAGCACTGAGCCTCCTCTATATCTACCCAATTAACTGAGTGCTTTTTATCCTCTTCCACTTCTGCCAAGGTCTCACCATCTGGACAGGCCGATGGCTGCGTACAGTGCAAAAACATTTCAGTACGATTAACTGATTCCTCTTTAGTTTCAGAAAACAATTCCTGATTTGTCGAGTTTTTTGGAGGATAATGCTCAACTGAAGAGTCTCTCAGAGGCCGTCAATCCATCAGACTACTGTTTATAAATTAAGGCCTTACAATATGAGACATTGTAGTCCTCAGCTAACTAGTTCAACAGACAGTCCAGATTTTCTAGAGAGAAACAAACACAGGCCAGAATACGCCATGAACAGCTAAAGTGATGTTACAAACACACCAAACAATGTCAGTAAGGAGCCTGCGGAGATAATCTCTGTAGATTAGAACGACAAAATCCCGTCCAGAAAGTGTCAGTCAAAACCAATTAATTGTCGAGCACGCCCATGATTCCTTTGATTTTAAAAGAACAACCTCAGCTAGAAATAATTGCAAGAAATGTAAAAATAACAATGACTCACATTGTGACCCCAGATGTTTCTTTGATATTTAGCAGAGTTACTACCTGATTTTCCTGATTCTCTGGAACTAAGCAATGATTTCCTGCCATTCTTATTTCAGAAGCCTGTCCTCCGTGAGGTTGTTCTATATTTACACCTGCCCGATTAAGAATGCTAGCTGAATGCTTGACAGAGTCCCAGGAACGAATACAGGAGAACAGTGGGGGAAAACAAGGATCTATAGATTTGTAACTTAAGCAATTCTTTAGAATATAAGGGGTTATGGCCCGGTTTCGGGTCCATAACCAGTGGCTTGTCGAAGGCGCACTCCCCAACCAGGAAGCCCAAAGCCAGTCCAAAATTGGTCCTCGGGCCTCATTAACATTTTTTGTACCTGTCATAGGCGGCCATTGAGGCGGCTGAATGATCCCGAGCCCCAGTCCTGCTCCACTCATCAGAAACCAACTTCTCAGAGGGGTCCTTAAACAGGCGTTAGTCCCTTCATTGACACATGCAAGAGGCCTTAAAGCCTGTTTTAGGTGGCCGGCCGGGATACCTAGAAAACGGACCCGATGGATTTAGCAGAGGCCTGAACGCAAGCGCAGATTGGGCGTGGGACGTCCCACGGCTGACTTGGTCATTGTTGCTCCTATTTCACATCCGAAAAATGGCTGCAACGCAATTTCTACTGCTGTGTGTTTTCAGTGACTATTATTTTGTTCTTTTGTGTCTCGTGAATTGGCAAAGTCCTCTGATGATGAATACGATCTCTCTGTGCTCTCCTCAGGTATCAGAGACCATGGTGTGATTTGAGAGACAAGTAATACACGATGACAGTACAAGAGACTGTGGCAACTGAGGTTTACAGTAAAGATTTTAAAAGGTATTTTTCAATATTTTAAAGGACAGATGTAGCAAACTGTTTTGTGTTGATAAAACTTTGAGGACAACAACAACTTGCATTTATATAGCACCTTTAACGTAGTAAGACTTCCCAAGGCGCTTCACAGGAGCGTTATCAGACAACAACTGACACCGAGCCAAAGAAGGAGACATTAGGAAGGGTGACCAAAAGCTTTGGTCAAAGGGGTAGGTTTTAAACAGCATCTTATAGGAGGAGAGAGAGGCAGAGAAGTTTGGGGAGGGAGTTCCAGAGCTTAAGGCCGAGACAGCTAAAGGCACGGCCGCCAATGGTGGAGCGAAGGGAGTGGGGGATGCGCAAGGGGTCAGAATTGGCGGAACGCAGGGCTGAAGGAGGTTACAGAGATAGGGAGGGGCAGGGCCATGGAGGCATTTGAACACGAGGATGAGAATTTTAAAATCGAGGCGTTGCTGGACCGGGAGCCAATGTAGGTCAGTGAGTACCGGGGATACAATTCCAAGCAATGAGCCTTTCGGGTTTAGCAAATTAAACTATAAATTTAACTTAGGTATCCAAGAGAATCCACAAACCCAAATCTCCTTCCCCATTTCAGACTCATACAGACACACATTAACCTTTCCTTGAATGCGCGAATTAATTTAGGTTTTGCATACATTTTGCTCTATTGTGCTGATGTTAATATTTAAAAAGCATTTGAGTAACCTATTCACTGCTCGTGTAAGTGCATTAGCAGAAAAAAGTTCTGTGTATCAGCAATTAACCCATAGAAAGCACTGAATTACAGAATACAAGCAGTCTGTATGCTGTATTGCCTAACTTGTGATCATGTCTACATTATTCAACTGTGGTGTTTGGATTAGACTGCGTCAAAGTGTCACCAGATGCCACTCATATGGAGCATCAATCAATTACTTTGATTTAAAAGTGTTACCTATTTTTATGTATTTCATTCTTAAAAAGAAGCACAATTGTATAAGATTAAATGGGTTTACAATTTATTCCTCTCTTGCTAACATTCTCCCATTGTTCATACCCGTGTTTAACAATCGTTTGCCAGAAGAGTGGGACAACATATTAGCATATGGACATGGTGCTTAAGAGACATTGGTTCTCTGCCCATAATCCTTATTAATCAGTCATTAGCCAGAGACAGCAGCGTTACTTCCTGAGCTACTCTGTAGTTCTTACCATTTCATATTCTTAAGTTCGAACCGCACCTCATTTACACTGAGTGCCATTTCACGGTACTGAGGGGTCTGGTCCGAACTTCTTGGGCAAAAGTTCTTTCAAGCTTTTGGGGTAATGGTGATAACACGCTGGAATCAAACATTCTAGCACTAGTTGCAAGCACTTTAAAATGTAGAATTTGAACCGATGTCGTTAATCGGGGTACAGGGCCGGTGGGGCATTCCGCTCCGCTGGGGTCTACCCACCTCTCTTCCACCACATTCCCGGGCCATGGCAACCCTCTCCGCTTTGCCAGATTTTCCATGCTTCCCTCCCCCTCTGCTATAATCATTTACACCTCTTCTAGATTCGTCTTTTGTTTCTTTACTTGTCCCATTATCACCCCCCTTTTGCCTTGCACCATCGTCCCTTTTGTCATTGAATCACTCCGGCCCTCCACCCTATCTCAGATCTCACTCGTTAGTTCTTTCCCTGCCTCCCTATTCCCTGGCTCTGTATTTGCTTAAAAACTGTACATCTCCAACATCTTCCAGTTCTGATGAAAGATCATCGACCTGAAACGTTAACTGTTTCTCTCTCCACAGGTGCTGCCTGACCTGCTGAGTATTTTCCAGCATTTTCTGTTTGTATTTCATTAATCAGGGTACCATTTATTTAACCAAGGCCTCAAGCATTTTCTTAAAAGTCCAAAACTTTAACCACAAATAATTTAAAAAACATACTTTTATCCACTTACAGTAATTTGTGTATTAATAGAAATGCATTTTAACCTCAGAAAGAAAATCCAATTAACCTGTGACACTGTGACCTCATTGTCATTTAAACAATTTATGTAATTGTTGCACCTGAATCAGTTTTATGCCACATTAAAATTCCTGTTACAAATTCACCCGTAAACCATTTCCATTTTTTATTTTATTTGTCCATCACTTACTTTCTGATATGGAGATGCCGGTGATGGACTGGGGTTGACAATTGTAAACAATTTTACAACACCAAGTTATAGTCCAGCAATTTTATTTTAAATTCACAAGCTTTCGGAGATTTTCTCCTTCCTCAGGCAAATGTTTCAAGAGCTCCTTGAAGCCTACGCATTTATACATATAGAACAATACATGGTGTTTACAGACTGCCCCTGCAACTGCCCGTTGCCAAGGCAATCACCGTGTTCAGACAGAGAGGTGTCACCTGCAGAACCCCCGAATACACATTCAACAAAAAAACAAACAGGGAAAAAAAAAACAGAGAAAAAAAAACAGAGAGAGGCAGAAACATCCGGAAGGCAGAGAGAGCCAGCAAATGACCCATTATATTAAAAACAGATAACATTTGTTCGCTGGTGGGGTAACGTGTAGCGTGACATGAACCCAAGATCCCGGTTGAGGCCGTCCTCATGGGTGCGGAACTTGGCTATCAATTTCTGCTCGACGATTTTGCGTTGTCGTGTGTCTCGAAGGCCGCCTTGGAGTACGCTTACCCGAAGGTCGGTGGATGAATGTCCATGACTGCTGAAGTGTTCCCCGACTGGGAGGGAACCCTCCTGTTTGGCGATTGTTGCGCGGTGTCCGTTCATCCGTTGTCGCAGCGTCTGCATGGTCTCGCCAATGTACCATGCTCTGGGGCATCCTTTCCTGCAACGTATGAGGTAGACAACGTTGGCCGAGTCACAGGAGTATGAACCATGCACCTGGTGGGTGGTGTCCTCTCGTGTGATGGTGGTATCTGTGTCGATGATCTGGCATGTCTTGCAGAGGTTACCGTGGCAGGGTTGTGTGGCGTCGTGGACGCTGTTCTCTTGAAAGCTAGGTAGTTTGCTGCGAACGATGGTCTGTTTGAGGTTGGGTGGCTGTTTAAAGGCGAGTAGTGGAGGTGTGGGGATGGCCATAGCGAGGTGTTTGTCCTCATTGATGACATGTTGAAGGCTGCGGAGAACATGGCGTAGTTTCTCCGCTCCGGGGAAGTACTGGACGACAAAGGGTACTCTGTTGGTTGCGTCCCGTGTTAGTCTCCTGAGGAGGTCTATGCGATTTTTTGCTGTGGCCCGTCGGAACTGTCGATCGATGAGTCGAGCGTCATATCCCGTTCTTACTAGGGCGTCTTTCAGCGTCTGTAGGTGTCCATCGCGTTCCTCCTCGTCTGAGCAGACCCTGTGTATTCGCAGGGCCTGTCCATAGGGGATGGCCTCTTTGACGTGGTTAGGGTGGAAGCTGGAAAAGTGGAGCATCGTGAGGTTGTCCGTGGGCTTGCGGTAGAGTGAGGTGCTGAGGTGCCCGTCTTTGATGGAGATTCGTGTGTCCAAGAAAGAAACTGATTCTGAGGAGTAGTCCATGGTGAGCTTGATGGTGGGATGGAACTTGTTGATGTTATCGTGTAGTCTCTTTAGTGATTCCTTGCCGTGGGTCCATAGAAAGAAAATGTCGTCGATGTATCTGGTGTATAGTGTTGGTTGGAGGTCTTGTGCAGTGAAGAAGTCCTGCTCGAACTTGTGCATGAAAATGTTGGCGTATTGGGGTGCGAATTTGGTCCCCATGGCTGTTCTGTGTGTTTGGGTAAAGAACTGGTTATCGAAGGTGAAGACATTGTGATCCAGGATGAAGCGGATGAGTTGTAGGATGGCTTCCAGAGATTGGCTGTTGTTGGTGTTGAGTATTGATGCTGTCGCAGCGATGCCGTCATCGTGGGGGATACTGGTGTATAGTGCCGAGACGTCCATCGTGGTGAGAAGTGTTCCTGGTTCAACTGGTCCGTGGGTACTGAGTTTTTGTAGGAAGTCTGTAGTGTCACGACAGAAGCTGGGGGTTCCCTGTACGATGGGTTTCAGGATGCCCTCGATGTATCCAGAGAGGTTCTCACACAGGGTTCCGTTGCCTGATACGATGGGACGTCCGGGTGTGTTGGCTTTGTGTATCTTTGGGAGGCAGTAGAAGTCTCCCACGCGGGGATTACGTGGGATGAGAATGCGTAGGATGCTTTGAAGGTCTGGATCGAAGGTCTTGATCAGTTTGTTGAGCTGGTGGGTGTGTTCTTTGGTCGGATCTACTTTCTGATAGGCACAATACCGTTAACCCTTGTATATAAGCTCTAGTAAGTAAAACGTCTCCCTATTTTTATGATTCTTGTCTTGTTATCTACATTTAAGGTGCTATATAAACACAAAGGGGGTGATTTTAAACCCCAAGAACCGGTGGGTTGGGGGCGGGTGGGAGTTGAAAATAGATTTTTTTTTGGGTCGTAATCACAAAATTTGCGGACTTTGCATTCCCAGTAGGAAGCCTGTACTTTTCCGTGCCAACGTTAAACCCGGAAATAAAGCCGGGTTGCGGTCGCGACCCAAGAAACAACTATTTTCAACTCCCACCCACCCCCAACCCACCTGTTCTTGAGGTTTAAAATCACCCCCAAGAACGCCCAGTTTCTTTGAATAGTGCCATGTGATAGCTTGCATCCACCTGAGCAGGCAGACTGGGCCTCGGTTGAACATCTCATCCAAAAGACGGCACTTCTGACAGTGCAGCAATCCCTCAGTATTGAACTGAAGCAAGGCCTGGAATGAGTCCTGGACTCACGACCTTCTGACTCAGAGGTCAGATAGCTACCAACCTGGTTAATCCACAAAGCTTCCATCCATTGTATAAATCTTTGTACCAAACCACACAAAGCCAACTATTATTCTATTTAAAAAATACAAACAAAAGGAAAAAATTTCCTACACACCTTAAATTCTAATTTACAATATTCAGCGCTAGAAAATCATTTATGCAGATGCTGTGACTGAAACTATAATCTGCAAAGGACATTTAAGTTTAAATGAGAGCCACACTGAGCCTAAATTCAGATTTCTGCCAAAGTAGAAATATTTTTTGGCATTAATTTGACTTCTCTTTCCTGCCCTCACAGTCGCACCTAGCAGAAAGTTCCTTTTCCCTTTGACTTATACCAGTAATAATAATTCACAGCTATAAATCTGCACTGGGCTTTTCTTTTCGCTTTATTTTGCTGCATAGTTTTCTGCTCTTTAGCTGCCTTGGGCCTATTCTCTAGAACTCCTTCCCTAACTCTCTCTGCTTCTCTCTTTCACCTTTAAACCCCTTCACAAAAGCCATCTTTTTGACTAGTCACGTATTATGTCTCAGCACCTTTATTCCTATTATCTATTTTTATTTCCACATAAATCAATTGGCTTGGGATATTTTCTCCATTACTGGTGCCATGTAAATACAAGTTGTCGTTCAGCTAATAATGTAGGCCTACTTTTAATTGAAGTGAAGAAAACAAATAAGAAAAAAAAAGCAGTAACTCTTAAACTGGGTACAAGAATAGCTGTGTCGTTAACTGAGTGAACGTCTCCCTTCCATTAATTGAGCATTAATTGAGCATCTGCAGGCATGGGACTATAAGTTTTCTGTACACAATAAGAAAAAAATTATCCAACCCATATTCTCATGAGAATTATCAGCTTTTTCTTGTCTTAAATACAGTATGTTTTTAATAACATAAAACTGTGTATGCAGCAATGATACACTCAAACATTGTCTCCCCCACTTTCTGCTGTGGTAGCCCACCCACCATTTAATGTCTATCTCCAGTACAAACAGGATTCCATGCCATGGATGAGCAACAGCGAAAATACACTGTCATTTTCCAAGTTCTTTTTTAATTGGACACTATGTTACATTACAAATAAAGACATGTTCAGAAAGGCTTAGCTCAGCCCTCTGCCTAAGGAGTCAAATTTAGGGACATGGGCCAAAATGAGATTCAAAAACACTTTTGAATTGTCAGGGTTTGATCCCGAGTGTTGCTTGGTGTGTTTGTAACTGAAACTCTCCTCATATAGTGGGGACCGTACGTCTAAGTCTCAAACAGTTTATTGGGGGGCCTTCTTTGGCAGCCTATGGAGGTGTGGGGATCTGTCTATAGCTCAGCATTGAATCTTTCTGTTCTTCTACACAGGAATGAACAAAAATAAGATGTTCTGTTCCACACAATAATCCACAAGATTACTGCTACACATATGGTGTGCACTTACGTTTTTTTTAATAAATACTCTGTTTAAGAACAGAAAAAGTGAACAAATATGACAACTTTAAAGAGAAGACATTTTGTATATTCTATATTTCAAATAACTATGTGCAGGTCTGTTTCTTGAATTCTCCTAAAATTATAGCCCTCTCTGGATTCTGGTTCATCGCTTAAAAGCAAAAATAATAGAACCTTTCAAATAAGGATCCAAACCAACTTGATGCATGATAAAATCATTCTAGTTGGTCTTATGGGGTGCATCAAATCAATTGTGTGATTTAGAATCAACGTGATATTTTGCTGGATGTAATTGTTTACCTTTTGTTAAATAGCCTTCGTTGACTGTAATTTATTTTGTACCAATGCTGCCTCTTTGATGATATTATGACGCAGAAAATAAAGCTGTGAAAAGCTGGTCATTCATTAGCCTCTCTACCTGTACTATTTCTCATCATTCTGTTAGCACTGCCGAGCTGAGAAATGCTAATACCATAGGCTCAACCTGAAATCCTCCACTGACAACATAAGTTTAATATCTTTGCAATGAATGTGCCCCTCTTTCGACTAAGCCATATACTCAATAGGAATTCTGTAACTTGCCAGAAGCAAGAATCTTAGGCAGTAATCCGAGTTGCCCAGGGAGATGAGCAACCCCTAATTAATTTAAGTTTCTTCTCAATAATTTTCATCAGATTACATTTCACACAATTCACATTGACTGTTTGAGTTTCATATGGTCTGGAATTTGCTGGAGTGGGGCTCCTTGTGATGTAGGCTGCCAGGTCTACATTTTCCCTCACCCTTCAGCTGGAAATTTTTTTGCCCTGTATGTTGCGAGCTGATAACAGTGCAGCAAGGGCAAGGGGACACCTGGGACCTTAGTGAATGATAGGACCTACAGTGTATCTCCTTAACCAATGAGATTTAAGGATTGAGAAAGAAACAGAGGTACGTCAGAAAAGGAAATAGAGTGAATTAGAGTCAAATCAGGTACAGAAAGAGAAATAAAGAGGGAGAAAGAAAGATTGGATTAAGTGAGAGAGAAAAAAGAGACAGAAAGGAAAAGTTGAAAAAAAATTAAAATTTTAAATTTTAAATTTTAAAAATCTCTAACAACAATTTACTACCTGTAAGAGTGAGACTCCACAGTTTAAATTGTTCCCTTTCTGGACTGGAGAGGTTGAGTGGCATTGCAGGAACATAAATCTCCTCATTAAAAAGGTACTTACGATGTTAATGACCAGCCCTAACTTTCTGTGGCGAGTTTAATGGGCAATTAATGTGCAAATGCAGCAACTTCATGAAACTCTTGAGGACGAGCTGCCATTTTCACGAGCCTAATGGCAGAGCAGCGCAAATCGTGGGGATTCGCAATTCACGCGGTATCTCTTCCTTGTTACAAGTTGCTGGCCGATTTACAAACCAATAACAGCGTGCGAATTAAACTCGCCGTGATTTTGGCAGCAAATTCTGGGCCATTGTTTTTTCTTTACCGCTCTGTGAAGTGAATTGGGACTTTTTTTTAATGTTAAAGGTTCAATATAATTGCAAGTTGCTGGAATACTGAAAATAGCAACTTAATTGCAAGGCTGAAATGCACTGTCAATCACTGACGCATATTTCACTCAGTGTTGTAATAGATACATGAAAAGCTTTACAAGATTCTGAATTAATTGAGGGAGTTCTGACGATGTTGTTATCCATGAGAGTGACTAATGCTGTATTTGGAACCCGAGTTTGAAGTCTAGCCTCATATCCTTCCAAGTATTGGTTCTATATAATTTATGGGACATTAAAATTGAAGTTGAATCCTCACTCCTACTGAAGGGCTGTGCCATTCTGTGCCATCTGAGTTTGCCTGCTAATGGTTTCTTTTTCCCAGCTAAGTTTTGTCTTTGCCATTCAATAAACTGTTCTCTGTCCTGATCTATAACTTTTACAAAATAAGAGGCAGCAACTAGTCTAATGCAGTTCTGTGAGAAATACCATTCTAAGAGCACTTTATGATATTGTCTATCAGTTTCTGTAAACTTTTAATTATTCCAGAAAATATGGAGGAGGAAAAGGCGTGGAGATATATAAAACAGTGGAATTAAATGTAATGCTACTGGAGCCAAAGGACAATCATGACCACTCGTCTGGTACTCCAGTATGATCAGATAATCGATGTTGACTGGTATATATAACTCCTTTTCTTTCCACACTGGTTTCTGAGCTTATATTATATTTTAAAAACCATCATGGGATGGGCTGTGAGTATGTAGTTGTGGCATTTTGGGAATTTAACCTATTTGGCATGGAAGGATTTTATTATATTATTGATATAAGTTCAAAGGGTTAACACCCAGAGATACACAAACCACTTAGAATGTTAATTAGGATGGTTACCAGGTGGAACCACAGACTGAACAGCCTTCAGACAATGTAGTTTTGCACGTAACATTTGCTTGACGACTATAGGAAGTTGTTGAATACATTCCATAGCTGTTTTCACCCTGGTGCTAGAATGGTTTTCATTCATTGTGCCTGGCAGGGGGCTTGGCTGAGCCAGGCATACAGGTGCCATCAGCTCCCACAATGGGGTGGCTTTTCATTCAAGGTGGTAACTTTGATTGGCAGTTCAGCAGACTGATCCTCAACACATAGAGTTGAGGAAGGGGTCAGAGGACTGTGCATCTCTCTCTCTCTCTCTCCCTCTCCTCTCTGTCTCTCTCTTACTCTCTGTCTCTCTCTCTTTGAAGAAGAGAGAGATCCCTTTTGCTAGTCAGTGTAAGCCAGTCAGAGAAACAAGGGTTCCAGTGTGGCAGTGAGGATCCATACTACTTGTAAGTCAATACCAGATAGCTTAGTAACAGTTAGCATGAAAACTGAGCTTCTGCCCAGAACAGAGGCAAAAATGTGTAGTGTGTTAATTTATTTTACAAGGAGCAAAAGGAAACAGATGTCCCTCACTGTGAAAACTTTATTCTGTTCATTCATATATTCTATGTAAGGTAAACCAGTTTTTTGATTTACAATTGGCCTCGTCTCATTTGGGTGTTTTTGAGACTACTTTTTATAAGAGCTGGTGAATACATGAGGTGGCACATGTGAGACCACAATGTCCAGTAAAGATAACAAGGGGTCTATATTAATATCCCTCTGGTCACACTATTGTTTAACTAGATATTGGACAGTAAAGGTGTACTCCTGAGCATAGGGGACGTGAGCTCCGATTCTGGGAGTGACCAGTGACACTGAGCCCGAGAGAATTTCTATTGTACACTCATGAAATTTGTAATAGCAGTTATTATAGTTTTTTTTTCCTAATAAGATTCAATGAACAATAGTCTTCTGTGAGTAATATCAGTGATGGAGAAACGATTGTCTGGCATAGAGTAACTGCGAAAAACTGATAAGAACGCTCCCTAATGTACTGAAGTGCAGTGCGCCACCACACACTGAAAAAGACACACTTTACTATGGAAGCGGTCACATTTTAACTTTGCATTACGTCCCCAGCACTGACTGCTGCATCATGATGCATTGAATCTGCAATCTTTTGGGGGTCTATTGCTTGGTCTCTGATTTTTTTAAAAATTTGCATTATTGCTATGGCGTCCCCTGCGCCTCGGTTGGTTGTGTACTGAGCCGCAGAGACTAGAAAGCCCCGGGTTCTATTTCTGTTCTTTGCTGAGCCTGCTGACATCAGATGGGTGGCAGTGTAGACGCTTTAATTGGCTTCTGTATCCTTGGGCTAAGGAGGAGAAATTCAATCGGGATTCCTGCCTCTGATTGCTTTTTAGTGACTGCCGTGGGAAAGTTTATGTGAGTGGTTGTTGGACGAGAACAGGATTAAGCTCGGTCGTGCTGCTTATCCCAATGGATAAATAAACTGCTGACGCTCACTGGCTAGGGGCCCCACACAGGTATTAATGACCACTTGGGCAAGGGACCAGAGGTTGCCCACTGCAGAACCAAACCCCAGCATCTGCTAAAACCTTCAGAAGAGATGGGGAGAATACATTCTCACCTGTAATTCCTTGCAGATAAAAGGTAAATAAATTAGCGCTCAACACCGAAGCTCCTTCTCCTGGGACCGCCTACCCAATGTCACGCTGTGTCTGGGTTAAACTGCCAGGTATTGAGACCTGGCCCCGAGCTGGGATGGGGGGTCAAATTGCGGACAGGAAACCCAGAAGTACAGGTTTCCCGGACGTCCTTGTGATTTTGACGTAAGGACATCTTTTATTTTTTTCTCTCGGTTTGCCATCCGACTGCCCGGCTGATTGACTGGCTGGTCTCAGTCGGACGGGAGACCAGCCAGGGAGAGGACGTGTTCAGGTAAGTCTTCAGGTAGGTCCTTGTTTGTATGGATGGAGGGCATGGGTTAGCACAGGGCATAGGTTGGCACGGGAGTCATCAGTCATGGGGGCAGGGATCGGGGGGGGGGGGGTATCTGGATTGGGGGTCATCGCGGGGGTCTGCAATCATTGGGTGGGGGATCGGGGATCAGGGTTGGGGGTCCGCAATCGGGTCGGGAGTCCACGATCGTTGGGGGGCGGATCGGGGTTTGGGGTCCAAGATCAGGGTCGGGGTCCGCGATCAGCAATCGGGGTCGGGGATCCGCAATCGGAGGCGGGGGTCCGCGATTGGCAATTGGGATTCGGGGGTCCGCAATCAGGGATCGGGAAGGGTGTTCCATGATTGGGGGGGTGATCCATGATCATTGGGGGGTCGCTGCAGGTAGGCTTGTTGGGCCTGGGGGAAGTGCTCCTGCTCCTCCTGGCCCACAAGCTGTGCCAGAAAGGCACTTACCTGTTAGTCTCGGGCCTTCTCGCCTCCTTTCACGAGACGTAAAAGGGAAGGCCTGGGAATCCCGGGCCCCCCCGGGGTTGAAAACGGAAACTGTGGGAAATGGAGGCCCAAAGCCTCCTTGAAAGGTTTTAAGGCCCGACCCGCCTCCGCTCGTCCTGCCCCAGTGAAAACCAGAAATGGGTGGGTTAGAGGCGGGTTGGGGGCAGGTCTGAAATGGTTGCAATTTTGAATGCCACCCCTGCTCCCAACCCACCCATTTTTCACTGTTAAAATCGTGCCCCTGGTGTCTCTCGCAGCTGTTCGAGGTTGATAGGGAGCTAGGACCATCGGTACTTCTGACCAATGGTTTTGTTTTTGGGCATGGACATACTTGGCATCACCATGCTCCTGGGTACGCCACTAACAAACCAGCTCAGCTCTCTCAGCGACAGTGGTGATTATGCACCCTGCACTTGGGGCCAGGCCTGGTTTACTCCCCTGCTCACTCAGCAGTAGGTAGCCGGGCTGGTACGGTGGGCAGGCCCTGAGCCACTGGAGCAGGCAGTGACTTAACTTCACCAACTCATCGACCCAACTGGGGGTGAAATTCGTTTTAGGTGTTAGTGCAAATTGGCCGATAGTGAGTTGGCAGCTCGATTTACACTCCATCCGATTTTCTTTTCCACTGACTTCAACAGAGAGGAAAACAGGGCATGGTGTATAACGGGCGGCTAATGCGATGCCTGATTTACAACATCGGCCAAAGTTAAAATTACCCCCACGGAGTGTAAAACAAGCCGCAGATTTGCTATCGCCCGTTCTGCACTACAGCCCAAGACAAATCTCACCCCGCTGCGCCTGCTCGCTGACACTCATTCACATCCTATTTGGCATTGAGATTGGGATCTGCTCCCCATCCATCTCTTTCTTAAATAAAACTTTGATTCCTTTCCCTTTTCTTTTTCTTCCTTCCTCAATAATCTTCCTCCTCTATTTTCCTCTTTGTTTTCCCTACCTTCTTCCTACTCTTCGTTTTACGCATTTATCTTTACCTGCTTTCTTTCTTTCTTGTTCCCCGCTCAGCTTTCGTATTTCTTTGCTCCCTCACTCTCCTCAGTGCCTTCCTGCCTCCCCCATGAATCTGCTCCGCGCTCCACTGACCTTTACATGCTCCTGTTCCCACTTGTGCCTGGACTCCTCGATAAAAAAGCGGTCAACTTAAATGTCAAAAGTGGATGGAGGCAACAGTCAGATCCGAGAGCGAGGGGCTGTGAAGAAGAAAGAAAACTAAAAAATAGCAACTGGGAAAGTGTGGGGCCCAAATCAAACCTGTGCAAAGTGGCAGTGAGGGGCATTGACACCCCATCCATTCGGGCAGGTCCCCAAACAAGGCACTGGGGAGCACTGAACTTACACATGCAAGAATACTAGGAAATATTGACAAGAAAGATGGAGGTGAACATCACTGGCCGCAAGAAGTGCTGGCACAGGCACGATGGGCCGAATGGCCTCCTTCTGTGCTATATCGTTCTATGATAAGAACAGAAGAGAACGCAGGCCCCAGACCCAAGAGAGAGGGGCAGGTCTATATGAAGGAAGAGTTGGGGCTCTAACATACAAAGGGTAATTTTTTGGGAAGTTTAATGATTTTTAAGATTTGTATCAGTTTTTATAATTATGATATTATAAATTTAATTAGATATCACATAATGCAGAACAGCTTTGGAGCAATTTTTGATTGGTTGGATTTGTGGTAGTTCCTGGTTTCGTATTGGTCGCTTTGAAAATAATTGTAATTTGAATGGTGAATTTTGTGCCTGGTTGGTAGTGACACATTTTCCTATTCGCTTGGTGACAAGCAGCTATTTGAACCAATTAGAATGGTTAACAGAAAAATAATGGTTGTTCAAGCCAGTCATCAAAATGTCTCAGATAATTTATCACTCGACAGACACGTTTAAGGTGCAGCACAGGCTGAACATACGGGAATGGGGGAGGAGGTCATTTTAATCTAACCCACCCAGCGGGAAACTGACGGGATCAGATCAAACACCAGTTTTGCACCCCGCCCCATTTTACTTTTCGTTGACTTCAATGGAAATTAAAGACGGGTGGGATGTAAAACGGGTAGGATGTAAATCGGGTGGGTGTAAATCGGGTGGGTGTAAATCGGGTGGGTGTAAGTCCGGCGGGTGTAAAACGGGCGGATGTAAATTGGGAGGGGTGTAAAATGGGCTGGGTGTAAATCAGGCAGGTGTAAAACTGGTGGGTTGTAAATCAGGTGGGTGTAATTTGGGCCGGATGTAAATCGGGTGGGGACTAAATCAAGTGGGGTATAAATCAGGCAGAGTGTAAGTCGGACAGGGTGTAAAACGGGCAGGGTGTAAATTGGGTGGGGTGTAAATCGAGTGGGTGTAAATCGGGGGGGGGGTGTAAATCGAGGGGGTTGTAAATTGGGTGGGGTGTAAATCGAGTGGGGTGTAAATTGGGTGGGGTGTAAATCGGGGGGGTGTAAATCGAGTGGGGTGTAAATCGGGGAGTGTAAATCGAGTGGGGTGTAAATCGGGGGGTGTAAATCGGGGGGGTGTAAATCAGGGGGGTGTAAATCGAGGGCGGGTGTAAATCGAGAGGGGTGTAAATCGGGGGGGTGTAAATCGGGTGGAGTGTAAATCGGGGGGTGTAAATCGAGTGGGGTGTAAATTGGGGGGGTGTAAATCGACTGGGTGTAAATCGGGGGCTGTAAATCGAGGGGTGTAAATCGGGGGGGTGTAAATCGAGTGGGTGTAAATCAGGGGGTGTAAATTGGGCGGTGTAAATTGGGTGGGTGTAAATCGGGTGGGGTGTAAATGGGGGGGGATGTAAATCGGGTGGGGTGTAAATCGGGGGGTGTAAATCGAGAGGGGTGTAAATCAGGGGGGAGTGTAAATCGGGTGGGGTGTAAACCGGGGGGGTGTAAATCGAGTGGGGTGTAAATCGGGGAGGTGTAAATCGAGTGGGTGTAAATGGGGTGGGGTGTAAATCGGGGAGGGGGTGTAAATCGGGTGGGGTGTAAATCGGGGGGGGGGGGGGTAAATCGAGGGGGGTGTAAAGCAAGAGGGGTGTAAATCGGGGGGGGGGTGTAAATCGAGTGGGGTGTAAATCGGGGGGTGTAAATCGGGTGGGGTGTAAATCGAGTGGGGTGTAAATCGGGGGGTGTAAATCGAGTGGGTGTAAATCAGGGGGGTGTAAATCGGGTGGTGTAAATTGGGTGGGTGTAAATCGGGTGGGTTGTAAATCGGGGGGGGGGTAAATCGGGTGGGGTGTAAATCGGGGGGTGTAAATCGAGGGCGGGTGTAATTCGAGAGGGGTGTAAATCGGGGGGGGTGTAAATCGGGGGGTGTAAATCGGGGGGGGTGTAAATCGGGGGGGGTGTAAATCGAGAGGGGTATAAATCGAATGGGTGCAAATCGGGGGGGTGTAAATCGAGTGGGGTGTAAATCGGGGGTGCAAATCGAGTGGAGTGTAAATCGAGTGGGTGCAAATCGGGTGGGTGTAAATCAGGCAGGTGTAAAACTGGTGGGTTGTAAATCAGGTGGGTGTAATTTGGGCCGGATGTAAATCGGGTGGGGACTAAATCAAGTGGGGTATAAACCAGGCAGTGTGTAAGTCGGACAGGGTGTAAAACGGGCAGGGTGTAAATCGAGTGGGGTGTAAATTGGGTGGGGTGTAAATCGAGTGGGTGTAAATCGTGGGGGGGTGTAAATCGAGGGGGGTGTAAATTGGGTGGGGTGTAAATCGAGTGGGGTGTAAATTGGGTGGGGTGTAAATCGGGGGGGGTGTAAATCGAGAAGGTTGTAAATCGGGGGGGTGTAAATCGGGTGCAGTGTAAATCGGGGGGGTGTAAATCGAGTGGGATGTAAATTGGGGGGGTGTAAATCGACTGGGTGTAAATTGGGGGTGTAAATCGAGGGGTGTAAATCGGGGGGTGTAAATCGAGTGGGTGTAAATCGGGGGGGTGTAAATTGGGCGGTGTAAATTGGGTGGGTGTAAATCGGGTGGGGTGTAAATCGGGGGGGTGTAAATCGGGTGGGGTGTAAATCGGGGGGTGTAAATCGAGAGGGGTGTAAATCAGGGGGGAGTGTCAATCGAGTGGGTGTAAATCGGGGGGGTGTAAATTGGGCGGTGTAAATTGGGTGGGTGTAAATCGGGTGGGGTGTAAACCGGGGGGGGGTGTAAATCGAGTGGGGTGTAAATCGGGGAGGTGTAAATCGAGTGGGTGTAAATGGGGTGGGGTGTAAATCGGGGAGGGGGTGTAAATCGGGTGGGGTGTAAATCGGGGGGGGGGGTAAATCGAGGGGGGTGTAAAGCAAGAGGGGTGTAAATCGGGGGGGGGGGTGTAAATCGAGTGGGGTGTAAATCAGGGGGTGTAAATCGGGTGGGGTGTAAATCGAGGGGGGTGTAAATCGGGGGGTGTAAATCGAGTGGGTGTAAATCGGGGGGGTGTAAATCGGGTGGTGTAAATTGGGTGGGTGTAAATCGGGTGGGTTGTAAATCGGGGGGGGGGGGTAAATCGGGTGGGGTGTAAATCGGGGGGTGTAAATCGAGGGCGGGTGTAATTCGAGAGGGGTGTAAATCGGGGGGGTGTAAATCGGGTGGAGTGTAAATCGGGGGGGTGTAAATCGAGTGGGGTGTACATCGGGGGGCTGTAAATCGAGGGGTGTAAATCGGGGGGTGTAAATCGGGGGGGGTGTAAATCGGGGGGGTGTCAATCGGGGGGTGTAAATCGTGTGGGTGTAAATCGAGTGGGTGTAAATCAGGGGGGTGTATATCGAGGGGGTGTAAATCAAGTGGGTGTAAATCGGGGGGGGGTGTAAATTGAGTGGGTGTAAATGGGGGGGTTGTACATTGAGTGGGTGTAAATCGGGGGGGGGGGGTATAAATCGGGGGGTTTAAATCGAGGGGATGTAAATAGGGGGTTTAAATCGAGGGGGGTGTAAATCGGGGGGTTTAAATCGAGGGGGGTGTAAATCGAGTGGGGTGTAAATCGGGGGGTGTAAATCGAGTGGGGTGTAAATCGGGGGGGTGTAAATCGGGTGGGTGTAAATCGAGTGGATGTAAATCGAGGGGGTGTAAATCGAGTGGGTGTAAATTGGGTGGGGTGTAAATCGAGTGGGGTGTAAATCGGGGGGGTGTAAATCGAGTGGGGTGTAAATCGGGGGGGTGTAAATCGGGTGGGGTGTAAATCGGGGGGGTGTAAATCGAGTGGATGTAAATCGAGTGGGTGTAAATCGGGGGGGTGTAAATCGAGTGGGGTGTAAATCGGCGGTGTAAATCGAGTGGAGTGTAAATCGAGTGCGTGCAAATCGGGTGGGTGTAAATCGAGGGGGATGTAAATCTGGCGGGTGTAAAACGGGCGGGTGTAAATTGGGAGGGGTGTAAAACGGGCTGGGTGTAAATCAGGCAGGTGTAAAACGGGCGGGTGTAAATCGAGTGGGTGTAAATTGTGGGGGGGGTGTAAATCGAGGGGGGTGTCAATTGGGTGGGGTGTAAATCGAGTGGGGAGTAAATTGGGTGGGGTGTAAATCGGGGGGGGTGTAAATCGAGGGCGGGTGTAAATCGAGAGGGGTGTAAATCGGGGGGTGTAAATCGGGTGGAGTGTAAATCGGGGGGGGTGTAAATCGAGAGGGGTGTAAATCGGAGGTGTGTAAATCGACTGGGTGTAAATCGGGGGGTGTAGATCGAGGGGTGTAAATCGGGGGGGTGTAAATCGAGTGGGTGTAAATCGGGGGGGGGGTGTAAATCGGGTGGTGTAAATTGGGTGGGTGTAAATCGGGTGGGGTGTAAATCGGGGGGGTGTAAATCGGGTGGGTTGTAAATCGGGGGGGGGGGGTGTAAATCGGGTGGGGTGTAAATCGGGGGGTGTAAATCGAGGGCGGGTGTAATTCGAGAGGGGTGTAATTCGGGGGGGGTGTAAATCGGTGGGTGTAAATCGGGGGGGGTGTAAATCGGGGGGGGTGTAAATCGAGAGGGGTGTAAATCGAATGGGTGCAAATCGGGGGGGGTGTAAATCGAGTGGGGTGTAAATCGGGGGTGTAAATCGAGTGGAGTGTAAATCGAGTGGGTGCAAATCGGGTGGGTGTAAATCAGGCAGGTGTAAAACTGGTGGGTTGTAAATCAGGTGGGTGTAATTTGGGCCGGATGTAAATCGGGTGGGGACTAAATCAAGTGGGGTATAAACCAGGCAGTGTGTAAGTCGGACAGGGTGTAAAACGGGCAGGGTGTAAATCGAGTGGGGTGTAAATTGGGTGGGGTGTAAATCGAGTGGGTGTAAATTGTGGGTGGGTGTAAATCGAGGGGGGTGTAAATTGGGTGGGGTGTAAATCGAGTGGGGTGTAAATTGGGTGGGGTGTAAATCGGGGGGGTGTAAATCGAGGGCGGGTGTAAATCGACAGGGTTGTAAATCGGGGGGGGTGTAAATCGGGTGCAGTGTAAATCGGGGGGGGTGTAAATCGAGTGGGATGTAAATTGGGGGGGTGTAAATCGACTGGGTGTAAATTGGGGGTGTAAATCGAGGGGTGTAAATCGGGGGGGTGTAAATCGAGTGGGTGTAAATCGGGGGGGTGTAAATTGGGCGGTGTAAATTGGGTGGGGTGTAAATCGGGTGGGGTGTAAACCGGGGGGGGTGTAAATCGAGTGGGGTGTAAATCGGGGAGGTGTAATTCGAGTGGGTGTAAATGGGGTGGGGTGTAAATCGGGGAGGGGGTGTAAATCGGGTGGGGTGTAAATCGGGGGGGGGGGTAAATCGAGGGGGGTGTAAAGCAAGAGGGTTGTAAATTTGGGGGGGGGTGTAAATCGAGTGGGGTGTAAATCGGGGGGTGTAAATCGAGTGGGTGTAAATCGGGGGGGTGTAAATCGGGTGGTGTAAATTGGGTGGGTGTAAATCGGGTGGGTTGTAAATCGGGGGGGGGGGTAAATCGGGTGGGGTGTAAATCGGGGGGTGTAAATCGAGGGGTGTAAATCGGGGGGTGTAAATCGGGGGGGGGTGTAAATCGGGGGGGGTGTAAATCGGGGGGTGTAAATCGTGTGGGTGTAAATCGAGTGGGTGTAAATCAGGGGGGTGTATATCGAGGGGATGTGAATCAAGTGGGTGTAAATCGGGGGGGTGTAAATTGAGTGGGTGTAAATGGGGGGGTTGTACATTGAGTGGGTGTAAATCGGGGGGGGTATAAATCGGGGGGTTTAAATCGAGGGGGTGTAAATCGGGGGGGTTTAAATCGAGGGGGGTGTAAATCGGGGGGTTTAAATCGAGGGGGGTGTAAATCGAGTGGGGTGTAAATCGGGGGGTGTAAATCGAGTGGGGTGTAAATCGGGGGGGTGTAAATCGGGTAGGTGTAAATCGAGTGGATGTAAATCGAGGGGGTGTAAATCGAGTGGGTGTAAATTGGGTGGGGTGTAAATCGAGTGGGGTGTAAATCGGGGGGGGGGGGGTGTAAATCGAGTGGGGGTGTAAATCGGGGGGGTGTAAATCGGGTGGGGTGTAAATCGGGGGGGGTGTAAATCGAGTGGATGTAAATCGAGTGGGTGTAAATCGGGGGGGTGTAAATCGAGTGGGGTGTAAATCGGGGGGGTGTAAATCGGCGGTGTAAATCGAGTGGAGTGTAAATCGAGTGCGTGCAAATCGGGTGGGTGTAAATCGAGGGGGATGTAAATCTGGCGGGTGTAAAACGGGCGGGTGTAAATTGGGAGGGGTGTAAAACGGGCTGGGTGTAAATCAGGCAGGTGTAAAACGGGCGGGTGTAAATCGAGTGGGTGTAAATCGTGGGGGGGTGTAAATCGAGGGGGGTGTCAATTGGGTGGGGTGTAAATCGAGTGGGGAGTAAATTGGGTGGGGTGTAAATCGGGGGGGGTGTAAATCGAGGGCGGGTGTAAATCGAGAGGGGTGTAAATCGGGGGGTTGTAAATCGGGTGGAGTGTAAATCGGGGGTGTGTAAATCGAATGGGGTGTAAATCGGAGGTGTGTAAATCGACTGGGTGTAAATCGGGGGGTGTAAATCGAGGGGTGTAAATCGGGGGGGTGTAAATCGAGTGGGTGTAAATCGGGGGGTGTAAATTGGGCGGTGTAAATTGGGTGGGTGTAAATCGGGTGGGGTGTAAATGGGGGGGGGGTGTAAATCGGGTGGGGTGTAAATCGGGGGGTGTAAATCGAGAGGGGTGTAAATCAGGGGGGAGTGTAAATCGGGGTGGGGTGTAAACCGGGGGGGTGTAAATCGAGTGGGGTGTAAATCGGGGAGGTGTAAATCGAGTGGGTGTAAATGGGGTGGGGTGTAAATCGGGGAGGGGGTGTAAATCGGGTGGGGTGTAAATCGGGGGGGGGGTAAATCGAGGGGGGTGTAAAGCAAGAGGGGTGTAAATCGGGGGGGGGGGGGTAAATCGAGTGGGGTGTAAATCGGGGAGGTGTAAATCGAGTGGGTGTAAATGGGGTGGGGTGTAAATCGGGGACGGGGTGTAAATCGGGTGGGGTGTAAATCGGGGGGGGGGTAAATCGAGGGGGGTGTAAAGCAAGAGGGGTGTAAATCGGGGGGGGGGGTGTAAATCGAGTGGGGTGTAAATCGGGGGGTGTAAATCGGGTGGGGTGTAAATCGAGTGGGGTGTAAATCGGGGGGTGTAAATCGAGTGGGTGTAAATCAGGGGGGTGTAAATCGGGTGGTGTAAATTGGGTGGGTGTAAATCGGGTGGGTTGTAAATCGGGGGGGGTGTAAATCGGGTGGGGTGTAAATCGGGGGGTGTAAATCGAGGGCGGGTGTAATTCGAGAGGGGTGTAAATCGGGGGGGTGTAAATCGGGGGGTGTAAATCGGGGGGGGTGTAAATCGGGGGGGGTGTAAATCGAGAGGGGTATAAATCGAATGGGTGCAAATCGGGGGGGTGTAAATCGAGTGGGGTGTAAATCGGGGGTGCAAATCGAGTGGAGTGTAAATCGAGTGGGTGCAAATCGGGTGGGTGTAAATCAGGCAGGTGTAAAACTGGTGGGTTGTAAATCAGGTGGGTGTAATTTGGGCCGGATGTAAATCGGGTGGGGACTAAATCAAGTGGGGTATAAACCAGGCAGTGTGTAAGTCGGACAGGGTGTAAAACGGGCAGGGTGTAAATCGAGTGGGGTGTAAATTGGGTGGGGTGTAAATCGAGTGGGTGTAAATCGTGGGGGGGTGTAAATCGAGGGGGGTGTAAATTGGGTGGGGTGTAAATCGAGTGGGGTGTAAATTGGGTGGGGTGTAAATCGGGGGGGGGTGTAAATCGAGAAGGTTGTAAATCGGGGGGGTGTAAATCGGGTGCAGTGTAAATCGGGGGGGTGTAAATCGAGTGGGATGTAAATTGGGGGGGTGTAAATCGACTGGGTGTAAATTGGGGGTGTAAATCGAGGGGTGTAAATCGGGGGGTGTAAATCGAGTGGGTGTAAATCGGGGGGGTGTAAATTGGGCGGTGTAAATTGGGTGGGTGTAAATCGGGTGGGGTGTAAATCGGGGGGGTGTAAATCGGGTGGGGTGTAAATCGGGGGGTGTAAATCGAGAGGGGTGTAAATCAGGGGGGAGTGTCAATCGAGTGGGTGTAAATCGGGGGGGTGTAAATTGGGCGGTGTAAATTGGGTGGGTGTAAATCGGGTGGGGTGTAAACCGGGGGGGGGTGTAAATCGAGTGGGGTGTAAATCGGGGAGGTGTAAATCGAGTGGGTGTAAATGGGGTGGGGTGTAAATCGGGGAGGGGGTGTAAATCGGGTGGGGTGTAAATCGGGGGGGGGGTAAATCGAGGGGGGTGTAAAGCAAGAGGGGTGTAAATCGGGGGGGGGGGTGTAAATCGAGTGGGGTGTAAATCAGGGGGTGTAAATCGGGTGGGGTGTAAGTCGAGGGGGGTGTAAATCGGGGGGTGTAAATCGAGTGGGTGTAAATCGGGGGGGTGTAAATCGGGTGGTGTAAATTGGGTGGGTGTAAATCGGGTGGGTTGTAAATCGGGGGGGGGGGGGGGTAAATCGGGTGGGGTGTAAATCGGGGGGTGTAAATCGAGGGCGGGTGTAATTCGAGAGGGGTGTAAATCGGGGGGGTGTAAATCGGGTGGAGTGTAAATCGGGGGGGTGTAAATCGAGTGGGGTGTACATCGGGGGGCTGTAAATCGAGGGGTGTAAATCGGGGGGTGTAAATCGGGGGGGGGTGTAAATCGGGGGGGTGTAAATCGGGGGGTGTAAATCGTGTGGGTGCAAATCGAGTGGGTGTAAATCAGGGGGGTGTATATCGAGGGGGTGTAAATCAAGTGGGTGTAAATCGGGGGGGGTGTAAATTGAGTGGGTGTAAATGGGGGGGTTGTACATTGAGTGGGTGTAAATCGGGGGGGGGTATAAATCGGGGGGTTTAAATCGAGGGGGTGTAAATAGGGGGGTTTAAATCGAGGGGGGTGTAAATCGGGGGGTTTAAATCGAGGGGGGTGTAAATCGAGTGGGGTGTAAATCGGGGGGTGTAAATCGAGTGGGGTGTAAATCGGGGGGGTGTAAATCGGGTGGGTGTAAATCGAGTGGATGTAAATCGAGGGGGTGTAAATCGAGTGGGTGTAAATTGGGTGGGGTGTAAATCGAGTGGGGTGTAAATCGGGGGGGTGTAAATCGAGTGGGGTGTAAATCGGGGGGGTGTAAATCGGGTGGGGTGTAAATCGGGGGGGTGTAAATCGAGTGGATGTAAATCGAGTGGGTGTAAATCGGGGGGGTGTAAATCGAGTGGGGTGTAAATCGGCGGTGTAAATCGAGTGGAGTGTAAATCGAGTGCGTGCAAATCGGGTGGGTGTAAATCGAGGGGGATGTAAATCTGGCGGGTGTAAAACGGGCGGGTGTAAATTGGGAGGGGTGTAAAACGGGCTGGGTGTAAATCAGGCAGGTGTAAAACGGGCGGGTGTAAATCGAGTGGGTGTAAATTGTGGGGGGGTGTAAATCGAGGGGGGTGTCAATTGGGTGGGGTGTAAATCGAGTGGGGAGTAAATTGGGTGGGGTGTAAATCGGGGGGGGGGTGTAAATCGAGGGCGGGTGTAAATCGAGAGGGGTGTAAATCGGGGGGTGTAAATCGGGTGGAGTGTAAATCGGGGGGGGTGTAAATCGAGAGGGGTGTAAATCGGAGGTGTGTAAATCGACTGGGTGTAAATCGGGGGGTGTAGATCGAGGGGTGTAAATCGGGGGGGTGTAAATCGAGTGGGTGTAAATCGGGGGGGGGGTGTAAATCGGGTGGTGTAAATTGGGTGGGTGTAAATCGGGTGGGGTGTAAATCGGGGGGGGGTGTAAATCGGGTGGGTTGTAAATCGGGGGGGGGGGGTGTAAATCGGGTGGGGTGTAAATCGGGGGGTGTAAATCGAGGGCGGGTGTAATTCGAGAGGGGTGTAAGTCGGGGGGGGTGTAAATCGGGGGGTGTAAATGGGGGGGGGTGTAAATCGGGGGGGGTGTAAATCGAGAGGGGTGTAAATCGAATGGGTGCAAATCGGGGGGGGTGTAAATCGAGTGGGGTGTAAATCGGGGGTGTAAATCGAGTGGAGTGTAAATCGAGTGGGTGCAAATCGGGTGGGTGTAAATCAGGCAGGTGTAAAACTGGTGGGTTGTAAATCAGGTGGGTGTAATTTGGGCCGGATGTAAATCGGGTGGGGACTAAATCAAGTGGGGTATAAACCAGGCAGTGTGTAAGTCGGACAGGGTGTAAAACGGGCAGGGTGTAAATCGAGTGGGGTGTAAATTGGGTGGGGTGTAAATCGAGTGGGTGTAAATTGTGGGTGGGTGTAAATCGAGGGGGGTGTAAATTGGGTGGGGTGTAAATCGAGTGGGGTGTAAATTGGGTGGGGTGTAAATCGGGGGGGTGTAAATCGAGGGCGGGTGTAAATCGAGAGGGTTGTAAATCGGGGGGGTGTAAATCGGGTGCAGTGTAAATCGGGGGGGTGTAAATCGAGTGGGATGTAAATTGGGGGGGTGTAAATCGACTGGGTGTAAATTGGGGGTGTAAATCGAGGGGTGTAAATCGGGGGGGTGTAAATCGAGTGGGTGTAAATCGGGGGGGTGTAAATTGGGCGGTGTAAATTGGGTGGGGTGTAAATCGGGTGGGGTGTAAACCGGGGAGGGGTGTAAATCGAGTGGGGTGTAAATCGGGGAGGTGTAATTCGAGTGGGTGTAAATGGGGTGGGGTGTAAATCGGGGAGGGGGTGTAAATCGGGTGGGGTGTAAATCGGGGGGGGGGGTAAATCGAGGAGGGTGTAAAGCAAGAGGGTTGTAAATTTGTAAATCGAGTGGGGTGTAAATCGGGGGGTGTAAATCGGGTGGGGTGTAAATCGAGGGGGGTGTAAATCGGGGGGTGTAAATCGAGTGGGTGTAAATCGGGGGGGTGTAAATCGGGTGGTGTAAATTGGGTGGGTGTAAATCGGGTGGGTTGTAAATCGGGGGGGGGGGGTAAATCGGGTGGGGTGTAAATCGGGGGGTGTAAATCGAGGGGTGTAAATCGGGGGGTGTAAATCGGGGGGGGTGTAAATCGGGGTGGTGTAAATCGGGGGGTGTAAATCGTGTGGGTGTAAATCGAGTGGGTGTAAATCAGGGGGGTGTATATCGAGGGGGTGTAAATCAAGTGGGTGTAAATCGGGGGGGTGTAAATTGAGTGGGTGTAAATGGGGGGGTTGTACATTGAGTGGGTGTAAATCGGGGCTGGGTATAAATCGGGGGGTTTAAATCGAGGGGGTGTAAATCGGGGGGTTTAAATCGAGGGGGGTGTAAATCGGGGGGTTTAAATCGAGGGGGGTGTAAATCGAGTGGGGTGTAAATCGGGGGGTGTAAATCGAGTGGGGTGTAAATCGGGGGGGTGTAAATCGGGTGGGTGTAAATCGAGTGGATGTAAATCGAGGGGGTGTAAATCGAGTGGGTGTAAATTGGGTGGGGTGTAAATCGAGTGGGGTGTAAATCGGGGGGGGGTGTAAATCGAGTGGGGTGTAAATCGGGGGGGTGTAAATCGGGTGGGGTGTAAATCGGGGGGGGTGTAAATCGAGTGGATGTAAATCGAGTGGGTGTAAATCGGGGGGGTGTAAATCGAGTGGGGTGTAAATCGGCGGTGTAAATCGAGTGGAGTGTAAATCGAGTGCGTGCAAATCGGGTGGGTGTAAATCGAGGGGGATGTAAATCTGGCGGGTGTAAAACGGGCGGGTGTAAATTGGGAGGGGTGTAAAACGGGCTGGGTGTAAATCAGGCAGGTGTAAAACGGGCGGGTGTAAATCGAGTGGTTGTAAATTGTGGGGGGGTGTAAATCGAGGGGGGTGTCAATTGGGTGGGGTGTAAATCGAGTGGGGAGTAAATTGGGTGGGGTGTAAATCGGGGTGGGTGTAAATCGAGGGCGGGTGTAAATCGAGAGGGGTGTAAATCGGGGGGTGTAAATCGGGTGGAGTGTAAATCGGGGGTGTGTAAATCGAGTGGGGTGTAAATCGGAGGTGTGTAAATCGACTGGGTGTAAATCGGGGGGTGTAGATCGAGGGGTGTAAATCGGGGGGGTGTAAATCGAGTGGGTGTAAATCGGGGGGGGGTGTAAATCGGGTGGTGTAAATTGGGTGGGTGTAAATCGGGTGGGGTGTAAATCGGGGGGGTGTAAATCGAGTGGGGTGTAAATCGGGGGGTGTAAATCGAGTGGGGTGTAAATCGGGGGGGTGTAAATCGGGTGGGTGTAAATCGAGTGGGTGTAAATCGAGGGGGTGTAAATCGAGTGGGTGTAAATCGAGGGGGCTGTAAATCGGGGGGTGTAAATCGTGGGTGTAAATCGGGTTGGGTGTAAATCGAGGGGGGTGTAAATCGGGGGGTGTAAATCGAGTGGGTGTAAATCGGGGGATCTAAATCGGGTGGTGTAAATTGGGTGGGTGCAAATCGGATGGGGTGTAAATCGGGGGGGGGTGTAAATCGAGGGCGGGTGTGAATCAAGAGGGGTGTAAATTGGGGGTGGTGTAAATCGGGTGGAGTGTAAATCGGGGGGTGTAAATCGAGTGGGGTGTAAATCGGGGCGGGTGTAAATCGACTGGTTGTAAATCGGGGGGGTGTAAATCTGAGGGGTGTAAATCGGGGGGGGGTGTAAATCGTGTGGGTGTAAATCGAGTGGGTGTAAATCGGGGGGGGTGTAAATCGAGTGGGTGTAAATCAAGTGGGTGTAAATCGGGGGGGGTGTAAATCGAGTGGGTGTAAATCGGGGGGGGGGTGTAAATCGAGTGGGTGTAAATCGGGTGGGGTGTAAATCGAGGGGGGTGTAAATCGGGGGGTGTAAATCGAGTGGGTGTAAATCGGGGGGGTGTAAATAGGGTGGTGTAAATTGGGTGGGTGTAAATCGGGTGGGGTGTAAATTGGGGGGGTGTAAATCGGGTGGGGTGTAAATCGGGGGGGTGTAAATCGAGGGGGGTGTAAATCGAGAGGGGTGTAAATCGGGTGGGGTGTAAATCGGGGGGTGCAAATCGGGTGGGTGTAAATCGAGGGGGGTGTAAATCGAGGAGGTACAAATCGGGTGGGTGTAAATCGAGGGGGGTGTAAATCGAGGAGGTACAAATCGGGTGGGTGTAAATCGGGTGGGTGGATATCGGGTGGGGTGTAAATCGGGTGGGGTGCAAATCGGGGGGGTGTAAATCGGGTGTTTGTAAATCGGGCGGAGTGTAAATCGGGTGGGTGTAAATCGAGGGGGGTGTAAATCGAGGGTGGTGTAAATCGAGGGGGTGTAAATTGGGGGGGTAAATCGGGGGGGTGTAAATCGGGTGGGTGTAAATCGAGGGGTTGTAAATCGGGGGGGGTAAATCGGGTGGGTGTAAATCAGGGGGTTGTAAATTGAGAGGGGTGTAAATCGAAGGGGTGTAAGTCGAGGGGGTGTAAATCGAGGGGGGTGTAAATCGAGGGGTTGTAAATCGGGGGGTAAATCAGGGGGGGTGTAAATCGAGGGGGGTGTAAATCGGGCGGCTGATCTGATCACGTCAGTTTCCAGCCGAAGGGGTTAGATTACGATTACCCCCCCCCCGACTTCGAACTAATTATAGAAAGTCAGAAAACATCTCATAGAGTTTGAGATTCCAGTGGGTATTTTGCATGTTTCGTATAATAATGTCTCATTAATAGCGTTGCTGGTTGTGTGTTTTACACATGCATTGAGTGTGTTCACAGGCAGCTCTTGTTAATACAAGTCATTAAGTGGATGGTCAGGGTGACACCACAGTTTGCAGAGTAATGAAGGGACTTTTAACCCCTCACAATGGGGGAGGGTTAAATTGTTAAAAATGTGAAACCCAACCAGCCGCAAACATGCCTACTTCAGGTTTAACCACGGCAGGTTTGGGGGCAGCCGAGTATCCCGATCTGGAGAGGCGGGTCAGTGATTACAATATTGGATTTAATGGCCATGGGCTGGGTGTCCCAGGGCTCAGGAAAGACGGCTGCTGAAGGGAGGCAGGAGCTGCAGGTCAGTGGTTTTCTAGCACTGCTTGTGGGCCAGGAGGAGCAGGAGTGCTCCCGCCCAGACTCACAAGCAAATCTTCTGCTCAGACCTGCCTCCGCTCCCCCCGCCCCACCAGTGTGGTCTACCGCCCACCCACCCCCCCCGCGATATTGAGGCCCTCCCCGCGATCTCTCCCCCGTCGTGATCTCTCACCCCCCCGCAATCTCTATCATTTCCTCTCCACATGATCTCACCGCCCCCCATGATCTCTATCTCTCCCCCATGATCTCTCCCCCCAGTGATCTCAACCCCCCGCGCTCTCTATCTCTCCCCCGTGATCTCTCCCCCATGATCTCTCCCCCCAGCGATCTCATCCCCCCCGCCCCCCCCCCCCCCCGCGATCTCTATCTCTTCCTGCGATCTCACCCACGCCATCAATCTCTATCTCTCCCCCACAATCTCTCCCCCCTGGGATCTCTCCCTCTATCCCCCGGGATCTCTCCCCCCTGCTATCTCTACCCCACCCGCAATCACCTCCTCTAATCCTGTGATCTCTCCCCCCGCGATCTCTATCTCTCCCGTGGGATGTCTCCCTCTCTCCCCCTGTGATCTCTTCCCCCGCGATCTCTATCTCTTCCCGTGGTCACTTCCCCCGCGATCTCTATCTCTCCATTCCCCCCACCCCGATCTTTCCCCGTGATCGTTATCTTATCCCCTGCAATCTCTATCATTTTCTCTCCACATGATCTCTCCACCCCCCTCCACAATCTCTATCTCACCCCCGCGATCTATCCCCCCTGCGATCTCTCCCTCCCACGATCTCTATCTCTCCCCACGATTTCTGTCTTTCTCGCGATCTCTTTCCCCTTGAACTCTAACTCTCCCCGTAATCTCTCCCCCACCGCAATCTCTCCTCTCTGCGATCTCTATCTCACCCCACAGGATTTCTGCCCCTCGATCTCTAACTCTCCCCTCATGATCTCTATCTCTTCCCATGATCTCTACCCCGTGATCACCATCTTTCCCCCATGATCTCCGGCTCTCTCCACATGATCTCTCCCCCACTGCAATCTCTATCTCTCCCTGTCACCTTTCCCCCCGGTGATGTCTCCCTTTCTCCCCCCCCCCCGCAATCTCCTCCCACGATCTCTATCTCTTCCCTCCGCCATCTCCATCTCTTTCCTCTGCGATTTCTACCCACGCAATCTCTGTCCCCTCCCGTTATCTTTCCCACCCCCACGATCTCTCCCCCCAAGAACACTATCTCTCCCCCATAATCTCTACTCCTCTGGGATCTCTGCCTCTCTTCCCCCCATGATCTTCCCCCGGCGATCTCTATCTCTTTCTGCGATCTCATTCCCCACCAGCTCTATCTCCCCCCTGCAATATCTCCCCCCTTGGGATCTCTCCCTCTCTCCCCCCGCGATCTCCCCGCCCGCCCCCATGATCGTTATCTCTCCCCCTGCGATCTCCCCACCAAGTTCTCCGCCCAGTGATCTCTATGTCTCCCTGCAATCTCTCCAACCCTGTGATCTTTTCCTCTCTCCCCCCATGATCTCTACCTCTCCCCCGCAATCCCTCCCCCCGCGATCTCTACCTCTTCCCCGCGATCTCTATCTCTCGCCCCTGATCTTTCTTTCCTGCAATCTCTCCCCCACACGTGATTGCTCCCTCTCCCCCATGATCTCTCCCCCCACAATCACTCTCTCTCCCCTGCGATCTCTCCCCTCCCCCCACCCCGGCCCCGGTGATCTCTATCTCTCCCCCCATGATCTCTATCACTCTCCCGCAATCTCTCCTCCCTTTAGATCTCTCCCCCGCCCCCATGATCACTATCTCTCCCCCCCTGCGATCTCTCCTTTCTCTCCCCCTGCGATCTCGCCCTCTCTTTCCCTCTGCGATCTCTCCCCCCATGATCTCTCCCCCCATGATCTCTACCTCTCCCTGCAATCTCTACCCCCATGATCTCTATCCCACCCCAATAGCACCCTCCCCCACGATCACTATCTCTCCCCCTGTGATCACTATCTCTCCCCGATGATCTATCCCTCTCCCCCGCGATCTCTCCCCACAGGATCCCTCTCCCCGCGATCACTCTCTCTCACCCCGCGATCACTATCTCTGTCAGCCCGCGATCACTATCTCTCCCCCCGTGATCTCTCCCTCTCCCCCATGATCTCTCCCCACCGGAGCCCTCCCCTTGCGATCACTATCTCTCCCCCACCCCCACGATCTCTCTCACCCTCCTTGCTGCAACACTCTGAGCAACACCCCCTCCGCTCCACCGAACCGCGATCTTCTCAATTGCTGGGGAACGTCCCCAAGAGTCCCCAGTTGCGGCCTTGTACGGCAGGCTTTCCCGCCTGTCAGCCGGCCAGCCTCTCAATCTGGTTGTCTGCTTGGCTGAAATGGAGTAAAAAAAATTCAGCATTCCCCATATTTCCTAGTTTCCCAGCCACTGACGCACGCCCCACCTAGAATCTTACAGAAGGAGGCCATTTGGCCCACGTGCCTGTGCCAGCTCTTTGAAAGAGCTATCCAATTAGTCCCACTCCCCTGCTCTTTCCCCATAGCCTTGCAATTTTTTCCTTTTCAAGTATATATCCAATTCCCTTGTGAAAGTTACTATAGAATCTGCTTCTATCACCCTTTCTGGCAGTTCATTCCAGATCATAACAACTCACTGAATAAAAAAAATTTCCTCATCTCCCCTCTGGCTCTTTTGCCAATTATCTTTAATCTGTGTCCTCTGATTACTGACCCTTCTGCCAATGGAAATAGTTTCTCCTTATTTACTCTATCAAAAGTCCTCAAATTTTGAACACCTCTATTAAATCTCCCCTTAATCTTCTCTGCTCTAAGGAGAACAATCCCAGCTTCTCTAAACAACAGTAACTGCTGCCATTGAATTAATCTGATTATATTCAGGAACATTTGTGTTAGGATTTTTTTTGGAACAAAGACAGCAGGTGCGTGGGAACACCATTAGCTCCAAATTCCCCTCCAAGTCACACACCATCCTGACTTGGAAATATATCTCCCATTCCTTCATCGTCACTGGGTCAAAATCCTGGAACTCCCTACCTAACAGCACTGTGGGAGAACCTTCACCACACGGACTGCAGCAGTTCAAGAAGGAGGCTCACCACCACCTTCTCAAGGGCAACTAGGGATGGGCAATAAATGCCCGCCTTGCCAGCGACGCCCACATCTCGCGAATGACTATTAAAAAAAATGTGTTTGGGACGTATGAAATTTCTCTGTTGCTGTTTCCAAAAATGGAAGTGCGGCCACGGAGCAGGGGTCCTACAGCAACTGAGGAATCTGATGTCGCCAGTGCTTCTGAGAGTGCAAAACATCCCCCGGGAAGTTAACGAGGACGATAGTGACACCGATGCAGCAACCGATGGCAGGGCTAAGTATGAAAGACGGAATTGTCCAGAGGGAGAATCACTCAGACAGCTCACTGTCTTGTCAAGCTTGTTGAGTTGGTAACATGATATTTTTAGAAGCTAGCTGCTGTAGAGGTTGAAATAACTGGCTACCAATAAAATAGGGCAGTGGTATATAACAAACACTGAAATCTTCAGCAACTGTTATACAATTTTCTTCAACACAAGCTCCCTGGGTGTTGGTGAGCCATCTGGTGAATTTCCATCAGTTCCAGCTCTAGTGCTCCCAGCACACTGGATGCCTGCAGTAAGCAGACTGGTGGGAATGGGGCCCACCAAGTTTCGGACAGGCTGGTTTCCTTAAGGCAGACAGTCAAAAAGCGATCAGCTGCTCTGAGGATACTGGCACTCCATCCCCAGCCGCTTGCCTCCTCCACCAATTTCCAACCAACCCCACCACCACCACCACCCCGCCCCCTCAACATACTTAGCAGGCACCTGAGCTGCACCATTATGGAGGTGGGTACCCACCCACTCTATGGAAATGGCCCTGACCCCATGTGTTCAGGTCGGGGTGAAGGGTGCCTGAGGTCAGCAGGCATAAGTCCCACTCCACCATAGTTATGGGATCATGGAATTACTGTTTCAATTACAAATTAATAAAACAAATGAGTTAGATGGAAAATCGGGGCCACCGCTTTGTGAATTACAAGGTCGTAAACTAATTGAAGTTGCAAAGAGCATCCTAAGGCACAATAGCAAAAACATGAACAGCTTACAGGTCCCCATCTATGCTCTGAGACTGCAATAGATTATCTTTAATTCGCTCGGAGCTTTCCAGTATTATTTATAGAATATTCAATTTTCTTAGCTGTGTGTTTTTTCCATTGCCGTGAAATGTGTGCAATGGGAGATAGTCGTATTTTCGATGCTTATATCGGCACTGATGCGTGTGATAAACAAACTGCAGGATTACCAGTTTCACCTGGTTATTTTTGACAGTGAGCTCTTCTGTAAGTCATTGTCCTGTATATATTATTATTAATTTGCAGGGTGCGAGGTAATTGCTGCATACAGTTTATACTGCAGGTAGTTAATGGCATCAGATAACAGAACATAGATCTAACAATAGTAACATCAACACAGTCCTGGGAATAAGCACTTGCCGGCAGCGTCAATGAGGTAAACAAGTTCTAACTGTTCTCTTGAGACAGTGGCCTACAGGGACTGCCACTAACAAGAGTGCAGAGAATACTAGTAAGGATATTTTTGAACGAATAGGGCTCAATTGGCCTGGTATTTTTCAAGGTTTGAAGATAATATATGAGAAGCCGAATGGAAAAGGCCAAAGGCTAGAATCATCTTGTCTGCAATAATGTTGAAGCTTATAATGGGATGCTTCTTTTGGCACAAGTCCAACTTTCGCATAATTACCATAGGTCTGTACATTCTGCAAGGAATAATAATGAATAATAACCCAGCTGTGTTATATTAGTGCACAGAATTAAAGTGCCAATGAAGTCACTAATTAGGGTAAATTCTCTGGTCTTGTAGCCCCAGTGACCCTGCTGGACAGGCGCATGGGTGGGAGAATTGGCGCTGCAATGTTGCAATCCTATCTCCATTCAAGCAGAGTTCTGCTGGGAGCACCTTCCTATTTCCCAACATGGCAAAACCATCATCGTCGAATGATTTGGCTGTAAAGAGGAATATGACTGCTTTGGGAAGTAGATAGAATGCCACATTGCTACAGTAGAAAGGAGGGTGAGAATTCAGCAGCAGTCCGTTCCTTATTTTTTGGTGACACGTCCGCATTCTTTCCCATTTTTGAAGACGACTTTCAAATGTGTTAACCTTCAAACATCGCTGAGGTCTTTTTTGCACCCCTTGCGACGGCAAATCAAGACGTATTTTGAGTGTTCGGACAAGAATGTTTGAGACGAGCCCTTTTGTGAATGCTGAGAAACAGGCAACTGAAGGTGCTCAAAAAAGAAGCACTGCAGCCTCACGGAAACTGAATTTATAAACTGGATACCAATTACTGGTGAGTGTTTTATATCATTGTAGGGGTGAAGATAGGGACATAGGAACATAGGTACAGGATAGGCCATTCGGCCCCTCAAGCCTGTTCCGCCATTCAATGAGATTATGGCTGATCTGTATTCTAACTCCATTTACCTGCCTTGGCTCCATATCCCTTAATTCCCTTGGCTAGCAAAAATCTATCGATCTCAGATTTAAAATTATTAATTGAGCTAGCATCTACTGCTTTTTGTGGGGGAGAGTTACACACTTCTACCACCCTTTGCATGACAAAGTGTTTCCTAACTTCTCTCCTGAATGGCCTGGCTCTGATTTTAAGGTTATGTCCCCTTATCCTAGATACCCCCACCAGTAGAAAAAGTTTCTCTCTATCTACCTTTTCAATTCCTTCCAAAATCCGAAAACCTCAATCAATTCACCCCTTAATCTTCTATATTCCAGAGAATACAAGCCTAGTTTATGTAATCTCTCCTTATAATTTAACCCCTGAAGCCCTGGTAACATTCTGGTGAATCTGCGCTGCACTCCTTCCAAGGCCAATATATCCTTTCTAAGGTGTGGTGTCCAGAACTGTACACAGTACACCAGAAATAAAAACAGAAAATGCTGGAAATACTCAGCAGGTCAGGCAGCATCTGTGGAGAGAGAAACAGTTAATGATTCAGGTCGATGACCTTTCATCAGAATAGTAATCCAGATGCGGTCTAACCAGGGCTTTGTACAGCTGTAGAAAAAATTCCTCCCCCTTATATTCTAGCCCTCTAGTTATAAAGGCTAACATTCCATTAGCCTTTTTGATTACTTTTTGTACCTGACCACTACATTTTAGTGATCAGTGTACATGGACCCATAAATCTCTTTGGACCTCCAATGTTCCTAGCTTTTCACCATTTAAAAAATACTTGGATCTATCATTTTTTTGGTCCAAAATGGATGACCTCACACTTAGCTGCATTGAAATCCATCTGCCACAGTTTTGACCGCTCACTTAATCTATCAATGTCTCTTTGTAATTTTATGCTCCCGTCGACACTACTTACTATGCCACCAATCTTTGTGTCATCAGCAACCTTGGATATGTGGCTCTCTACTGTGTTATATAAGTCATTAATAAATATAATGAATAGTTGAGGCCTCAGCACAGATCCTTGTGGATCACTTCCTTCCAATTCAAATACATACTCATTATCCCTACTCTCTTCCACCGCCTAACCAATCTTCCAACCAGGTCAATAATTTGCCTTCAATTTCATGAGCGTTAACTTTAGGTAACAGTCTCTTATGTGAAACCTTATCGAATGCCTTCTGGAAGTCCATATAAACTACATCCATAGACATTCCCCTGTCTACTTCTTTAGTTATTTCCTCAAAAAATTCAATCAGGTTCATTAGACATGATCTACCCTTTACAAATTCACGTTGGCTCTCTCTAATCAGCTCAAATTTCTCTAAGTGCTCAGTCACTCTGTCCTTAATTATAGATTCCAATAACGTCCCCACAACAGATGTTAGACTAACAGGTCTATAATTTCATGGCTTCTCTCTCTCGCCATGCTTAAATAATGGAGTTACAATTGCAATTTTCCAATCTAAAGGGACAATTCCTGAATCGAGAGAGCTTTGGAAGATTATGGCTAAAGTATCTGCAATTTTCTACTTACTTTAAAACCCTAAGGTGGATGTTAAAACTGGATAGCCATATGGTGAAAGATAGAAAACTAGAGCCTGGTCTTTAGTTGTTTCCAATCTTTATTCATAGAGATTCCTCTTACATACACATCACACCCTAACTAAGCTCTCCTGCAGAAAGATACTAGAGAGTCCCCAATTGATACCCACCACCTGAACACAATTAACACTCATTGATATAAATCATGCAATTAACAGTGGAAACCATCAGGTCTTGGGGATTTGTCAGTCTTTAGTGCCATTATTTTTTCTAATACTGTTTTCTTGCTTACGTTAAATTAGTGAGTTCCAGTCCTTGATTCATTATTCGTTTCCCTGGAATATCACGTATGTTATCTTCTTCCTCTACTGTGAAGATTGTCACAAAGTAATTATTCAACAGATGATCCGCTGCCAGATGTGATGTGGGGAAAACAGTGGTAATGAATACTATTAACAAATGATAGCGGCTTTCACCTGGGGAGAAATTAAGTTATAATTTACAAAATAATACTCGTAAAGTAATAAAGCTGAATAAATTCTCTTAAAACCCAGTTATACCACATAGTAACATTAGGATCAGGAGTAGGCCATTCAGCCCTTTGGGCTTGCTCTGCCATTTAGCTGATCTGCACCTCAACTCCATTTTCCTGCCTTTGCCCCATATCCCTTGATATATTATGCCCTCTCAGGTGGACGTAAAAGATCCCATGGCAGTATTTTTAAGAAGAAGAGCAGGGGAGTTCTCCCTGGTATCCTGGCCAATATTTATCCCTCAAGCAACATCACCAAAAAGCAGATTATCTGGTCATTATCTCATTGCTGTTTGTGGGACCTTGCTGTGCACAAATTGGCTGCCGCATTTCCTACATTAAAACAGTGACTACTCTTTATTGATTATATGGTGCTTTGGGACGTCCTGAGTCATGAAAGGCATTATATAAATGCAAGAACAATCTATCTATCCATCTATCTTTTCTATATTTCTTTCTTTCCATTATACATTCAGGTCAGAGGTGAGGACTGTGGAGATATTGCCTTCTTTCTGAATCATTTCTGATGCACCACTCCAGGCTGCATTGCAAATTGAATAGTTCCAGAAATCGGATGGTCCTGAATGTGTGAAGTTGTGACTTGTTGTAACATTAACAGGTTAGCAGGCAGGGATGAGCCTTTGGCTTCATTTGGCCTTTGTGTTCAGATCCAGTTTTGAAGGATCTGAAAATTGGGTTAATTGAAACTGCAGCAATTATTTGATGATCGAATTTGAAAACCATAGTGTGCAAGTCAAAATTGCAAGTACTCCAGCAGACCAAAATGTTACATTTTCCATGACTCGGAATCGTAGAATTATAGAGTTTTGCAGCATGAAAGGAGGTCATTCAGCCCATGATGCCTATGTTGGATCTCTGAAAGAGCTGCCCACTTAGTCCTGTTCCCCTATAGAATTCTACAGCACAGAAGGAAGCCATTATTCCTATTTTTTCATGTTCTGCAGGCTCAGCTTTATTATTTTCATTGTCCTGATTTATTAGTTAGCCTGTAGTTACTTAAATATTGTTTGCTGAAAGTTTCAGCCGCATTTTTCATAGAATACATTTAAGATCTGTTGGAATCAGTTTACAACGATATGTTTTGCAGTTCAGCAGAATTTATACTCCTTGCCACTCTGGACTTGTTTACCCACTTACTGTGGACATTTATTTCAGAATAGCAGTAATTCCGGTTCACTAGGTTAGATGTGGAATAAAACATGAATGGGAGAATGAGCTGTAACATCCTGGAGAGGAATGGAAGAAGCTGTTCTGATAACATCATAGGTCACTCAGCAGGAGTTTTAAATAGCTGATGGTTGGCATTTGTTAGGCACAGTCAGTAATTTGTAATGGTTTGTAGCAAGACCTGCAATTCTCTTCTACTCAATCATATTCGATGTACCCTTTTCTGCTTGGTACAATGATCACTGAGGATAGTATTGCAATTATTATTTGTAGAATTAACACTTCTTCTCACATCACCTGCTGTGTAAATATTTACCTAGTCATTATTAATATCTAGACTTACTTTTCTATATGCTTAGTGTAAGAAAGCAAGAAAGAGCTGTGGCTCAGTGGGTAGCACTCTTTGCCTCTGAGTCACAAGGTTGTGGGTTCAACTACTCACTCCAGAGACTTAAGCACAAAATCTAGGCTAATACTCCAGTGCAGCACTGAGGGAATGCTGTACTGTCGGAGGAGCTGTCTTTCAGATAAGATGTTAAACTGAGGCTCCGTCCACCCTCTCAGGTGGATGTAAAAGAAGAGCAGGGGAGTTTGTCCTGGGCAATATCTATTACTCAAACAGATTGTTTGGTCATTATCATATTGCTGTTTGTGGGATCTTGTTGTGCGCAAATTGGGTGTCACATTTCCTACATCACTACAGTTCAAAAGTACTTAATTGGCTGTAAAGTGTTTTGGGATGTCCTGAGGTTGTGAAAGACGCTATGTAAATACAAGTCTTTCTGTGTGCTTGGTAGTTTTCTATCTGTACTTGTAATACAGTTGAATCTTGATAATAGATAGCGTGCATGGGTCCAGAATACTATGCAATAGGACAGAATGATACATGGGCCTGGAATTTCCTATGGGGGGGTGGCGGGGTAGTTAGGAAATTATGTATGATTTACGCCGATTTTGTCAATGTCAAATTTACACTGACATTTCCTGTGGAATTAATTTGACTATACCGGAGCCTAACAAAACAGCTTAATTGAGTCGTAACACGAATTGCTTCTGTGATATATCGGATAGTTCCAACGTTGTCTCTGAAATTACACTGAAGTCAGATTTTGGAAGTAATCAACTCACATCACTTTACATGATTTTATTAAGTGCAGAGCAGATTTACCAGAATGGTACCAGGGATGAGGGACTTCAGTTATGTGGAGAGACTGGAGAATCTGGGATTGTTCCCCTTAGAGTGGAGGTTAAGGAAAGATTTAATAGAGGTGTTCAAAATTATGAGGGTTTTGATAGAATAAACGGGGGGAAACTGTTTCCACTGGCAGGAGGGTCAGTAACCAGAGGAGAGCCCATTCATTGAGCCCTCTTGAACGTAACAACTATTAGTTAACGTTACCAGTGGATCTACCGAGGTACCACTCACATTTATGTGAAGGACACAACATTTCACAAGGACAGAAAATGGTTTTGATAGAATAGATAGGGAGAAATTCTTTCCACTGACAGTAGGGTTGGTAACCAGAGGACAAAGATTTAAGATAATTGGCAAAGGAACCGGGGAGGGGAGATGAGGAGAAATCTTTTAACATGGCGAGTTGTTATGATCTGGAATGAACTGCCTGAAAGGGTGGTGGAAGCAGATTCAATAGTAACTTTCAAAAGGGAATTGGATATAAACTTGAAAAGGCAACATTTGCAAGGCTATGGGGAACGAGCAGGAGAGTGGGACTAATTGGATAGCTCTTTCAAAAAGTCGACACAGGCACGATGGGCCGAATAACCTCTTTTTATCCTGTAGGACCCTATGATTCTATGATAACTAAATGGTACAAATGGAAAGTCAATCACTTACAGTCAGTTATCAATGCCTGCCGTAACTAAGAAGGAACATTTTGGATGCAACAGAAAATGGCAAACGCAAAGAATGGATTAAAGCTGAAAAACTGTCCCACTCTATATGCTATTTATTGAAATAACAGTAATTTGGATTGGGGCAAACTTTGGAATTTTCTACAGTAAAGTGAACCAACCCAGTTCTGCGCACTTTGGATTTGCTGCTTATTCCTAAAAGGAATTCTTAGAATTGCAACCTTCATTTATACATTTTCTTCCCATTCATGATTGATCCTCACATTCAAATCCCTCCATGGCTTCGCCCCCTCCCTATCTCTGGAACCTCCTAGAGTCCTACAACCCTCCAAGAACACTGCATTCCTCCAACTATGGCCTCTTGTGCAGCCCCCACTTCCTTCTCCCCACCATTGGCGGCCCCGCCTTCAGCTGTCTAGGCCCTAAGCTCAGGAATTCCCTCCCTAAACCTCTCCACCTCTCTCTCTCTCCTCCTTTAAGACCCTGCTTAAAACCTACCTCGTTGACCAAGCATATGGTCACCTGTCCTAATGTCTCCTTCTTTGCCTTGGTGTCAATTTTTATCTGATTACGCTCCTGTGGTGGGCCTTGGGACTTTTTTACTACATTAAAGGCGCTATATAAATGCAAGTTGTTGTTGACAAAGTTAAATCAAGGTTCTGAGTATATATTTGTATGTTAGTGATTTTTAACATGATGTTCCTAAGATTTTAGACTTCAGCATTAAGAATCTATCCTTAAATTTCTATAATGCAAGGCAGCAGGACTATAGAGTTACCAGCTCTGTCAATATCAAAGTGAGTATTTCACTCATCTAGTATTTCAATATGCAGAAAGTACCACAGATTTGATTTGTGTGAAACACGCAAAAAGGAAAAAAATATTATTGTAGCAGTTGCTCAAAGGTAGCCCGAATCATGGGGCTCTAGTTATTAGCCCCTGGTTCAACCAGTTCTTAATTTTACCTCAGTTTAATGCCAATTCAGCAAATAAATCTCCACGAGTTGGGTGGGGGAAATTGCTGTCAGTTAAATCACCACAGCTTTTCAGAATAAATGCTGTATTGGCCACTCATGCAGAGTTCACTGAAAAAAAGGGCCATTTACCCAGCAGCTTGTGCAGCCAAGAAAAACATGCAGGATGAATTTGCTGACAAACTTGCTTGCATACGATTAGAGACGGACAGCCAGATATCCGTGTTACAAAAGCATGCCGGTTAGCAGCGCTGACAGGCAACAATAAAAAAAGGGTGCCCTGCAGCATAAAGTTGAGCCTTGAAGGGACTACGTTCTCCTGAGTACTTCGTTAACATTCTGATAAAGCGCTGGATAAGATTGAGAAGTAGGAACGAGTTTGCCTTGTTCTGCAGGTCCTCAAAACAGAGAGCGAGCAAAAAAAACTTAGCTTCACTTCATTCCATACCCACAATCCATGCATGTATGAAAGAGCATATTGTAGGCTTATGAAAACATCGCTCCACTCCCAAGTGCAGCTGTGCGGGATTTTTTTGTGTGTGAATGTCCTGATTTAATATATAAAGCTACAATAAAATTAAAATATTTATCATGTTTCCAATGATTAGAATGTAAATGAATCATATTAGGAACATAGGAACAGGAGTAGGCCATTCAGCCCCTCGAGCTGGTCCTGCCTTTCAATTAGACCGTGGGTGATTTGTATCTTAACTCCATTTACCTGCCTTGGTTCCGTAACCTTTAATACCCTTGCCTACCAAAAATCTATCAATCCCAGTTTTGACATTTTCAATTGACCTCCAACCTCAACAGCTTTTAGCTGTTTATGACATGAATATGTTGCACAAAGGATTTGGGGTACAATCTTCATCTTAGGGTTGCCACCTCTCCAGGATTGTCCTGGAGTCTCCAGGAATTAAAAATTAATCTCCTGGGCACTGCTGTGAGCAACACCCAGGAGAAGAAAATCATCATTAAAAAAAAGTGCTTTTTTTTTCATTTTCTTCGAATACTTTCGTTTATTAGTTATAAAATTATTAGAGATGGGGAAAAAAGGCTGTTTGACTGACAGTCAAAAATCATCCAACTGAGCAATGAAGACCCCGTTCACTTTCCAATTGGTGCGGGAAGGCAGTGCGCCGCGAGGGTGGGCGTGTCGGGCGATCAATGGCGGGAGTGTGGGGGTTGGGCGGCTGGAGGTCATGTGATGAAACCTCAAAGAATACGTCCAACCAGAGTTGGCCACCCTACTTCAACTTGGTGAAATGGTGCCAAATGCTGGTGCAGTCTCGGGCCTACTCCTGGTGCAGGTGCTTAGCCTCAGTCCTTCAGCCAGCTCGTACCCAGCTGCACCGACAAGAAAATGCTCCACTTCTCTATCAACACGTGGAGAATACTATGGGGGGGGGGGGGGGGGTATATCTTGACTTTGTGTGATAGTGTAAAACGAGTGATAGCGAGTCGGCAGCCCATTTCACATCTCTCCCCATTTTTATTTCGGATGACTTCAATGGAAATAAAAATCAGGAGAGAGGTAAAACGGGCTACTAATTCGCTATCACAAATTTTACACCATCGCAGAGTCAAAATTACCTCCTACATGTGTATATTAGAACTTGTGACACGGATTGAAGGGGAGGCCAATGTAATTCTTGAATTAATATAAGTGGAGAGTTCTGCCACTTGACCCTTGCTTTATTTCCAAAAAGATATTTTTAAAGAGACTGTTCTTTGATGGAGCAGCATGATACTAAGAAATCTAAGCTGTGTTTTCTTCGATTTAGTGTTATTTTTCCAAAATTGTATTTTTTTTTACAGAAAATAATTGTAGTTGTAGTCAAACAGGTGGAGGCTTTGGCTCAGACTTGGGGTACGCAGCTACCGTAGAGCCAACAATATTTACTTTGTGGCTCCAAAAGTATTTCCCTCTGGAAGGTCTGTCTTTTCACTACTGCAGTCGATGACAAGAATTTCACTGAAGTCTTGCTCAATGCGCTGCCAATCACTACTCTCTCATGGTTGTCTGTTTGACACCAGGGTGCAAAGGTCGAATCAGCACAAGGGACCTGAGTGGCTTAAGACGCCAAACAGCAGAGATACTTGAATCTTGAACGGTGGGTCATCTCCAGAGAGGTGCAACTTCCATCCACCCCAGGGCTGTGCCCCGAACCTCAGTGAATTGCCTGGAATCAGAATCAGAATTATAATTTCAGTGGGCTCTTGGCAGCGTTTCCTTTTTCCCCCGGATTGGGTGGGAAATAATGTGTCATCTGCTGAGTGGGGTGTGGCTGAATTTTTCCAAAAAAGTCTTCAAATTTTTAAAAAATTTTCCAACATTGTCAGGTGCAATCGATCATTCTGTTTAATCATTTGTACTAGGTAAAGGCAGTCCCGTTAAAATATAAATCGCCCTCTAAAGTCCCACAACAACCTTGGATGTCAGGAAAGCGTGGTCTTCCTGGTGCTCAGAGTTGCCTCAATGGTGTCTCATCACGATGGGCCAGAATTTGTTGGGAAAATAACGGCGAGTTTAATGCACACACCGTTATTAATTTGTAAATAACCCAGCAATTTGTGGTGAGGAAAAGATTCACTGTGATTTGCACCGTTCCGCCATTAGCCTCGCGAAAACGGCATCTCACCTTTAACCTCCCCATGAGTCTCAAGAAATTTCTGCATTTGCACAGTAATTACCAATTAAACTCGCCACAGAAAGTTAGGGCTGGTACTTAACGATGTAAGTACCCTTTTAGTGACGAGATTTATGTTCTTGCAATACCACTCAACCTCTCCGGCCCAGAAAGGGAACAATTGAAAATGTGGAGGCTCATTCCTGCAGGTGGTAAATTGTTCCTAGAGGTTTTTAAAATTTTAAGTTTTACGTTTTTAATTTTTTTCTTACTTTTCCTTTCTGTCTCTTTTTTCTCTTTCTCTGAATCCAATCTTTCTTTCCCTCTCTTTATATCTCTGTATCTAATTTGACTCTAATTTACCCTATTTCCTTCTCCATCGTTCTCTATCCTTAAATCTCTTTGGTTAAGGATTTAGACTGTTGGCCCCATCATTCACCAAGGTCCCGGATGCCCCGATGCCCTCACAGCTCACAGTTCACAGCTCGTACTTCCAGCAATTTGAGGCACAAAAAAATTTCGAGCTGAAGGGTGAGGAATAAATCTAACAAATGAGGCAAGCCGCGAGATGCCACAATCCGGCAAATTCTGGGCCATTATGTCTGCCCATTTTGGGTGGACACATCACTTCCAGTGGGAAATCACAGAAGTGTCAATGGGTGGCGGGGTTAGGAACATAGGAACAGGAATAGGCCATTCAGCCCCTCGTACCTGCTCCGCCATTTGATAAGATCATGGCTGATCTGTGATCTAGCTCCATATACCTGCCTTTGGCCCATATGCCTTAATACCTTTGATTGCCAAAAAGCTATCTATCTCACATTTAAATTTAGCAATTGAGCTAGTATCAATTGCCATTTGCGGAAGAGAGTTCCAAACTTCTACCACCCTTTGTGTGTAGAAATGTTTTCTAATCTCACTCCTGAAAGGTCTGACTCTAATTTTTAGACTGTGCCCCCTACTCCTAGAATCCCCAACCAGCGGAAATAGTTTCTCTCTATCCACCCCTTAATATCTTATATTTTGGCCCTGAAACTGTGGTGGTGTCAGCCGTGGCTCAGTGGGTAACAATCTTATCTCTGAATCAGAATATCATGGATTCAAACCCCACTATAGAGACTTGAGCACATACTCCTGTGCAGTACTGAGGGAGCGCTGCACTGTCGGAGGTGCCATTTTTCGGATGAGATGTTAAACCGTCTGCCCTCTCAGATAGGCGTAAAAGATCCCACGTCACTATTCGAAGAAGAGTAGGGGAGTTCTCTCCAGTGTCCTGGCCAATATTTATCCTTCAATCAACGTCACTAAAAAACAGATTATCAGGTCATTATCACACTGCTGTTTGTGGGACCTTGCTGTGAGAAAATTGGCTGCTGTGTTTCCTCGGTTACAACAGTGGCTACACTTCAAAAGTACTTCATTGGCTGTAAACGCTTTGGGATGTCTTGAGGTTGTGAAACGCACTATATAAATGCAAGTTCTTTTTTCTTTAGCATACAAACGCTTAATCTGTTTGTGCAGGATTCCTTTATCTGCTGTTTTAGGGACGGTATTAACCTGCTTCAAAATAAATGACCTTCCCTACAATATGGGGAGTGGAAATTCAGCTGAACACACTACAAACGTTCTCTAGTCTCCCACTGCGTAATTGTAGGGTCTTCATTTGT